>NC_048600.1:72292588-72592588 GCF_003668045.3 Cricetulus griseus
GCTTGGAAAATAAAAAGATAAAACAAAAGCCAGGACATGCGCACTGTAGATGGTTTTTCTGCTGGATGATGTATCTTTTTGTCCCAGCACAGCTCTCTCAGGTATCTGGTTCTTCAACTGGCATGCTATTTCCTGAAGGAATCTTAATTCGGAAAGCTGGTACTTTATTTTCCCCCTTTCCCTCATCTGTTCATAAATCTTTAGGTATTCGGGGCGCTGGGATCCCAACGTTGAAATGCTGTGTAGATCCCATCAAAGGCACTTGGCAGCTTATGGACAAACAACTACAAAAATGCAGCCCAGCCTGTGCCTGAAAACGGTGAGGAAGCGAGAGGCTCCCCCTAGTGGAAGTATTGGCAACCTGCAGAAGGAACTCTTCGTGAACCTTCCTGGGCTCCGCTGGTATTCGTTTGGGAAAGCTGATATAAATAATTCCATTTTCAGCTGGATATTTTCCCACTCTTGTCTCTCAACAATCTTTCCCCCCAAAATCATGCTTAATTAATCATGGTTTACTCTGGTTCCTTATGGCCGGTGACTTACTGAGCAGGAGGAGGCAGTGGCTGAATGGAGACTATTTAAAAAAATAAAACAGGGGCTGGAGAGATGGCTCAGAGGTTAAGAGCACTCACTGCTCCTCCAGAGGTCCTGAGTTCAATTCCCAGCAACCACATAGTGGCTCACACCCATCCGTTATGAGATCTGATGCCCTCTTCTGGTGTGCAGATATACATGGAAGCAGAATGTTGTATACATAATAAATAAATAAAATCTTTAAAAAAATAAAAAAATAAAACAAAAGAAAAAAGAACTCCATCCTTGGCCAAATCTGCTCAACATCAGGCGATGTTTAGAAAGTGTGTATCCCTTAGGTCCATACCACAGACCTTCAGATTTTGTGTAATAATTATTGCTTATTTATCAATCAAAAGTAAATGACTTACTTTTTAGGTATTTACAAATAATTGTATCTCAAGGCTGGAGAGATGGCTCAGTGGTTAGAGCATATATTGCTCTTCCTAAGGATCCACATCAAATAGTTTATAACCAGTACCAGGGAACTTCACATTCTCCTGGCTGTCCTAGAACTTGTTCTGTAGACCAGGCTGGCCTCAAACTCACAAGAGACAGGTATGCTTCTGCCTCCCAAGTGCTAGGATTAAAGGTGTGGGCTATCACCACCTGGCTAACAACAAACTTCTTGATAAGAAATATTTGAAAGTGCCATGGGCTTACCTTAGCCAGGGTTTGTGTTGATGTCTGTGGCTCCTAATACCATTGAAGGCCATGCTGGTGCCAGGGGTCTGGGCTACTGCCTGGGACCATGTTGATGTCCAAGAGCCACACTGCCATGGGGCCATGTCAATCTGAGTGGCCTGTGCTGCCTGGGGCCATGGTGACATTAGGACCCCATGGTGAGGAAGACCATGTATTCATTTCGGAGCCGGGGGTATCAACACAAACTGTCTACAGGTGGGGACAGAGTGGGCCCTGTGCATCATCCAGGTTTCTGCTCACTATGTACTCAAAGAACACCTCAACCTCCTTAACTGCTGAATAAAATTCCAGAAGCTAAAGATAGCTCACTAGGTAACGGCTTACATAGGCCTGGCAACGTGAGTTTGGTCCCTGGAATGCATGTGAAGATAAAAGGAGAAAAATGACTCCACAAAGTTGTTTTGACTGCTACACACTTGCAGTGGCAGTTACATACCACTCCTAGTACAATAACAACATAACAAAAAATCTCCAGACATTTCAATGTGTTTCCTGGAATGGGGGCACAAAATCATCTGTGATTTTTCTGTGAAGATGGAACTGTCCTGCCTTAGAACTACTCAATTTGGCAACCATGGGCCACAAGTCTCTACTGGGCACTTGAAATATGGCTAAAACTGCTGAATTTTTAATTTAAATAGCCACATATGGTTAATGTACTAGACAATGAAATTCTAAATGTACCACGAACTAATTGTGAGGACTCAGTAGTTAAGAGCACTTGCTGCTCCTCCAGAGGACTTGAGTTTGGTTCCCAGTACCCATGCCAGGAGGCTCACACTTGCCTGTAACTCTAGCTCCTGGGAAGCCAATGCCCCCTTTTGGTTTCTGTAGCACTTGCACACACATGGCAAACACACACACACACACACACACACACTTTAAAAACTTAAAAAAAAATCATGAAGAAGCCTAAATTTTAAACTTTTTATTTGTAAGTATTTTACAAATAAAATACTTTTGAGTATTTTTTTGAGGCATGATCTCATGCAATCCAAGGTTGAACTTGAACTCACTTTGTAAATGAGAGTTACCTTGAACTTCTGATCTCTTTGCCTTTACCTCCCAGTGCTGGGATTACAAATATGTGCTGTCATGTTGTTAAACTTTGTTTTTGTTGAGACAGAGTCTCTCTATATAAGCCTGGCTTTCCTGGAACTCACAATGTAGACCAGGCTGGTTGGAACTCACAGAGATTTCCCTGTCTCTGCTTCCTGAGTGCTGGAATAAAAGACTGCCACTTGGAAAACATTTTCAACTTGTAAAAAATGAGTGAACCCAGTATAAGGGAGTTGTGTGTGTGTTTTAAAGAATGTAAAATTAAGAAAAATGAATCATCCTCGGCCTTCTTACAAATATGTAGTAAGCAGCCTCTATGACAGCCCTGGTGCCCATCCCTTTCCTGGTGTCTATACCATGATGGCCCCACCCTCCTGGTGTCTATGCTCTGGTGTAAGAAGGGGGACTGCATAACCTACTTTGTTGAATCAGTGGTGAGATGCCACTCTTCGAAGAGGCCAGACAAACGGGCCTGCTATACTGCCTCTGTCTCTACTGAGCACTTTGAGGGAAGCCCAATACCACAGCTAAACTGTCCCATAAGAAAAGCCCATGGGACAAGAACCTGAATCTTGTCCCTCGCCAACAGCCAGAGACAACTGAGGCCCTCACTCTAACACTGAACAGGGAGGGACCCAACTCCCGAGGAACTAGGAAGAAAACGACTGGCAAATTCTATTATATTTACATCCTGATAAAGCTCTCAGTGGCAGAGTGCTTACTCAGCATGCATGAAAGCCCTGTACTGCAAAGTAAATAGTAATAATGGTAAATTTAAAAATAAATCTACAACTTTCCTGTTTATCATATGACAGTCACAAATAGAAGTTATCTGTAGCAAATGTAAAAGATTTATATTTTGGTCTTATAAAGAATCTAACACATGCAGAGTGGGAAATCCCAGCAACTATCAAGAAAAAACAATAGGAATATGGACAAAACGATTTATGGGGACAAAAGAAACAAAAAAATGTGGAAACACATTTAATCTCCACTACTCAGGAAATGAAAATTAAAACCACAAGATATTATTTTAGAGGTACAAAATCTGGGAAAAAACAAAAAAACTAACACTAAAGGCCAGCATGACCAGGGCCGGAAGCGGATAATGAGAAGATAAGCATGAGGCAAGAGGCTGCAAGGCCATTGAATAATGAATTACGCTGGCCGTGCAAGCTGGACATCGAACACCCGATCGAACCAAAAGCCATTCCACATATTTAAGGCAGGGTTTCCCTACCTGACATAGGAACTAAACAATTCTTTGTGTGTATTTGGGGCGGGTCTCACAGTTGTGGGAGCCACGAAGTTGTCAGGATGCCCAGGATATCCTGCACTTGACACTAGATGGCAGTAGCACCCCAAACGACAGCTGCGCAGACCCTGAGCGTCTCTCCCTTATCACACCTTCAGAGACTCCTGTCCTAGAGGGAGTACTGCTCTATGCTCAAGAATGCTCAGGGCAGGAACAGGAAGCCAGATGTAGTTCTAATGGCGTACAGAATGGATGTAATGGATGCAATAGGAAAGGAACGAACCTCAGCCACACAAGTCACTAATGATTCCAAAAATACACTATGGTTGGAAATGATGTAATCCCAGTACTTGGGAGGCTGAGACAGGAGGATCATCATGAGTTCAAGGCTAGCTAGGGCTACACAATGAGTTCAAACAAACAAACAAACAAACAACATCAAACAACCTCATGCCTTTTAAAAGGACCAAAACATTAAACAAAACCAGAATCATAGTCTCTGTAAACACAGATTCATGGTGAACTCTGGAAATATAGATCCACAGTGAAACCATCAAGAAAATGATTAAGTAGAACTTCAGAACTGAGCCTCTATGTACTAGCTGGTTTTGTGTGTCAACTTGACACAAAGTAGAGTCATCAGAGAGGAAGGAGCCCCAGTTGAGGAAATGCCTCCATATGAGGCATTTTATCAATTAGTGCATTTTATCAATTAGTGATCAATGTGGAAGGGTCCAGCCCATTGTGGGTGGAGCCATCCCTGGGCTGATGGTCCTGGGTTCTATAGGAAAGTAGGCTGAGCAAGCCATGATGAGTAAGTCAGTAAGCAGCACCCCTCCATGGCCTCTGCATCAGCTCCTGCCTCAAGGATTCTGCCCTGTTTGAGTTTCTGTCCTGACTTCCTTTGGTGATGAATAGCAATGTGGACATGTAAGCCAAATAAGTCCTTTCCTCCCCAACTTGCTTTTTGGTCACGGTGTTTCATCGCAGCAATAGAAACCCTGACTAAGACACTCTAAGAGAAAAGTGCAATCGTGGCAGCCCCTTGGGCACTGGCCTTTGTATCAGGATCAGTTTCTTTTGAAATGACATTTACTTGTGAGGTAGTGAGGGGAGGGATGGTACACTGTGGAAGTCAGAGGTCAACTTTTGGGATTCAGTTCTGTCCTTCCACCATGTGGATCCTGGCTTGGTGGCAAGTGCCGTAACTCCCTGAGCCATCTCGCTGGCACTGAAGTTCTACTTCTGTCTCAGGACCCATTCAACTGCTCCTTCTTCATAGTCAGTTATGTACCCATTACATGAATACACAGCACAGGAACACCTACAAGAAACACATGTAACCACACTGAGTCACTACTGCCCAGTGGGAAGCCTGCGGCCCCACACAGCACTGGGAAGGGTACATCAACCTGTGGAGAGATTTCACAAAGGTAGAAGATGACAAATATTTAAGAGTCATCTCCTGACTCCACAGTCTATATCCTCTGGAATGGACTCTACTCAAAGTCCCCTGGAAAGTGTGTGCCTGAGTTACTCAAAGCCTGGCCAGCTGGCATCCTGCCTTTCCTCTGGCCTCTGCCTGCTGCCCTTGCATCCTGCCTTTCCTCTGGCCTCTGCCTGCTGCCCCTGCTTTGCCTGCCATCAATCACAATTAAACTTCCTCAGGGTTTGTGAAAAAAGCCATTATACGACTAAAGCCCTTACACAAGCCTCAGCAGTGACCTCAGTTCATCTGAGCATGTCTGTGAGCTACGGCCTCTTCTGTCCTCACTTTTCTCTTCTTTTCTCTCTCTCTCTTTTTTTTTTAAAGATTTTATTTATTTATTATGTATACAGTCTTGTGCCTGCATGCCAGCAGAGTGCACCAGATCTCATTCAAGGTGGTTGTGAGCCACCATGTGGTTGCTGGGAATTGAACTCAGGACCTCTGGAAGAACAGTCAGTGCTCTTAACCGCTGAGCCATCTCTCCAGCCCCCTGTCCTCACTTTTTGAAGCAAGTGCCAGGCCTCTAGGCAAGATCTTGGTCTTCCGACTCTACCCCTCCCCCACATAAGCCTGGTGAAAATGTGGAATATGGAACCACCAGTGAGAAGCTGGGCAACATTGACAAGTCATTTACCTTATCTGAGAAACTGGCGCCCATTTTTACTGGGCTGTGAAAACAGGGAGTCTATGTGTGATGAAGAATGATGGGCATGAGTTCAAGGAGTAGGTGACTGCTTCAGATCCCAACCTCTCCCATTCAATGACAGAAGTCAAAAGTGCTCTGGAAGCTGAGTTCGCCACATACTCTTTGGCATCGCGTTCTGAGCAGACTTAGGGTTCTTTATAATCCTATTTCCTCCCATAACTTGCTTTAGATAGATAGTCACATGTTTACTTTGGAACACTGTTTGATGAAGAGGTGCTTTGGGATGCGTTTGGTAAAAGATAACCTGACTTTCTCCCCACTTCTAGTGATGTTCAGGACAGGGAGTGTGCCCTGCCTTTTATTCCTTGGCTCATGCCTTTTCCTCTGCTGTGCCCAAGGCAGGGGATTACTTACCAACATGCTGCTTGACAAGCCCCAATCAGCCATTCTGCCACAGCCGCCAGACACCTGCCCAGGCACAGTTGAATCAGGTTTGAAAGTGAGAGCACTGTGGGTATGGGGGTGACACCTGGCCTAGCCTTATAAATGTGTTTGTTCTCAGGATTTGTGGACAGCACAAAAGGTTGCCCTGGATGGAAGCCCAGAGTAAAGGAGAGGACTGGAGAGGAAGGAGTCTTTAAAGACTGGTGGAAGTGATGGAGGGGTAGAGTCCTACAAAGCACAGCTCAGCATGAAAGGTAGGAGAAGATGGGAAAATGGGTGGAGGACAGAATTGTCCCAAGACCCAGTGGCCATGTGTAACTGGTGACGCTTGAAACCTGGAGCCTCAGAGACCATTCTGAAGGGTCTCAGGGAAAGGAAATCAGCAACTGTGCTGTTTGATAAACTTCTCCAAAGAGACAAGGCATCTTAATGTAATTAGATTAAGCCACCCCCAAAGAATCCTTAAGATGAGTAGAGATTTCAACAAGGCCTGTACAAGTCTGTTCTGTTAAATAAAATTAGGCAATTTAGTGGAGGGCTTGAAGTAATCTGGGTGAGTCAAAGATAGATCTTTAAAAACTTGTTTTGCAACATTCTTTTAAATTGTGAAAATTGCTTAAAATAAAATATTATTTTAGGGCTGGGACTAGCCATCAATGGGTAGGATGCTTGTGTAGCATGTACAAAACCCTGGGTTCCATTCCCAGCACTGAATAAACTGGGCTTGGAGGCAAATGTTTGCAATTCCAGAACTCAGGAAGTGAAACAGAAGGACCAGAAGTTTAATTAGTCTGAGGCCAGCCTGGGATTTAACAAACAGAACAATAACAAAAAATAATTTTAAGGTATTTTATACCATCAATTATATTTTTCACTAACAATTACAATACAAATAAGAAAGAACTAGCTGAATTTTAATACCAAAATTCAGGAGGTAGAGGCAAATGGATCTTTGTGAGTTTGAGGTCAGCCTGGTCTATAGAGTGAGCTCAAAGCCATCCTAGTCTACAGAGAGAGTTCCAGAATGGCCAGGGCTCTTACACAGAGAAACTCGGTCTTGAAAACAAAACAAAACAAAACAGACACACATATACACAACAAAAACACCCACCCCCCAAAGAAGAAAGAGCTATGACATAATTGAAACTAGAAAAACAAAAGTGCAAAATCTTAAGAAGCTCCAGGGCTTCAAATGGTTGTTCTAACCATACAGAAGTTCACTGAGATACGACTTTAGAAATGGGCTAGTGTTTGTTGAGTGGCTACCTTAATATAGCTGTGTGACTTTTTTGTGAGTTTATTACAATAAAGTGATTTTTCATTATAAAGGCATTTTGCAAATACAAATGCCTCAACCCTAAGTCATGTTCAAGAAGGCTCAATAGAGTTTTGGTTGACATAAGTCACTTCCTTTTTAAAAATTTCTGTATCAAAGAAAACAAGCAGGGCTGGAGAGATGGCTCAGAGGCTAAGAGCACTGACTGCTCTTTCAGAGGTCCTGAGTTCAATTCCCAGCAACCACATGGTGGCTCACAACCATCTGTTATGAGATCTGGTGTCCTCTTCTGGTGTGCAGATATACATGGAAGCAGAATGTTGTACACATAATAAATAAATAAAATCTTAAAAAAAAAAAAAGAAAGAAAACAAGGGGCTAGGTACAGTAGCACCAGACTATAATGCCAGGAGAATTGAGAATTGAGAAAAGTTCAGCCTGGGCTAGCAGGTGAGACCCAGTCTCAAGATAACAGTAAAATGCGGGGGCGAGCAAAGACCCTCGCTTACGGAAAAGCAGACTCAAACCAAGCGTGATACGCCTGAGTACACCGTTAAGGAACTTAAGACACTCTCTGCCTCCAACATCCTGACCCAATCTCCATCCTTCTTTCACAAGACCCATCCAGACCCCGCCCACTTTAGATAGCACCTCAGCCTGACCGCGCCTACTTGCCACACCCTAACCAAGTAAGAAAGCTCCTGACCCGCCCACAAACCTATTCATCCTCGCCAGACTCTGCCCCCAGCCACCCGTCCCCACCTGGACTCATTCGGCCCATCCATTGGCCTCGGTCACAGGTCTTTCACCCCAACCTGGCTCCTCCCCTGCCCAGTCGGCCCGGTCCTCAGGCCTGTCGCCACAGCGTCCGCTGGCGGCACTCGGAGCTCAGCGTTCGCGGGCCCATTGTCCTGGTTTGGGTCCCGTCAGTCCACAATCCACGCACAAGAAATGACAGAGGACGGATTGGGAGCCGCTGCCGCCGCACTAAAGCCAGAAGCTTGCTTGGAGCACCGACCGGGCGACACCTTCCTGGTTGGCTCAGATCGCAGCCTCGATAGCCTCAACAACGTCTGGGCTCATCTCTATGCCACGCCCCCGCTAGTCCACGCCCCCAGGACAGCCACGCCCCTACCTTAGTCTTCATGGATCAGCAAGAGCACAGGCCTCCCAGGTGCCTTGAGAGTATCATAGTGCCTCTGCGACCAGGACCACCTGCCATATTGGCCCAGAAGCTTCCTCAGTACCTCAGAGTCCGAATACTCTAGTTCAGGCAATGATACTCACATACAGACTCATAGTGCCTATAGCATCACCTGGGAAAATGGCGGAGCGGCGGATCCTGGACCTCGCTCACACTTCGGATCTGGGAGTGTCAGCAGTCTGAGCCTAGCAAGGCTTGGAAGTGATTGTGAAGAAAGCGAATGTAGACCTCTATCGGCGGGTCTTTCAATCGCCATACTCAAAACCTCCATGCTTTGGTAATTATTCCCTGTCAGGAGCCGTTCTCTTCATTATAGTTAGGTAGGGTTGTCAGATAAAATAGAGTCAGATTTGTTTTTCAGACAGCTGTAAGTCTCCATCTGGCAACCCCGTTGGTTTGTTTAAAATACAGTGGTTAATTGTAGGATGTGGAGCACCCCAGGATTCTGAGAACTACAGCTGCAATAATTCTGAGAACTACAGCTGCAATAACTGTTCCTGTCCCTTGGAAATCCAAAGTCCAACCTCATCCCAGGGTGCATGAGAGTCACTACTCTGTTAAGAACGTTATCCCCATGGAATCCTACCTCCCACCCATGAAGTATATAGAAGAGAACTTTACGGCTCTGTCGATCATTTTGGTTTATTCAAAAAGAGGATCAACCTACGTTAACACTGAAGAAGAGGACCAGTGGCAAAGGCTTAGTGTTTGCATAATTAGAGTTTAGGGGACAAACACCCGAATTTGGTGGTCCCAGCAGGTTAGCCTTGGCCACTCGCCCCATGCACCAATTAAAGACCCGAGCAATGCTGTAATGATGAAAGGCAGAGGGAAGAAAGTTCCTCAACAAAGCCACATTGGGCAGAGGAACAGTTGGTTACAGGGTCCAGTGACCCCCAGTTCCATCTTTGGGAGTACTACATGAGCTTTTGGGTTCTTGTTTCTTTAATTTTTAAAGCTTTATTTTACATATATGACTGTTTTGCTTGCATGTATGTATATGCACCACATTGATGCCTGGTTAAACCCTTTTAAAATACCAATTTGTGCACAACACAGTGATCACCACTAAACTACTCCTAAATTGTTCATTTTTAATTGCACATGGCCCCTGAGCTTCAGTCCTTCCAACAGAAGCTTCTCCTCTTCCCAGAGGGACTGCATTTCCCTATGAGTTGACTCCCAGTCCCAAAGATGAGAATCTCTCTCCACCTTCCTCCCCATAGTCCTTGTTCTTTGATTCTCCTTCAACTGCTTTTCCTGCTTGGAATGCTTCCTGACATTGTTCTAGGCAAGGTATTTGGAATTTGATGATGAAGCAAGGTAACAAAAGCAAAAAGAGAAAAGTGGGATTGCTGGGGAGATAACTCAGAAATGGAGGACTTGCCTAGCTCCCTGGGCTCAATAGAGAGAGGGAGAGAGGGAGGGAGAGAGAGGGAGAGAATATTATGTATGTAGGCACGTATGGATGTATATATGACATGAAAATAAAAGTAAAACTAGGATGACAACAGAGACTAATGGGAGGGGGAGAGGTGAGAAAAGGCATAATGGGGGTTCTGAGAAGGAATATACTTGACATACAGCATATACTTGTATGGAAATCTAAAGAATAAAAATTCGAAAGATGGGCTGGAGAGGTAGCTTAGAGGTTAAGAGCACTGGCTGCTCTTCCAGAGGTCCTGAGTTCAATTCCCAGCAACCACATGGTGGCTCACAAACATCTGTAATGAGATCTGGTGCCCTCTTCTGGCCTGCAGGGATATATGTAGACAGAACACTGTATACATAATAAATAAATAAATCTAAAAAATTTCAAAAATAACAAATATTGGTGAAGATATAAAGAAAAGAGAACCTTACAGTGGTTGGTGAGAGTGAAGATATAAAGAAGAGGAACCTAATAGTGGTTGGTAAGAATCTGAATTAGTGGGGCTGGAGAGATGGCTCAGTGGTTAAGAGCCCTGACTGCTCTTCCAAAGGTCCTGAGTTCAATTCCCAGAACCCACATGGCAGCTCACAACTGTCTGATACCCTCTTAAATAAATAAATAAATCTAAAAAAAGGATCTGAATTAGTAGCCTTAAAATATGACTAGCGTATGATCCAGCAACTGGGCATATATCCTAAGGAAATAAACTCAACATATAGGAGAGCATCTGCCTTACCATACTTATCGCAGCATTATTCTCAAAGCCAAGAAATAGAAATAACCAGCACCCACTAACCAATACATAGTTAACAAAATGTGGTACACAGGTACCACAGGGGCTAGGAGATGGCTCAGTCTACAGGGAGCTTGTTCTGTAGTTATGTGAGTGGAGTCATCCCTACAACACCTGTAGCTCCCATGGGAATGGAAGACTGGAACATTGCCAGGGCTTGCTGGCTTTCAGCCTAGCTAAGTGATCCCAGTTCAGGCTCTGCCTCGGAGGAAGAGGCAGAGAGTGATAGAAGAGGACACTGATACTCTCTTCTGGCCTCCATGTATTGTAGAAGCAGCCTGCATACACATGTGCATAAACACACACACACACACACACACACACACACACACACACATTAAAAGAATAGAAAATGGGGTACACATACACAATGGAGTGCAATACAACCTTTTAAAGAACGAAACTGTCAGCCAGGCAATGGTGAATTAGAAGCCAGCCTGGTCTGTAGAGCGAGTTCCAGGACAGCCAGGGCTACACATAGAAACCCTGTCTTGGTGAAAGAAAGAAAGAAAGAAAGAAAGAAAGAAAGAAAGAAAGAAAGAAAGAAAGAAAGGAATTGTCAATTGTGTCAAGATGGATGGACCTGGAGGACATTATACTAAGAGAAGTGAGCCAGGAACAGATAGACAGACACTTCATGATCCCATTTACATGAAGAATATTTAAAAGGCTGAGCCCATAAACATGGATTAAAATGGTAGTTACCATGGATGGGGAAGTGTGGAGGACTGGTCAAGAGGTAGAAGGACTTCATGCAGGATAAACATGTTCTGACCTATTGTACAGCTCAGTGGCTGTAGTAAATGACATGTATGGTGCACTTAAAATTTGTTGGGAGAGTGTCTTAGTCTGTCATACTTCTGTCCACACTACCACAGATTGGGTAAATGATAAAGCAATTAGGGGTGTTAGAACTCACAGTTCTAGTTCTAGGCTGAGAGTGCCTCATCTGGTGTTGACAGACCTAAAGCGTTCCATGGTGAGAGACAGGGCTGGCTCTGACGTCAGCCACTTTCATGATGATCCATTCACTTATTAATCAACTAATTGCAAGAATGGATACTACTTAGGGCCAAACCTTAATCGCCTCTTAAAAGCTAACTTTGCCCCGCTTACTATCCAGTAACGATGCTGAGGTTTCAGAGTTCCCGGGGTGACTCATCCAAACCCAAGCGAAGGGCAGAACTCAAGTGTTCTTGATTCGAAAACCTGATTCGTGGATACATGAGAATGGTGATTGACTGAATGATGAGACCAAGTCAGGCTTACCCAGCTTGTGAGCACAGCCCAACCTAAAACCATAGAACTACTTAAAACACTGTGAGGTGAGCTTTTTTTTTTTTTTTTAAATGGATTTCAAAATAACTCACTTGCATGATACTCAAGCATAAACCTTGAAGATAAATGATCATGTTGCAATCTCAAAAGTTTGGACACTCCTCAAACATATCTGTATATCTGACAGACACAGTTAGTATATGAAATTTTATTTATCACCAGACTGTTAAAAAAAAAGCTAATAGAAGTTCATAGTCAAATGTTCCCCTTAACTAAGGAGCTGTGACGGTTGATGGCTTCTGGGGAAGGAAGTCTGTTTTCCTTAAGGGTGTGGCTCCACACCCAGGAGTCATAGTTGGCACAAATTAGGCTCTGAGGTTATCCAAAAAAGGAGAGAAAAGGAAAAAAAAAGATGAAGACATGAAATTAAGGGTAAGGAGATGAAAATGGATATGGGAGGAATTAGGAAGAGTAGGGAGTAATATGACCAAAATACATAGCATGAAATTCTCAAGGAGTTAAAATATTACTCTCAGGTAGGCAATGGGAAGAGGTGGGGGTTGGGGAAGAGTCCTTTCTTGACCTGGCTTATGCTTATGGCCTTTCAGCAGGTGAGGGGCTGCATGGTGTAGGGTACTAGTCCAGGAGGCCTGAACTCATTAGACACTGCCTCTTAGGAACTTTGGCTATGAGAAATTCTCTTTCCCTCCCTGCCCCCCATCTTCCTTCTCCTTTAAAAAAGTTTGATTGTTAGCCCGGCAGTAGTGGCACATGCCTTTAGTCCCAGCACTCAAGAGGCCAAGGCAGGCAGAACTTTGTGAGTTTGAGGCCAACCTAGTGTCTACTAAGCTACACAGAGAAACCTTGTCTCAAAAAACCAAAAAAATTTTTGATGATAGATTTGTTTTCATTTTATATTTATACGCATGTGTCTGCCACATGGATGTAGGTTCATGCAGAGGCCAGATTCAGTTCTGGGAACTGAACTCCAGTTTTCTGGAAAAGCAACAAATGCTCTTAACTGCTGAATTATGTCTCTGGCCCTTCTGATTTTTTAAAACATGGTTTCACATGTATCCCAGGCTGGCCCTGAACTAGCAATCCCCCTGCCTCCACCTCCCAAGAGCTATGATTAAAAAAATAAAGCAAAACAAGAAACGCTGTGTCTGTGCACCATACAGACATACTTTTCTATAAATCTAAAATTTTTGAGGGACTGGAGAGATTGATCAGTGGGTAAGAGCATTCAGCACCTCTTCCTGAGGTTCTAGATTGAGGTTCCAGAACCTACATCTGGCTGCTCACAATTGCCTATAACTCTAGCTCCAGGCAATCTGATGCCCTCCTCTGCCCTCTGTGGACACTAAATTCATGTCTTAGAGTTTCAATTGATGTGATAAAACATCATGACCAAAAGTAACTTGGGGTGGAAAGAGTCTACTACAGCTTGTAGTCCGTCATCCAAGGAAGTCAGGGCAGGAACTCGAGGCAAGAACCTGGAGGTAGGAACTGAAGCAGAGGCCATGAGGAACACTGCTGGGACCTTGCTCCACATGGCTTGCTTAGCCTGCTTTTTATAGCACTCAGGACCACCAGCCCAGGGATGACACTGCTCACAGTGGCCTGGATCCTTCATACCAACCATCAATTAAGAAAATGAACCATAGGCTTGCCCACAGGGCAATTCAGGACATTTTCTCCATTGAGGTTCTCTTTCAAAATTACTTCTAGGGGCTGTAGAGATGGCTCAGTGGTTAAGAGCACTTGTTGCTTTTGTGGAGGACTCAGGACACAGGAAGCTCACAACCATCTGTAACTCCAGTACCAGGGGATAACCTCTTCTGACCTCCAAGGGCACCAGACACAGCCATAGTACAGAGACATGCATCAGGCAAAACACTTATACACATTAAATAAAACAATCAAAATGACTCTTGCTTGTATCAAGTTGACATAAAACTAGCCAGCACAACTCATGTGCACAAACTCCCTCTACATGAAAACACATAAACTAAATATTTCAAAAGTAAATTGTGTATGTGTATACATCCATGTATATGTCTGCATTTAAATTAATAAATATGATTTATAGAGGATTTATAAAAAATCATTCAACACACCATGAAAGCTAATTAAAAATAAGCAAGAATATAAATTAATAAAGTTATGTCATGTCTGGCTGCCAAACCACCTTCATGCTGCAGAACAGTGCTTTCTTGAGACTGTCTCATTAGCTGTTGTGTAGAAAGTATATTCCTCTCATTTTAAGTTCCCTGTTGACTGCCTTCATTATCGTAGGATGTAAACACCAATTACAAAAAGTTTCCCATAAAACCCCCAGGGAGGATCTCAAAAGGCGTGGGTTAATGAGGTCTTGTTACACTGCTCCCTCTGTCCCTGCCAACACTCCCCGTTCCCAGAAAGCCAAGCTGAGCTCCACAACCCCACCCATTTGCAAGAACCAGCAAGTGTCAAGAGGCCAGGAAGGGCTCATGGGAAGCTGGGCATTTTTTAACTGCATAAATGCATCCCCCTGACATGGAAACTGGATCCCCCAATCCTCACCCATCCCAGTGCCTAAGAAGGAGCCTTCCTAAGGTGGCTGTACTTTATACTCAAAACCTGAGTTGGCTATTATTTGAATCCAATGAGATGAGGCTTTCAGTAGAGCAGGAAGATCCCCTGAAGGAGCTCAGAAAGTAATGAATCCCTTGCTGCTGAATCAACAATCATTCTCACTTCTCAATGAGGCCAGAGGGTAATTAACCCCAGAAGCAAGGACTCACTCCGGTAGCCCCATTAGGATTGATCACAGGTGATAGTATTTCTATTAGTGGACACACACTCAATTATCAGGCTTGCCATAGCAATAGTGGTAATTCACACATGCCCTGTGTTCACACCTATCCTCTGTCCCTATGCTAATTTCAGGTATTCCTCCTGAAAGAACTGGGAATAGCCTGTCTTCATCATTTTCCTACTTCAGAGATGAAGTAAATTGGAATAATCTCAGCCAGGTCTTTGACAACCATTGGTGGCACAAAATTCCTTAAGAAAGATGCTAGTCTGCCGTTTACACACAGGCTTGCCTCATGTGAGGAAAACCTTGTGTTCCAACAGCATACTGTACTACAGGCCAGTTACAATGGTTGTGTGTGCCAACCACCACTGCCATGTGTAGCAGGATTGAAATGGTTTCTTTTGCTTTCCCTTTAAACTGAGTTGCCTTGCTGAGTGGGAGCCAGAGATCTGAATGCTGAGGCTCGGAAGGGAGCTGGTCTCTGCTTCCTTCCTTATCGAATATGTAAAGAATGAGCTGGGGCAGAAGCAGAGGAAAGGTGGGATTATTTTTGCCAGGCATTGTCCCTCCAGCAGGGAAGGATTTACCTGAATTATTAGTTCCAAGACTAATTTGGAATGAGTTAGGTTCTGGACAAGACTGAATTTAGGCGTGACAATGATCATGGCTTTGTTGTGTAGCAATTTCCTCAGAACTGAAGCATTCCACCCAGAAAGGAGCTCCTTAAGACTAGAGAAGTTCAGCACTTGGGTGGCAGTGGCAGGCAGATCTCTGCCACTGAGTTTAAGGCCAGCCTGGTCTACAAAGAGAGTTCCATGACAGCCAGGGCTGTTACACAAGAAACCCTGTCTTGAAAAAAAAAAAAAACCCCAAAAAAACTCCAAACAAAACAAAACAAAAAACCCAACAACAACCACAAAACCCTTCCAAAAAACCCAAAATCTAGGGAAGTTCTAAAGAGACACCCACTGAGACCTGAGAAGTAAACAATTCACAAGTCTCAGGAAATCCCTGAAGCTTATGAGATTTGTAAGTTTCTCTTTCCCAGGAAGATTCCAGTAGAAGGGAGACTCTCCTGCCTGTTGAGCTGCTTTGACTTCTGCAGAGCACTAAGGTTCATGAGTAGTCACCCATGCTGGGTAGTGGGGGGCTTTCAGAGATGCAACCATCTTTGAGTCATCTATACTCTTGTAAGTAAGCCCTCACCCATCCTCTTGTTGTTAACTCAATGAACTCACTGGTTTATCAAGTCAGACTTTAGTGATATTGTTCCTTAGATCTGTTGTTAGAGTAAATAAATGTTCATTCACATCTCTACAGGAATAGTGCCACAGAGCAGCCTTGTTGGAGATTGTATCTGTTTTCTACCAGTGATGTAACAAAGGAACATGAATTTGGTGGCTTAAATAAAAGAGGATTTACAAAGGTCTTAAAGTTCTATCTATCAGAAGTCGGAGTGTTGGCAGGCTGCATTCTTTCCGGAGACCTTGGGACACAGCATGCTTCCTTGCGTTGGATTCCCTACCATCCTCCCCCTTCAGGCTCATACTTGGTCCATTCTCCACTTGCAAAGCCAGCAGTGTGGGCTGAGTCATTGTCACACCCCCACGCCAGCTACTCTTCTATTTCCTTCCATATTCAAGGACCCTGTGATTACATCTGGCCCAACCCAGGGCTCTGAGCACCGCGTCTGTAAGTTCTGCTGATAAGCAGCCTCATTCTTTGTGCAGCCTTGATCCTCACCATGTTAGGAAACATGGGTTCTGGGGATTAGAATGTGGACAGGTATGGGGAGCAATTAGTCTATCTATCACAGGTGTGACAGTGCATCAGTGGCCTTGGGACCACTTTGAAATTTTAGTCATGGATTCAAGCTCACTAACCTTCGATACATTTTTAAAGGGAACGTGGGAGCATGTAAAATGTGCTTAACCTTTAGAATGTGTCTAACTTCCCACGAATGGCGAAAACGGTCATTCTGTGGCTGCCAAAGAAGCCAAAAAGCAGCCTGCAGTCTCGGGAGTTGGCATTAACAGGGGTGTGGCTGCAGGGATACTTACAAAGTCATTAGTGAGTAAGTGTGACTCAGGTGTATGATTACACTTAAATGGTGTGGAGGAGACTGTAGGCTACAAATACAATGCAGACAAGCGAGGGGCTTAACTGGGCCTTGTAATTACTGAGGCTTGTTCTGTAAATTTTTTATAGAATAGTTTTTCAGTTATAAGAGTCATACACATTCATTATAAAAAAACATACACACACCCATATATATTTAATATGTATGTGTATATCATGCAACAACAAATACATATGTTTATATAAACATATATATATATATATATATATATATATATATATATATATACATATATATCAGAGGGCTAACAGATATGTATAGAATGAAGTCAGGTGGCAGTTAAGGTGAAGTAACCCATTATTTTAACTTACAAAGACTTCCTTAATGAACTCCTAATGGGTGAGTCGTGTCTGTATTTTTTCTAGGTTTCTTATGTAAATATGCTTGTCCCATAACTAAGCTACTGTGACAAGTGCTGGAGTGAACATGGGTGTGCAATACATGTACCATAGAGTGGTGTAGCTGGGATCACACAGTACTTCCATTTTCAGTTTTTTTTTTTTTTTTTTTTTTTTTTTTGAGGAAGCTCCAAATTGATTTCCTTAGTAGTTGTACTAATTTACTTTTTTTTTTTTTTTGGTTTTTCGAGACAGGGTTTCTCTGTGTAGCTTTGGAGCCTATCCTGGCACTCGCTCTGGAGACCAGGCTGGTCTCGAACTCACAGAGATCAGCCTGCCTCTGCCTCCGAGTGCTGGGATTAAAGGCGTGCACCACCAACGCCCGGCTTCTAATTTACATTTCTACCAGCAATACATAAGGATTATTTCCCTCCCCTAAATCCTTGTCTGTCTTTTCTTTCTGTCTCTTTCAAAAAGATTTATTTAGCTAGACATGGTTCCAAATGCCTTTAATCCCAGCACTCACAAGGCAGAGGCAGGCAGATCTCAGTGAGTTGGAGGGCAGCCTGGTTTACACAGTGAGTTCCAGGGCAGTCATGGATACAAAGATTTCTTTCTTTCTTTCTTTCTTTCTTTTTTTTTTTTCGAGACAGGGTTTCTCTGTGGCTTTGGAGCCTATCCTGGTACTAGCTCTTGTAGACCAGGCTGGTCTCGAACTCACAGAGATCTGCCTGCCTCTGCCTCCCGAGTGCTGGGATTAAAGGCGTGAGCCACCAACGCCTGGCTAACGTGTTCTAATTTTGAAGGACAGTTTTCTAGACTTATTTATTTCTATTTGATGGGTATGAGTGCTTTGTGTGTGTGTGTGTGTGTGTGTGTGTGTGTGTGTGTGTGTGTGTGTGTGTGTGTGTACCATGTGTTGTTGTGGTGCCTGAGAAAGCCAGAGATGTCAGATCTCCTGAAATTGGAGTCACAGATGGTTGTGAGATGCTATGTGGGTGTTCAGAATAAAACTGGGGTCCTCTGAAAGAACACCAGGTGCTCTTAACCAGTGAGCCATCTCTCTAGCCCTTGTCAGTGTTTCTTGTCGTCTGTCTTCCTGATGACAGCCATTCTGACTGGAGTGAGATGGCTCCCAGTGTAGTCTTGACTACTTTTCTCATATATTTATTGGTCATTTGAAGAAATCTTTAAAATGGTTCAAGATTCTTAGCCTTTGGGAAAATGTAAGTCAAAACTGCACTGTAATATTTGAATTTCTTCTTTTGCTGACCATATGTTCAACTCATTTGTCCATTCATTACTATTGGTTTGTGTTTTGTTGTTTAATTTTTGGGTATTGATGTGCTGTTAGGTTTGTAGTTTGTGATGATTTTCTCCCACTCTACAGCTGTCTCTTGGCCCTGTCGATTGTCTCCTTTGCTGTTTAGAAGCTTCTTAATTTCATGCAATACCATTGTCAACTCTTGGGGTTATTTCCCAAGTTACTGGAGTCCTTTTCAGAGCATCTGACTATGCTTACACCTCCAAAGTTTTAGTTCTTCCCTTCCCTTCCCTTCCCTTTCCTTCCCTCTCCTCCCCTCCCCTCTCCTTCCCTCCCCTTCTCTTCCCTTCTCTTCCATTCCTTGCTTCCCTCCTTCTCTCTCCCTTTTTTCATTCCTTCATTTTCTTTTTCTCCTTCTTCCCTCCCTCCCTCCCTTCTTCCTTCCTTCCTTTCCTTCTTTCTGGGACAAGGTCTTGCTATGTATACCAGGCCGGCCTTGATTCACAGAGCTCTGTCTCTGCCTCATGAATGCTGAGACTAACAGTCTGGGCCACCATGGCTGGCATGTTGTCTTTGATCCATTTTCCACTGAGTTTTGTACATGGTGAGAGACAGGAATTTGATTTCATTCTTCTAACCCAAGCTATGTTCTTCTGGACGTGGTAGCCCATCTCCACAGAACCATTCATACAGAAAGTGCTGTTTCTACAATGTCTGTTTTTTACTTCTTTGGGAAAAAAATAGAGGATGTAACCATGCATTTATTCGGGATCCTCTGCTCATTGCCTTTGTCTGTGTGCTGTGCCAGCACCTTGCTGGTTTCATTACTGTGGCCCTGAAGTGTAGTTTCATGTCGATGCTGTGATTTCCAGTCTGTTCTTCTCCTTGGGGTTGCTTTTGTTATTTGGAGTCTTCTGTGCTTCCATGTATGTTTTAGGATTATTTTCATTTCCCTGAAGATAAGTTTGTTGTTGAATTTTGAATATTGCACTGGATTTTCAGATTGCTTTTGATAATGTAGCCTATTAATATTAATTTTGCTACTCTATGAGTGTGGAAGTTCTTTTCATCTTCTAGTGCCTTCTTCAGTTCCTTTGTTGTTGTTGTTTGTTTACAATTTTCACTGTAGAGGTCTTTCACTTCTTGGCTAAGTTTACTTCTAGATTTTTCTTTCAAGGCTATTGGGAATGGAATTTTTCCAGATTTCTTTCTCAATATGTTCCTTGTTGGAATGTAGAAGAGCTCCTGGCTCCTAGAACTTGATCCTGCTGCTCTAAGGGTTTTCTGTTGGAGTCTTTAGGGGCTTTTAAGAATCACATTGCTGAAAATAGAGAAAATTTGACTTCTTACTTGTGTCTTATTTTTTTTTGTCTTATTGCCTTATTGTTCTGGCTAAAATATCTAGCATAATATTGAATAAAAATGAGGAGAAGGGACACCCTTGACTCACTCTTTTTTAAAAAGATTGAGAGATTGATTGAGACAGAGTCTCATAGAGGCCATCCAGGGCTGCATAGTGAGACTGTTTCAATCAATCTGCTGAGAAAACTCATATTCCACAGCTGTTAGGAGGAATATTCTGTAGATATTATATAAGTCCATTTGATCTATGGCACACCTTGCTTCTGAAGATTCCTGGTTGATTCTGTCTGTCTGTCTGTCCGTCCGTCCGTCCGTCCATCCATCCATCCATCCATCTATCTATCTATCTATCTATCTATCTTCTATCATCTGTCATCTATCTTTCTATCCATCTATCATCTACTGGTATATCTGTCATCTATCATCTACCTGTCTGTCTGTCATCTATTTATCTATCTGTCATCTATCTATCTATCTATCTATCTATCATCTATCTGTCTATCTGTCATCTCTCTCTCTCTCTCTCTCTCTCTCTCTCTCTCTCTCTCTCTCTGGCATATTGAGGGCATCCACTATTGTTGTACTTGGGTCCATCTTTCCTCTCTGTTCAGTGCCTGCCTTATGAAGTCTGGTATGCTAATGTCTGGTGTGTGCACATTTGCAATTGCTGCCCCTTTTGATGAATTGTTCCCTCTATAGCATATAGTGACCTCTCCACCTTTTTTGACTAATTTTGCCTGTGGATACTCTTGCTTGGCTTTGCTTCCTCTTGCTTGGTATAGCAACTTCCATTCTATCTAGTCTGTGTGTATCTTTGCCAGTGCACTGTCTTTCTTCGAGACAACAGGTAGTTGGATCTTGTTTTTAGTCTCATCAGCTAGTCTGCATCTTTTAATTGGATAATTAAGACTACATTTAGGGTTATAATTGAGATCCTGTAATTTTCCTGGTTGTTTTTCTGGTTGAGTAGACAATTGTTGTTGTGTATTTATTTGGCCAAAGTCTTGCTAGGTAGTGCTACAGGAACTGGAACTCACTATGTAAACTGTATGTACCTCAAACTCCAGTAATCCTCCTAAGGGCTAAGATGCCCAGGTGAGCCACCAAGCCAGATCTCTTTTGTACTTGCTGATTCTATTTCTCTCTTTGTCTCTTCATTGAAGAAAGGTGGAAGGGTTGAGGTGTGGTGTGAGCACCTGGAGATGGACTTGCCCCTTCTTCCTCTGGTCCAGAGCTTCTTAGAATTCTATGAGTGATAGTGGTGAGGACAATGGGAGTTAATTTGGTTATTTGTAAAAAGCCCCTAAGTGGTTGGAGTTTAGCTTAGAGCTGGAATGTTTGTCTAGTATGAACAAAGCCCTGGGTTTGAATTTTAGCATCTTCATAAAAAAAGGTGAGGCTCTAGGTTCAATCCCCAGCACCACATAAACCTACCATAGTGGTCCATCCTTGTAACCCATGTGCACAGGAGGTGGGGGCAGGAAGATCAGGAGTTTCAGAACATTCTTGGCTACATAGACAGCTTGAGGTCTGCCTAGGCTACATTAGACCTTTCTCCCCCACCAAAAAGGGTAAAGTTTTGAAGCAAACTCAAAATCATGAGGCTATCTCCAAGTTCAGAAGGGCCATATAGATGCAGACTCCCCTTTCCAAGCTCAGGCTCTCTGTGCAGCCTAGCTTTCTGTCTCCACCATCTATCTCAGTATGTTCCTTTCATGTCTCTGCCTAGACTCCCAGTCTCTGCTTTTCACTCCTGCTTGGCCAACCCTGCAGTTATCAAAGCAGAACTACTTCACTAAACTCACTCTTGCAAACAGCAAAGAAAAAAATAAAAATGACACCCAAGTGTCCCCTTCATCCCTGGGTCACAGTTTTATTTTAAGTTTTGTTTTCATTTTTATTTATGTGTGTATCTGCATGGGTTTGTGCACACAAGGGCAGGTGCTTGCAGAGGCCAGAAGAGGGAGGGCATCAGATCCCCCCTGGAACTGTAGTTACAAGTGGTCTTGAACCACTCAAGTGGGGTGCTAGGAAGAGGACTTGGATCCTCGAAAGAGCAGCTAGCTATCATAACTGTGGAGCCATCCCTCCAGTCCCTGACAGCCAAAAATAAAGTGATGGTTCAATAGATGATGATATATATTTGTGCTATACCTATAGACATTGAAACTATGTTTAAAAAGTGTATATTATTTCATATTCTTTATTAGTAATTTTACTGTTGTATCAGTGTTCTTAATCCCATAAAACAAAAACAGGACCTGTTCAGAGTGGGACTTAGTAACAAATACTAGTGCAATTAACAAATGATACATAAGGGAACAGCATATAATATTTTTAACATTTTTTCCTGGTCTTTTCTGGAAGAGCTTTAAAAATGACTTAAGATAGATATTTGAATTTTGTATGTGTGCGTGTTCTTGTGTGTGGGTGTGCATGTGTACAGGTGATTGCACAAATGCATGAGGATGTGGGTGAAGTCCAGAGGACAACCTCAGGGTCCATATTTAGTTTTTGAAACAAGGTGTCTCACGGGCCCAGATCTCACCAAGTAGGCTAGCCTGACCATCTACCAAGCCTCCACAGACCTCCTGTTTCAGCCTCCCTAGTACTGGAATTATAAGTGTGTGGCACCATGCCCAGGGTTGTTTTCATCTGGGTCCTGGGGCTCTAACTGATCCTCATGCTTGTGTGGCAGGCACTTTACTAACTGAGGTATCTCACCAATCCTGATGTTTAAATTCTGTGGACTATGTTAGTGCACTTTGTGCTTTCTCTTGTCTCAAACACCTACCCCTGAATGGCAGGACATTTTTGAATCTGTGGGAGGGACATCCAGATGTTTCTTACATTAAATGTTTTATTTTTATTTTTATTTTTTTATTTTTTTTTGAAATAGGGTTTCGATGTGTAGCCCTGGCTGTCCTAGAACTTGTGCTATAGACCAGGCTGGCCTCAAACTCAGAGATTCACCTGCTCTTGCTTCCTAAGTGCTGGAACTAAAGGCATGCCAAGCCTGACTCTCTTTACATTACCATTTAAAACTGTTCTTGTATGTCCTCTGTCACAGCAGGGCTCCAGACACAACTAGAAATGGTTTTCTTTTCCAGCTGTGAAAAGTTTGCCTCTTATTTCAATACACAACTTATGGTTTAGCTTTGCCCACCTTACCCAATCTGAGTGTCATTTCCTTCTTTGTGATATGGAGATTAGGCTATTGAAAGGTGACAGTGGAAGGGATAAAGTGGCTGGGTAAGGGCTGTGGAGTGAGGCATGTATGTGGTTTAGTGAGGACCATGAGGAAGTCTAACCTAGGCACAGAGAACAGCCAGTATCAAGGCCCAGAGGTTGCAGCCTGCCTGAACTACTACTTAGTGGCCAGAAGGAGGCAAGAGCAAAGGAGGTTGAAGAGCAATAGGGGCAGAGGCATGTGGGGGCTCCCATCCCTGATTTGTCTTCTTTCTCAATGAGAAGGTGAAGCAGGGGAGGGAGGCCCAAAGATGTAGAGCTCAGGAGGGGAGGGCAGCCCAAAGATGCAGTCCATGGCCCAACACATTCACAAACCGTCCTCCGTGGCAGCTTTGAGACTTAAATTTGATTTTCCCCATCCAAACAGGTCTCACTGAGAGCAGAGAGGTGAACACTCTTGGGTGTGCCAGGTAGGAAAGCCATGCAAGGGCAGGCCACACCCAAGATTAGTGACAGAAGAATGGGGACAGCTGTTGCCAGAGACACCTGTGTAGATACCCAAGGTAGAAACATACCAACATGGCATCCCCAACAGAGCTCAACCACAGGTAAAACTTCCCCACGTGTACCTCCTCCACTTGTGTGCCTCCTCCACATACGCTCCTCCACACACGCTCCTCCACGCACGCTCCTCCACGCACGCTCTTCCACGTAGGCTCCTCCACGCACGCTCCTCCACGTGTGCCTCCTCCACAGGTGCCTCCACTGCAGTAGCTTCCTTCATACCAGCTGAGCCTCCTTCATGCATACTTAGACTACACATACCTCTGTCATGTGCACAGCCCACTGTTAGGATAAATCTTTCCGTGGAAAGACGGAGAAGGTCCAGAAAGGCCTCCCTTCAGTTCTGTTTCCAGCCCAGGATGAATGAGAATTTTTCCCATAATCCCCTTTGTTAATGAGTCCTTTAGGAGGGTATCTGAGGATATGGGTTGGCCCAGACACAGATGGGCAGTTTTTCTTGCGGTAACTCTGAGGAGAATCAGGGTCTCACACTATTCAGTGATCTGGAGAAGGCAGTGGGAAGAAAAAAGGTAAGAGGTAAGAGCAACAGAGATAGAGCCTGGTGGGGGCTATGACCCCTGATAAGGAGCCATAGCAGGTAGGAGGGGAGGGAGAGCAGAAGATGCAGACATATTCTTGAACAATCCCTGCGGCAGTCCAAAGGCTTAAACTTCATTCTGTCTTCATCGGTACAGGTCTCACCGGGCAGCTGTGTGGAGCTGTAATTCCATCACTCCATGTAACCCACATTTGCAGTCTTTTCCCGAAAGCGTCTGCCAGGGCAGGGAAGCCCCAGTCCTCCGCTCACACTGATGCTGTCTCTAGAAATGAAGCTTGCCCAGGGAACTGGGGCCTGCCATCTTTGAAAACCCAGGGAGGGGCTCACTGGCCCAGCTGGTCCTACTACCCACCTGTCTGGCTGAGTCCTAAGAGAGGGAAAGGCTGCCTGCCCTCTTGTCCTCAACAGGGTTGATTTTTCTAGATGGTTCAGCCTCACAGAAGACGAGGCTCAATGACCAACAGTGGGAATGGAGTGCAGGTGAGGGGGGTGCGGTGGGTGGCAGTAGGGGTGAAGGATGGGGGTGAGGGTGGAGGATAAAGGATGGCATGCAAGTGCTGAAATTCAAAATACAAAAAATTGTAGGAAGGTGGGGCTAAGGCACCTTGAGCTCCAGTCATGGGAATTCCCAGTGAGCCATATCGAAGTCAGTGATCCAGGGAGAGGGACTCACCCTTGTCATTGTCTTGTCACCATCACAGCCACCCCCAGACAGTGATCACCTTTTGTGTCCCTCTCTTCTCTCCCCTACTGTCTGTCTACTTTCATTTCTGAGATCAGCAATCAATTGTTTTGCCAACATAGTAATCTAAAATAGGATTTGAATAATCGTGAGTGAATGAATGGAGAAATACACAGTGGGATATGACTAAGCCCTGGACAGGAAGGAAAGTCTTTTGCATAGCTGAGCCCTGCGGACATTAAACTAGGGAAAACAAAAAAGTCTCTCTCTCTCTCTCTCTCTCTCTCTCTCTCTCTCTCTCTCTCTCTCTCTCTCTCTCTCTCTCTCTCTCTCTCACACACACACACACACACACACACACACATGAGAGGGGAATGAGTCTGTTTGTAAAAGGTGATGCACGACAGACATTACCACAGAGGCACTAAACACTATTGAATTGTACACTTAAGAATGATTTTGGGCCTGGAGAGATGGCTCAGAGGTTAAGAGCACTTGCTGCTCTTCCAGAGGTCCTGAGTTCAATTCCCAGCAACCACATGGTGGCTCACAACCATCCATTATAAGATCTGGTGCCCTCTTCTGGTGTGCAGATATACATGGAAGCAGAATGTTGTATACATAATAAATAAAATCTTAAAAAAAAAAGAGTGATTTCAACAGGGGCTGGAGAGATGGGTCAGCAATTAAGAGCCCTGGTTGCTCTTTCATTGTACCTGAGTTCTGCTCCCAGCACTCACAATGGGCAGCTCACAACCACCTGTAACTCCAGTTCCAGAGGATCTGATGCCCTCTTCTGCCCTGTGTGGGTACCTGCCCTGTGTGGGTACCTGCATTCTTGTGTACAAACATGCACACAGAGACACAGAGACATAGACACGTATGATTCAAAATAAGACAGATCTTTTTAAAAATGCATAAAACAGGGCTGGAGATGTGGCTCGGCTGATATAAAATGCTTGCCTAGCACATATAAAGTCCAGAGTTCCATCTCTAGCACTGCAAAAGCAGGCATGGTGGCACATGTGTGGCATCCCAGCACTTAGTAGATGGAAGCAAGAGGAACACAAGTTCAAGCTCATCCTTAGATAGACAGGAAATTCAAAGGCTGGTCTAGGCTACCTGAGACCTTGTATCAAAAAAAGGATAAAACAATAAATTTCAAGTTATGTATATTTTATTGCATAAGCATTTATATTTTTCAAGTGGAGACATATTCCCAGAAGTTCCCCCATTCCTCCCTCATGTTCAGCTTTCTGTCCCAGTCCCACCAGGGGAAAGATGTGTCAAAAAGTCAGAGGTCACACTAGGGGCATTCACTGGCCATCTTTAATCTCACCCATTGCAGACAAGGTCAACAGTGTCAACCGATGCTCACTGTCCACATTAGCTTTCTTTTGCTGTGACAAAATAGTATGGCCAGAAATAATTTTTGGAGACGAGGGGAAGGGTTTATTTAGCTTATATTTCACCACTAAAGTCCATCACTGAGGGATGTCAGGGCAGGAACTCAAGTGGCGGCTTCAGCTGCTGCAGGAACCATGGGAAAAAACTGCTTACTGGCTTGTTTCACTTGCCTGTGCTCAGCCAACTTTCTTCTACAACCAACGCCACAAGCCTAGGGGTGGCCCCACCCAAAGTGGGCTGGACCCTCCCACATCAATCATCTACCAGTCAAGACAGTGTTCCACAGACCTGCCCACAGGCCAGTCTGGTGGAGGCAATTCCTCAGTTGAGGTTCTCTCTTCTCTGGTGACTCTAGTTTGGGCAAATTGGTAAAAACTAACAAGCACCCTCAGGTAGGTCACGTCATGTCGCTGGTGAGAACTCAACGTTATCTTCAGACTTTAGACTGCCTGCTCCCTATTAGTGGTTGTCATCCCCTGCCTTGTTTGTGCAGCACCTCTGGAGAGTCATGTCGGAAGGCAGGATGTGGAGGTGTGGCCTGTTTGAACGGATCTAGACAGAGGGTGGCTTGGAGTTGGGGGTCCAAAGATAATGAGCAGGGCTTCCAGGACACAGATGCCTTGGGACAAGTTAGAGTCCTGCTCCTGGGCCTCATAGACTTGGACAAGGGTTTCCCTACTCAAAGCTCCTGCTCCCACCAGGGAGATGAGAAATTCGGAGGGGCTGCCTCCCAGGACCTGTCATTCCCAACCATCCTGGTCCTATTGTATCCCTGTGTACAGGAAGCTTCCCAGCAGGGCAACATGGCCAGCCTCTGATATCCCTGCATATGGAGAAAGGGGAGTATAGGATGTTGGACAAGCCCAGGACCTGGAAGTTAAGCCAAGGCAGGCATGCAGGGCGCTGGGGAAGGATAGCATCAGGCTCCAATCACTTGAGGGTCTGGGGATCAATGGAACTGAGACATATGTCTGTGGCTTGTGTGATACCCATGCCCTGCCCATTAGGAAGGGCAACCTGCTGTACGGACCACCCATTTAATGATAATATCACCTGAAATGTCCTCACAGTCACACCCAGAAATATGCAGGTAGACGGCTAGGTCCAATCCAAATGATGCACAGAATTAACCATCACAGGGAGAAGCTGCCATGATGATATTTATATACTTGACAGAAGTATCTCAGAAACTGTCTGAAATCCATCAATGCTCATGCTGTCCTGTTATCCTGCTGGAAGCCATATTTTAGGTTATTATTTCAGTTGCATGTCACAAAATGGCCAGATCTCCTTGTCTGTTATTCTATACTGAGTTCATGACACATTTTGATGCCTGAGCATGTGTGTGTGTGTGTGTGTGTGTGTGTGTGTGTGTGTGTGTGTGTGTGCATGCACACACACATGTATGTACATGCATGTGGATGCCAGAAGTTGATGTCAAGTGTCTTCCTTCATTACTGTCTACTTGATTTTCTCTAAAAAGTTTTTAATGTGGCCGGGTTTTGGTGGAGCATGCCTTTAATCCCAGTGCTCGGGAGTCAGAGGCAGGCAGATCTCTGTGAGTTCGAGGTCAGCCTGGTCTCCAGAGCAAGTGCCAGGATAGGCTCCAAAGCTACACAGAGAAACCCTGTCTTGAAAAAACAAACAAGAAAAAAAAGTTTGGCTGCATGCAGCACTCAGAGGTCAGAGGAGATGTCAGATCCCCTGAGACTGGAGTTACAGAAGATTATGGGTGCAAGGAATCCAATTTGGGTCCTCTGGAAGAGCAGCCAGTGCTCTTAATTACTGAGCCATCTCTCTAGCTCCCATCTTGTCTTCAGAAGCAGTCTGTAACTGAACTTGGAGTTCATTAATATAACTATGCTGGTTAGCTAATGTCTCCAGGGACCCGCCTGTCTCCACCTCTCCAGTGCCAGGATGCAGACGTGCGCCACCACACCCAGCTTTTTACGTGGGTGCCAGGGATTAAACACTGGTCGTTACGCTTGCACAGCAAGTGCTCTTATGCACTGAGCCATGACTGCGGCCTAATCAGGCTGGTTTCAGGGCTGCTATTTTGATTGGTGTCCTCACAGAGCCTTGGCTGTACTTTGATGTCTTCTTGCTTTCAAGTGAGATTGCAATGGTTATTTTTCTTCCTACCTGATAGCTCTATAATTTGGAAACACTACTTGAGAATTCTTGTTTTTATGAATACATGGTTATTTTCATAAGGCCAATAAGGGGCTGTCCTCACTGTAAGAGGGCAAAGTTGGAAATGTCACTTACATTGCCATCACTTGGATGAGAATAATGTTTTTGATAATAACTCATGAAGTGTGGTACAAGCAGGCAGATTTAAAGAGCTAAGCTTGACTTCACAGAGCTTATACTTGCAAAAATGAGTTTGGATTTTACCATGAGTGGGTAGGGGCATCATGAAGCTTCACCCTTCCTCGAAGATCTGCCTATACACAGCTAATGATTTCTGGAAGAGAGACATTTTCTTTAGTGTTGTAGCAGATAGTAAACTGACCATTCTCCTGCAAGCGACCCTAGTGAAGCTCACTGATTCACAAAACAAACAAACAAAAAGACATGAAGCAGAAGAGGGACTAGTTGGGAAGAGGTGGGAGTCAGTGGGAGTGGGGATGGGACAAACGAGGGTGAATATGATTAAGGTACATTATGTACAAGTGTGATAATGTCGTAACAAACCTGTTATTATGTGTAACTAATATATACTAATTTTTAAGAAGCTAGTCTGGAACCCGCTTTTTAGAATTCCCAGCATCTCAGGTCAGTAAGTTCACTTCCTGAGAGTCCTAAGCCCCGGGAGTCTTTTGGAAGAGAATCACCCCAACCTACCAACATTGAAGGAGAAGTCTGGGGGAGAGTCCTTGGCTGGGTGTTCTGACCTCAAGAGGCTTTGCAAAAGCTGATCTGCAGTCCCTTGTGTGACTTTGCAATAAACTAACGTTGGAAACGCCTGTGTGTTTAGCTGCCATTCTTGATATGCTCCTGAAGACAAACAGAACGGCCAGGTGTGGTCGCCCTGGCCTGTAATCCAAGCACTTGGGAGGCTGAGCAAGGAGGACTTGTGAATTCCTGGTCAGCCTGGACCACAGAGTGAGTTCCAGGTTAGCATGGACTAGAGTGAGATTCTGCCTCAAAAAAACAAACAAGCAAACAAAAACCAGTTGCCAAATATAATGAAACTAGACCTATTTGGTAAATAAGAATGGCCTTACATTGGTTATAGAGGTGTTGGAGGCCAGAGAGATGGCTCAGTGGTTAAGAGCCCATGCTGCCCTTTCAGAGGACCTGAGTGTAGTTCCTAACATCCACATCAGGCAGCTCACAATTGCTTGCAACTTGAGCTTCAGAAGGTCTAACACCCTCTTCTGGCCTTCGTGGGCACTGTGTTTATGTGCATATACCCCCAGACAGACACATATGCATATGCATAATTAAAAATAATGGTGCTGGCCAGGTGTGGTAAACATGCCTTTAATCCAAGTCCTTGGGAGGCAGACACAGGTGATTTTTGAGGCCAGCCTGCTCTACAGAGTGAGTTCCAGGACAGCCAGAGCTACATAGTGAGACTCTGTCTAAAAAACAGAACAAAACAAAATAAACAAACAAATAATAAAATAAAATCAATAAAAATAATGAGGCTGGACAGATAGTTCAGTGGTCAAGAGCACTTGCTGGGCTTACAGAGGACTCAGGTTCAGCTCCTTCATAGGACCCGAGTTCAGTCCCCAGAACTCACATCAGGAGCTTACAAACTCCTCTAACTCGAGTTCCAGGGGATCCAATATCCACTGGCCTCCAAAGACACCTACTTGCACATGATGCACACAAATGTATGAAGGCACACACACACACACACACACACACACACACACACACACACATACACACACACCTTTTTAAAATAGGGTAACTGAAAGCAGAAATTGTGTGGTTCAGTGGAAAGCTATGGGCCTCCCATGGAGTCTCAGTTCATGTAGTTTCCTTTGGAGTCTGGTTCCTGTGCTCTAAACTGACCTTTCTAGTTTTTCTCCCCACTCCTGATTTGGAATCAGTTCTTACACAACACAATATCTGCCTGCTTATCTGACTGTCTATCATCTATCAGATGAGAACGGATGCTGTCCTTTTCTCCAAGTTCTGAAAGCTGATGCTGGGTGATTTGATTGAGGCTTCAGCGACCTCATCCACTCACATATGTGAGCCTGCTGCCCTGGGGCACTCGGAGAACTAACAGGAACCAGACTGGTCTCAAACTCAGAGATCCTCCTGCCTCTGCCTCTGCCTCCTAAGTGCCATGATTAAAGGTGTGTGCCACCACCACGGGGCCACTGATCTCACTTTGAGGCAGGCACTCTATGTGGCTGGGAGCTCACTAAGAAGCCTAGACTGGCTAGCCATTGATTCACAGAGATCCATGTGTCTCTTCAAACTGGGATTCAAACCTGCACCACCACTCCTGCCTTTTGTTATTATTTCATTTATTAATAGTGTGTGTGGTGAGGGTGAGTGCTATACATGCATGTGGCAGCCAGAAGACAACTTTGTGGAGTCAGTTCTAGCCATCCATCTTCACCCAGGAATGGAACTCAGGTCTCAGGTCTGTGCCACTGGGTGGCAAACACCTTTGACTGCCAAGCCATCTTGCTGGTCCCATTTCTGGGTTTTTCATATGTTCCTGGAGATGAAGTTTAGGTTCTTATGGTTGCAGAGCAAGCACTGTAATGACTGATATATCTTCCTAGTCTGCTCTCCCCTCTACCTCTATCTTTCCTCTCCTCCACCTCCCATTCCCCCCTCCCCCTCCCTACTCTCCCTTTCTCCTCTTTTCTCTTTTTCTCCTCTCCCCTCCTCAGCTCCTCCCTCCACTTCTCTGTCAAAATTTGAGACAGGATCTCATGTATCCTAAGCTGGTTTTGAACTCAATCTGTAGCTAAAGATGACACCTGATCTCCCTGCCTCTACCTCCCAAGCACTATTATTCTAAGCATGAGCCACCATGCCTGCTTTATGCAGTGCTAAGGACCGAACCAAGGACCTCCTGCATGCCAGGCAAGTGCTCTACCCACTAAGCTATACCCCTAGCTCCTGTTTAATTTTTTATCCTCTTACATCCATTTGACTCCTTGGCTGTAAATCTCCACTTGTCCTTGTTGTATTAAAAATCCAGTCCAGTCTCTAATGTACCACAAAACCCCATTGCAGGGTAACAAGAGGATGCAATGGGGAAAGAATGTTGCTTACAGAATGTTATTGGGAAAATTGTATTTCTGTGTGCAAAACAATAACGAGCTGGCAATCTCCCTCCTGAATGGAAACACAAAGGAGATAAAAACACCACCTCTTCTTTCTTCTTTTTGTTTTGTATCTTTTGAGACAGGGTTTCTCTATATAGCTCTGGCTGTCCTGGAACTCACTATGTGGACTAGGTGGATCCACCTGACTCAGCCTCCTGAGTTCTGGGATTAAAGGTGTGCACCGTGACTCCCAACTTGAAATAATCACCTCTTAAAGATATCTGCCGTGAAATATTCATTGTAGAACTGTCAAAATAACTGAGCTATGGAAATAAACCTCAATCAACAGATGAATGGATAAAGAACATACACCAGTTATATCCATGATATCTCTCTCTCTCTCTCTCTCTCTATATATATATATATATATACATATATATGTATATATATGTATATATATACATACATACATATATGTATATATGTATACATATATATGTATATGATATATCTAAGCATATCTCTCCATGCATATACATATCCAAGTATATGATACACACACACATACACATATATACAGACACATAGGCATAATGGATTTTTTTTCTAGACTGGATTTCTCTGTGTAGTTCTGGCTGTCCTGGAACTTACTCTGTAGACCAGGTTGCTGGCCTTTAACTCACAGAGATCTGCCTGCCTCTGCCTCGTCCCAAGTGTTGTGATTAAAGGTGTGCGGCATAACCACCTGACATATAATAGACTATTAAACATGAAAAAATAATATTGCCTGAGCACATTTATTTGTGAAATATATTTTAAAATCTCATAAATCTCAAATATATGGTGACAGAAAATGACACAACAGTTCTCATGAATGGGGCAAGGGGAAGGGAGAGGAGATAAGGAGATGCAGGTTAAAAGTTATATAATAATATATAATAGGGGCTAGATAGGATGAACAAGTTTAAAGATCTAACATACAGTATGAGGACCAAGTTCATTACATTGTATTAAGGATTTTTACATGTTGTTGTTGTTGAATAGATTTAGCTGTTCATGTCACATATCACACAGGATGTAACCCATTGTAAGATGCTGAGCTGACTGGCAAGGTGCTCCATCTGGTGCAATAGTGCCATGACATTATGGGGGTAACTAACTGCCTTCTGGTGGGCGATGAGACCTGCTCAAGTGAAGGAATTTCATGCCTGGTATTGGTCAAAAAGTCCACGACTGGGGAGATCATAGGCCATAGTGGGGAGCTTACTATTGTTGTTGTGTTAAGTGGTCATGCTTTCAGACTTGCTTCTGAATCTTTATGTTTATACCCATGGATTTGTGTTGTTCTCTCAACTTCGGTCAGAGAAGCTTCATTCTCCAGCGGCTGGTGAATAATGCAGACACTCATGACTGGTCAAAGAGTCCAGTATAAGTAACTGTGAGTGCTCAGCTGTGGAAGGATCATCTGTATCAACCTCTCTCTTTCCCAGGCTCAGGGAACTTTGAGAAAGAGGAGATGGAAAAAAATCTAAGAGCTGGAGGATGTGGAGCTGTGAAATGTGGGCTTCTGGACATGACACGCCTATTGAAATCATCAACTCAACAGCAGTTTTAGGTGCCTGTATAAGACCTGCACAAGACCAAGCCAGTTGACATCTCAGTATGGCTCCTTGGTGGAGGAGTTTTGGGTTGGGAGATGGGTGCTGGCAGACTGCCCATGTCCTGGGCACACACCTATGCACATATAGACTGCACTAATGGACTCAGGAGGTTATTAATAACAACAACAACAAAGGTGGATCTGGAGTTGGGTAGGAGATGGGGTGGTAACACTAGGAAGTGTTAGACAGAGGCACTGGCACATACAATACATTGTATAGTACTATGAAAATTTGAAAGAATAAATGAAAATGATACATATCATGATAACATTCTCCTTAATTAGGTCTGCCTTGCAGTCTTTAACAAGGGTCATGAATAGTTCTTTTATTTAATAAGAGCCAGGCTCAGAATTAAGAAGGACAAGAGGCAGGGTATTCCCATTGGTGCTAACACCACATCTGCCACAAGAACATAGCTCTGTGCAAAAGGGCAGAGAAGACAGACCCCTGGGAGATTGGACAACTGGAGGCACAGGGCAAGCTCAGGCTGTAGCCCCCTTCCACCCAGTGGACTCTCTGCTGTGCTACCATCTCCCAGGAGACACCTCAAAACTGCCAGTCGTGCTAGAACCTTCTCTCCTTATGTAGCTTTGAGAAGGGAAATACCAGGAACAAAGGTGGGGACAGAAGCCTCCCCACAGGCACAGCAGGTCACTGGAGTTCACTCTCTGTAGGACATGAGGATACAGAGCCCGGGAGCTGGGTTACTGATGGTGGGAGGCAGAACTGAGGACCCACTCCCCACCCAGTGGCAGAGGTGCCAGGTCCTGCTGAGCCACTGGCGGGCACACCCTCTTGCACCATGCCTCTGCTTGCATCAGGATGAAAGCTTTGCCCTGGATGTCACACAGAGGCATATACATCTGTCTGAACCCACCCTCTTCTCTGTTCTTCTCCAAACTTCACCGGCAGGGACTGTTGGCCGACCTGGGAAGTAGGGAAAAATAAGGGAGCCCAGCTCATGATAGAGGAGCAGAGATGGCCACTTCCTGGTCCTGGACTCTGACCTCCACTCACCCTCCTCACCACTGACAACTTGCCCAAGCTCTGGCTCTGTGGACATGGATGCTACCAGCTCCAGGCAGGCTCCTAGGTAGGTCTCCTTGCCTTCTTTTCCTGGATGAAAGACCCTGGAAATGACCTCTCTCCCAGCTTGTCTGACACCCTAGAAGGGTGTGCTTGCCTCCTCTGCCTGTGCCAGGTCCCTCTTTGCCTAGACACAACAGCCTAAGATTAGTTTCTTGGTAGGATACTAGGACACAGGATAGTGAGGGTCCCTCTGGGGTGAGCCCTGACTTCAGTAACACAGAATGGACCCAACTCTCCTCCTATGCCATAGGAGTGAGATGGTACAGAGTCACTCTAAGGTGGAGAGAGAGAGAGAGGCAGACAGAGACAGAGACAGAGAGAATTGTGTGTGTATTTTCTGTAATGTGTTGTGTTATGCACGTGTGTTGTGTGTGTTATGCATATTGTATGTGGCATATGTGTATTGCATTTTATATGTGACATGTGTGTCCCTTGTGTGTGTGGTCTGTGCTCATTGGGTCTGGAACTGAACAAAGGAAGCGTGTGAGCTGTGTGTCCCTCTTCCCTGAGCTGTTTTGGGGGCAACTCTCCATTTTCCTGGGTTTCTTCTCTCTCTCCCTTCTGCCTTCTCTGCATACTTTCTCCGGCCCCACCCCACCCATCATGATGTTTTTGAACTTCTGTACTGTGCATGCATTGCAAGGCTAGACTCCTGACCTATATACTGACTTGCTGTGCCTTACCTAGCTGACTCTATCCAGGAGGAACCAGGGCTCTGCTTGGTCACAGTCTCTTTCTGTGTGCAGAGCACGGGTGATTCCTACATGGCCTGTGGAGTGGGTGCAGAGGCAGACACAGGAGGTGCAAAAGGAGAAAGGCATGCTTGCCAGTGCAGGCTCCCAGCACTTTGAGGCAGAGCATCTACCCACAGTTCCTCATCCTGCTTTTGTGCTTCCTGTACTCTTACAGGTTCTACTCACAGTAAACAGACTCAAGCATTGGGAATAGAGGACAGCCACCTCCCCCCATCCCCAAGCATTGCAGAAGAATCCTTACCCTTGCTGCCCCAGTCAAAGAATAAACTGAACTGCACATGGTGGTCCAAACCTGTAATCCCAGCACTGGGGAGGCAGAGTCAAGAGGACTACCGTAAATGGGAGGCTAGCCTGGTTCCCAAAGGGAATTCCAAGCCACGTGTCACAGACTCTTTCTCTCAAAGGTTATTTAGACTCTTTCTCTCAAAGAAGGGAGAGGATGTGGCTGGAGAGATGCTCAGAAGTTACACACTTGCTGCCTTTTGTCAGGATCTAAGTTTGGTTCCCCGTATCTACATCAAACAGCTCACAAATGCCTGTAACTCAGCTCCAGAGGACCTGGCACCTGGCCTCTGTGGGCACCCATACACACATAGCATATACTCAGACAGAGAGGCAGATGAACCCCAAAACAGACCACAGGACAGACCTCAGGATAGACCCCAGGACAGACACCCCCAGGATAGAATCTTAGGACAAATCTGGAAGCTAGACATTCAGGACACACCCTCAGGTTGACTCCTCCACCACAGGCCCTAGCGCAGACCCTCCTCTACAGATCCCTGAGAGCAGACATCCTGGGACAGTATCTTTCAGATAGAGATCCACATCAATCTTGCAAGCACATGGCAATCTCTTTGTTACTGGTGGTCAGAGTCTAGACTAGGAGTTTCCAGGTTCTTGGCATCTTATTCAGAAAACTGAAATAAAGACACACATAAAATAGCAAAAGTGGAGAGGAATTTATTCAAAGCAAAATGGTAGTGCTGGTCAAAATGTGCCCTCAGAGAGCTGTGGGCCAGGTGAGTGAGGGTACTGAAGGGCCCTAGTCATTGTTTGGGGGCTTTCCTTTTATGAAGTTCAGTAGAAGGAGGAGTTTAGTTGCTAGGAGGTGTCCTGTGGGTGGTTCTTTGTTTTGATTGACAGGCTTGGGTTATGTAAGATCACTATGCACATCCTTTCCCATAATGCATCTGATTTTAATCATATTGATGCCCAATTATGCCTAGGTATTAGATGGTAAATAGCTTACTCAGGGAACAGTTTGTCTTATTATGCATGTCACCCAATACTGGTCTAGGGTGACTCAGCCCATCTCTCTTGGTTTCAAGATGTGTTCTAGGATATGTGTAGAAATGGGGCATTATCAGGGGTGGCAAACAAGAGGAACTTACTTCCATTGCTTGAAGCAGTTATACATGCAGCCTGGCACAGATGGGGTCCTGGCTTGCTAAGCTAGTCCCTATTTGTGCCAATCTCATGTTGACCAAACTCTGCATCCCCAGGGCAGCATAACCCCTTCCTACATATGGAACAGAGGACAGACACCCATAGTAGATGAGATTTCCTTTGTGGTGCAAGTGATGAGTAGACCAGTAGCCCTGGCTGGAAGATAATCCCTTGTGTCAAAAAAACACATCTCATTTCACACTAGAAGCATCCCAAACACCACCTGACCTTCTATTCAATTATTATATTTTATTTTATCCTACCATTGCCTTATTGTCTGTACACACCCATGCGTATGTACGTGTGAATGTGTGCTCATGCAACACACTTTTTTTTTTTTTTTTTAAAGAGCTGGGTTTCATTTATTACAATCTGTCTTTGAACTTGCCACATAGCTGAGGCTGGCCTTGAACTTCTGATACACAGAAGGCTTCCACCTTCTGTCTTAGTTAAGGTTTCTATTGCTGTGATAAACACTATAACAAAAAGCAACTTGGGAGGAAAGGGTTTCTTTCTGCTTACAACTCTTAGGTCTATCAAAGAGGAAGGTGTTAGGTCCACAGGAAACTCCAATTCCCCAAACTCTCAAAGGCAGTCCAAATATTGAGAAATGAGCTCAACCTGGACAATAGGAGGATTTCTGGCAGTTAGATAAAACCCAGCCTTTCTCAGGAACTTGTGAAACTGGTTCCCACCTACCAAAGGAGCCATTTCTCTTACCTCTGGCAGAAGGGACATATGGCTACTTGTATTACCTATTAGCTCATCAAAGCACATACCAACCTCAAGGCTCGTTTGTATCACAAATACACATTTCAAAGTCCATGCTGGTAAGGACTTTAGCTCTTCTCAGCTCCTTTTCTACCCTAATCCCCCTCCAGCTCATTTCCCCCTTCCCCCCAGCTTCTCATTCTCCTTATACTCCTGCTATTCTTGCTATGTGCCCCTACCCCTGTCTCTGGTTTGCTCCTGCCTCTCTCACTATGTATTCTCTGTCCCCTGTTATTCTCCCCTCTCTTGCAGATAGCCCAGGCCAGGTACAGTCTGCTGGCCGTGTTTCTCTTTCTGCTCTGTCTGGCTGGTCTCTCTATTATATCTATAATAGAAACCTTCCCCATGGAGTGGCCATGTCATCAGTTTATACAGAAGGCCAAGGCAGGAACCTGTGGACAGGAATGAAGCAGACTATGGAGGAATGCTGCTTACTGGCTTACTCCAATGGCTTTCTCAGTCTGCTTTCTTATACAACCCAGGATCACCTGCCCATGGGTGGTACCACCCACAGTGGCTGGGCCCTCCTTTACCAATCATCAATCAAGAAAATGCTCCCACAGGCTTGCCTACAGGCCAATCTGATGGAGGCAGTTTTTCTCAGTGGAAGTTCCTTCTTCCCAGATGACCTTGGCTTGTGTCAAGTTGACGTAAAAACTAGCCAACATACCTCCCAAGTGTTGGGATTGGCCCCCACTTTTGAACCTAGGAAAAGCAGTGAGTGTGTGTGTGTGTGTGTGTGTGTGTGTGTGTGTGTGTGTGGGTGGGTGGGTGGGTGTGGGTGTGGTTATGTGTATGTGCATGTGCGTATGCTGTAGAGGCCAGAGAAGGCTGTTGGATATTCTGACCTATCGTGCGCCATTTTATTTCCTTGAGACTCTGTCTCTTACAGAACCTGGAGCTAGAATCCAGCCAGTAAGCTCCAGTGAGTCACCTTCTGTAACACTGGGTTCACAGGTGCATACAGCTACATCTGGCTTTTCACGTAGGTGTGTTGGATTTGAACTTGGGTCCTTATGATTACACAGCAGGTGCTCTTACACACCAAGTTGTTGCCTCAGTCCCTGAAAGAAAGAAAAAATTAAGCCAAGCATATACATTCCTTATTGAGCACTTGGAAGGCAGAGGCAGGAGAATTAGTAGTTTAAGGTTAGTCTTGGCTATATAGAGAGTTTGGAGCCAGCCTCAGCTACATGAGACACTCTCTCAAAAATTTTTAGAAATGTAATTTTAATGTTAGCATTGGGTTTACTTTTAAGTTTTAGAGCTGGCTTATGAAATTTTTATAAAACTTATACTGCCCTGCATACATACTCATGTGTCACTCAGGTGACATTGTAGAGAATTTCTCATAGGCCTAGGAAGGTCTCCCATGACTGGTCTCAAATAACACCTTTCAGAGATCAGCCCTGTGATCACTTCTGTTGTTAGAGACAGAGTGACCCTTAGCCCAGCTGGCCTGGAACTCACTGTGTAGCTCATGGTGACCTCAATGCCATGGATAGCCTCCAGCCTCAGCCTCTGGAGTGCAGGGACGGCAGGTGTGAGCCTCCAATGGTCCATTTATCTCCATTTTCAAGTCTGTGGGGAATCACTATAGATACGTCACCTGATTTTCTAGTTCATGGTGTTTCTGGAGTCCTCTGGAGACGCTGGAGACACCCTAGGAAGCAGCCTGCAGTGTTTTCCTGACTGGCACTATGTCTGTCTCTGATGATCCCCCCGGCCGCCGCTGTAGATCTGTCTGATTAATGAGCATGGGAGGAAATTAAATTGGAATAGCATGAGATGGGATTTGAGGGTCAAAACCCAGAGTCTGGCGAGGTTCTTGCTGGATAGGGTTGAGCTTCAGGAACCCTCATGACTCTAGATTTCTGAGGACCAGAGCGAGGCTGTGCCGGGCACCAGGTGCCTGTGCTTGTATTTGCTCTCTTCACCCACCTCTGCCTCCCACCAGGTCCAGGCTCGATCCTTCTGCAGGTGGTTCTGCAGGTGTACCATCCTTTACATAGACTCTACCACACCTCCAAGGCTCTCCATCTCACAAGAGGAGGGATAGGGAAGGACGACAGTTCTCAGAAGGGCTCCAGGAAAAACAGGCCCAAGTTCTGGAAGCCAATGGTGTGTCAGAAGAACAGCATGCATCAGGGAGCACCAAGCAGGAAACGAGCTCAACCCTGGAGTTTCTGTTCCTAGTGCCCTGGAGCACTGGAGGAAGAAGGAAGAGGTAGCCTTTTCAGTAAGAGAAAAATCTAAAAGGAGGGAAAGGGTGATAGAGAGTCTGAGGGCAGACTGGGATACACAGTGAGCTCCGAGCTAGCCTGGGCTACATGGTGAGACCCTGTCTCAAAAAAAGGAAGAGAGGAAAGAGAGAGGAATGGATGGAAAAGAAGAAACACACACACACACACACACACACACACACACACACACACACACACACACACGTTGGTGGAAGGAGGCAGGCAGAGTCACAAAGCCCTCAGTACAGATGGTGGAAGCAGTAGGGAATGGGCAAGAGGAAGAGGTATATGCTGAGGTAAGGGGTTCGAAGGAAGCAGTACTGAGGAGCCCTGGACACAAACTCGGGAGGGTCTAAATCTCTCCTAAGGTTTCTGGCCAAGAACTGGTGAAAGGATTCATTAATCCCCTAGTGAGTGATAAGAGCTCAGGTGTAGGCAGTACCAGATTGTGTATGATCCCCCAGGACTTGGGCTTTCTTCTCCAGCCGTCCCCTGCCCCTCCCGCCAGTGCCTCCTGTGGTAGAGTTGTGATTTGAGTCTCAAGACAGTGGAAGCTCTGAGGTGGGAGAGAGGCATGCCCTGACTGCCCACCCTTAGACAGACTCAAGGACCTGGAGCCAGCTGGCCCCAGGAGACCTGAGTCCATGCTGGGCTTTTGTGAGACCCCCAGGAGCCTGCTAGGCCAGGGCTCTGGACCACTTTCAGTCGTCCCTTGTCATTCCCACTGCCAAGCTCTAGACCCAAGGTGACTCTGGTTTCCAACCAATAACAGAAGTGAAATCACCTGACAGGTGTACTTTGAAGTAAACAAAAGACAGGCAGAGTTGGTTTCATTTTAATTAATTTGTTGTTTTGTTTTAGTGGTTTTTTGTTGTTGTTGTTGTTTTTTTTGTTTTGTTTTGTTTTTTTTTGTTTTGTTTTCCCAGACGGGGTTTCTCTGTGTAGCTCTGGCTGTTCTGGAACTCACTCTGTAGACCAGGTTGGCCTCAAACTCACAGAGATCCACCTGCCTCTGCCTCTGCCTCTGCCTCTGCCTCCACCTCCTGAGTGCTGGGATTAGAGGTGTGAGCCACCAATGCCTGGCGTTGTTTTAGTTTTTTAATGACAGGATCTCACATATCCCCCTCAGAGTTCAAACCGTAGCTGAGGACCTTGAATCCTTGGTCCTCCTGCCTCCACCTCCCAAGTCCAGGGATTACAGGTGTTCACCACCACGGCCAGCTCTGCTTTTTTTTTTTTTTAATTGCACATAATGATCATATATATTCATGGAGCACAGTGTGATAATTTAGTACATAATACAGTGTGTAATCATAGGGCAGAGGCAGTTTTCATCCATTTACACAGTTATTGTTGTTCAATATCTTTCCAAATTCCCCTCGTCTTGTTCTTTACAAAATATGTAAGGAAGCCAGACATGGTGGTACACACCTGTGGTCCTGTCACTTGGGAGGCTGAGGCAAGAGGATCGAGAGTTCAAGGCTAGTCCAGGCTACACAGTAAGACCCTGTCTCAAAATTAAACTAAAGCTGGGCATGGTGGCTCAGGCCTGTGACCCCAGCACTTGGGAGCTAGAGGCAGGAGGATTAGGAACTCAAGGCCAGCTTTGGCTACCTGAGATCCTGTCTCAGAAAACAAACAGGAATGTTAATTAGGTTGTCAGTTACCTTATTGTAAAACATTAGAACCTTTCCTTGCCCTCTTTCTCTTTTTTGATAGGTATGCATGTATGTATGTGTGTGTATATATACACGTATGCAATGTATATGAATGCTTTGTTTGCATGTATGTCCTGTGGTCATATGTATTGTGTCTGATGCCCATGCAGGCCAGAAGAGGGTATTGGATCCTTTGGAACTAGAGTTACAGATGGAGGTGAGTCCCTTGTGGGTCCTGGGAATAGAACTTATGTCCTCTGCAAGAGCAACCAATGTTCTAACTGATGGGCCATCTCTCCAACTCTCCCCTTGGTAGATTTTTGCTGTTGTTTTTATAAGACAGGGTCTCTCTGTGTAGTCCTGGTTGTCTTGGAACTCTCTCTGTATACTGGGATAGCCTCAGACTCTAAGATCTGCCTTCCTCTGACTCCTGAGTGCTGGGATTAAGGTGTATGCCACCATGCTCAGTCTTATTTTATTTGGTAGACTTATTTTATTTTATTTTTTGAGGCAGGGTCTCCTGTAGTAAATTCCAGGCCAGCCTGAGTCGCTTTGGGTGAGGCTTTATTTCAAAGAAACAAACAGATTCAGGATATGAGATTTCCATGTCCTGTTCCCCACTTGCAGATTTTATCCATTCCTCCAACAAAGTCATTACACGTACATACACACTATTTCTGTGGCCATTAGGGTTGATGCAGTGTGAATAGGGCAAACATGGCTCCTGACTCCAGCAGACACATGGGGTTTTCAGTGGTCACCCTACAACAGGCACAGGCAACCACACTCTTTAAAGCCACGGGTGGGCAGAGGGACGCTAGGGCTGTGGGCCTGGTGTTGGCTTCATCTTGTACAGTAAATGCCTGTGGTTGCCTGGGCCACCACAGGCTTCCTGTCTCTGTTCTTCCTGTCTCTGTTCAGAGACTGTGGGTTGTTTTGATAGCTCCTGAAGCTCAGAGATACTTTGTTCTCCTCTGCTCTGTAGTCACCTTGCTGGCATGGCTCTCCAGGGCAGGGCAACTGACAGGAAAATGAGAGCAGCCCAGTGTAAACTTCCTTCACTGGGGAAAACAGGTCAAGGTAGCTGTCTTTCCCAGAGGGGCCCAGCCTTTTTAAAGGAATGGTTGCTGGGAATTTCAAGCAATATTTTCCAGCAATACAGCAACACAGTAAGGTGATGGGTGCATGCCATATGTGTGTGTTACAGAATCATCTTGAATCATGCACCTATGTACAAGGAATAAATGTAAATAAGTGCATCACAAGGGGGTAAAGAGGGAAAACCCCAGACTTCCGGTTTCAAAGTTAGAATCCACTTCCTTGGTCCTAGAGATGGGGGAATCCAAGGGGTGAAGGAAGGCTGGGCTTTGGTCATGGTGTGTGTGTGTGTGTGTGTGTGTGTGTGTGTGTGTGTGTGTGTGTGTTCATTCTCAGTGATAATTAGAAAGTTAAATGCCCAGTGCACAGGTTCACAGAGGGAGTCTGGAGTCAGGCAGGCCCTGAGGAAAGCAGACAGAGGAGGTTGTAAAGCTGAGTTGAAGGATGAGCAATGACAAGTTCAGATGAAACCCCAGCCCCTGGCCCTGGCCCCAGGCCTGGTGTCTGTGATGACTGCAGAGGCTGGAAGACAGCCTCTGTCCATGTGTCCTTCCCTCTGTCTACTCATCCACTCCTTTACCCACCACTTTGCCCTCTGTTCACTCTCCACACTCATATTCCTCAACTGCTCTGAGAACTCCTAGGAGCCACTCTCTGTACAGACAGAACTGATTTCTGATTCACGCCGGATAAGACAGGTGGAGCAATTATCTAACGTACGGAGTACTAGCATTGGACAAGAACACAGGGGCATGGTGATGGGTGGAACGGGATGAGAGAGCAATCAGTCATACACAGGTGGCAATCCCTCTGCCTCCATTTTCTGGAATGCTACTACATGTTTCAGTGGTAAACTCTGTTCCTGGAGAGAGGTACCCAATTGATCTTTTCTCCACCATCATGGGGAAACATGCAGAGGAACAACCTGTATTAGTCAGCTCAAACTGTGTTAGAAGAGTATGGTATGTCTCATGGTGGATGGATGTCTCAATGAAGGTATTGCTTGTGGGCCTTGGTCTCTTACAGTTTCTCATCATGTCCTCATGGGTATCACCTTTCTGTGTGGGCATCCCTGGTGTTTCTTTTAGGGTCCACATTTCATCTTCCTTTTTAAAAATACAATATTATTATTACTCTTTTGAGACTTTCATGCAATGTACTCACTCTTAACAGCTCCTCATAACTTCCCAGACCTACTCTCTCCTCCTTATCCCTACTTCCTGTCTTTTTTCTTTTTCTAAGAGACTATCTCAAAGTAGATGTCCTGGTCCTTTGGCTCTCATAATTTCTCTACCCCGTCTTTCTTGAGCAGTAGCTGTAGGGACTGTGTTGTAGATGTATCAGTTGGGGCTGGGTACCCACAGTCAGTTGTTCTCCTCATTGTGACTGCTGTGACTTCCTGCAACCGTCTCTGCTGCAAGAAGAAGCCTCTTTGCTGATTGATGAGGGCTACACTCACCTGTGGGGCTAAGGATAAGTATTTAGGATGCAGTTAGAAAGTATACTGGTAGCTGGGCAGTGGTGGCACAAGCCTTTAATCCCAGCACTCCGGAGACAAAAGCAGGCAGATATCTGTGAGTTCGAGACCAGCCTGGTCTACAAGAGCTAGTTCCAGGACGGCCTCCAGAGCCACAGAGAAGCCCTGTCTCGAGGCGGGAAAGAAGTATACTGGTTTAGGCAGGAGGCAGTACTAGTTCTCCTTTAGGCTCCATGGTCTACACACTTCCACTTTTTATGAGGACATCACTTTGTTGGGGGAGCCACCCTCACAGCTTCATTTTAACTCAGTCATCTTTTCAAAGGCCACTATCCCTAAACGGAGTCCAATTGTGAGGTGTTGTGGGTTAAAGCCTCAATATAGAAATTCTGGGAAAACACAATTTGTCCCATAACACAGACAATAGCTTTGAAACCAAGAACTCCACTACCACAAAACACACACTTTTGATGGGCTCTCAGAGGGAAGGTGTGGCCTGCTTCTCCCACAGCGGAGCCAGAATTGACAGAAGCGCATCAAAGGAGAAGTGTGAAAACACAGGCTCACTGCTGGGCAAACTCTAACTTCAAGGAGCCATGCCCATCTCTGAGAGGCAACCCTATGAAGATCCTTTGGGCCTGGGGACCTGGTGATCTATTGTGCACATCTCGGGGATTATTATATATGGTTTCAGGCTTCGAGTCTTCCGTCTTCCACAGTGGTATAGTTAAGGGTCTTTACATTGCAGCAGTCTATCCATCTCAAATGGTGGTGGAAACGGGGAAAGCCAATGTGGTGGGCAGGTCTACCTCATTTGCGTGCATGGCAGTCCCACTGACTGAAGGGAGGGAAGGCACCTTGGGCAGACATGCACATGTGTCACTCCCTGAGTGAGAGGCTTTGGTACCTGAGGGGCATTTGTGGGCTAGCAGGAAGAGTGGCAGGTAAACTTGGGAGGACCCATGACTAAGGCTCTCTTTGGTAGGGGAGTGCCTAGTGTGTTGCATCATAGGTCCAGTGATAAATCTTCTTCAGATCAAGGGTTATGGCCAGTCCTCCTTCATCCCTAGTCATTTACCTAACTGCCATATCCACAGCTATGTTCCCAAGCTGGCTGGCTCTCACCCTCCTGTCTGTGCTGAGCTTGGATACCCAGGCCTTCAACAGCCAGCTTGTCAAGTGCTTTGAGGATCCCCGGTATGAAGAGCTGCTGCAGCTGGCTCGAAATGGACTGGGGCAGACAGCAGAGAGGAAACAAGTGGTGGTGATTGGGGCAGGCATGGCTGGGCTCACCGCTGCCAAGATCTTGCAGGATGCTGGCCACCAGGTATGTGGTGGGGCAGGGGACAGTCTCTTGTGGCTCTAAACAAGGAGGCAGAAGACCAAGCTGAGGACATCCCTGGGGAGCTGGGGCCAAAATGAAGTTCTAGGGCTCTAGGGGAGCTGGGGTAGGAGAGCAGGTAAGCTTACCTAGTAACAAAGAGCAACTTTCAGAAAGAGGCAGGATGAGCATAGGGTTGTAGCTCAGTGATAGAGTGAGACACACCATGTGGTTTTCATCCCCAGCACTGAAAAAGAAAGGAAAGAAAGAAGGAAGGAAGGATAGAAGAGATGGAGGGAGGGAGGGAAGAAGGGAGGAAGGAAGGGAGGGAGGGAAGTAAATTTGGGTCTGTCAAGGGAGGAGGGTGTTGTATGGAGGGTATTTGACAAGCCTCATTGAGTTCATTAAAGAGCTGCCTGTCTTTCCAGGTGACTGTTCTGGAGGCCTCAGGGCGTGTAGGTGGCAGAATTGAAACCCACAGAGTTCCTGGAGCACACTGGTACATAGAGCTGGGTGCCATGAGGATCCCTATCAACCACAGGTACTCCTGAGAACAGTAGTAGCAAAAGAAGGCTAGGATGAGGATTGTCACACCACAAGGACAGTGGATGGAGTTCTTTCCGGGAAGTTCAGGGGTTAGGATCTGACCCAACTGATTTCTCAGCCGTAGGGCAGCCCAGGAGCGTCTCTTAGTCTCGGGGTTTAATACAAGTAAGAAGATAACTGTGTTAGGTTTGACTGACAGGGAGGATGGGTTGAGGATTGCAGAAGACAGGTGGTCCAAGATAAACCTGCTAGAAAGACAAAAGCAGCCTACTGAGTTTGCAAATGACAGGAAGCCTGGTATCCTTCCAGGAGATTCTTTCTGAGCAGGTGAGGAGTTTGGAGATGTTCAGGAGAGCCATAATGAAGGATGGCTCCCCAGACACACTCTGCATGTACATCACCCCTTATTGTGCCTCCAGGAACTGGATTGCTCACATTTGAATGTGTGAAGGTTCCAGGTACCACACAAAGCGGCAGAGATCTCAGCCATCATAGAGGGCCACTGACAGGAAGTCCAGTTCCCTCTTGGCCTTATGGCCTCTAGTCTATTGTAATGACCAGGGTGCTTAGCATCCCTTTCATGGAGGAAGGCCAGGGGTAGTCTTGGTGAAGCCAAGGGAGGCAGGAAGTAGGCCCAGGAAACAAGAAGGGCTGTTGGCTCTCAGCCTGAAGTCTCTGACTCCCTTCACAGGCTTTCTCATGAGCTCATCAGGAAATTTGGGCTGATGCTAAAGGAATTCTGCCCCTGCAACAATCAAACCTGGGTGCTGGTGAATGGAGTTCGGCAGCGCTCTGGAGCAGTACAGGCTGACCCTGGCCTGCTGGGTTACCCAGTCAGAGCTGATGAGGTGGGGAAGACGGCAGAACAGCTCTTTGATAAGTCGCTGAGGAAGGTAAGGCAGAGTGGAGAGCAGCTCACCTCTTCCCTCGGGGCCACCCTGCACAAACAACCTCAAGTTCCTCTGATTACCCAGGGAAGAGCTTTAGGGGACCCCAGAACCTTGAGTGCAGGAAGACTACACCAGGTTGACCATTACTGGCCTCCATTCCCTCTCATGACTGTCCTGTGTCAGCCACTGGCTCTGCAGCCAGTGTATATATTCTCAGACCCCAGACACCTGTGCCTGTACAGACATGTATAACTGCCATGAAATTATCATGCTGGGACTAGGTTAATTTCAGAGAGAGCCCTACAAGCTCTGGGTTTGAATGTGCTGTGTGACTCCAGGCAAAATACTTGCTGGCTCCCTTCTCTCTTCTCCATTATTCTCAGAACCTCTTGTGTCCGGGATGCTGTGAGGATTAGGTGACAGGATGTGTGACAGTGATAAAATAGTGCTAGGGACAGGACCAGTGCTCACTCTATAGTTGTAATGATTGACAGTTTGCCAAGAAAGAGCAATTAGCCCTCTGCCCACTCGTGTTTTCTATCTGGCCCAGCAGTGACAATGCCTTTGCCTCCTCTGACCCATGACCTGGAAGGACCTCAGTATGACAGCTGAGCTCAGTGGGAACAGACAGCACTCCCAGGAGGCATCTGCTCAGATGTCCCCCAGTGTTGTCCTGCTGTGGCTCACTAGAGGTCAGCAAACCCAGCCTCTCTCTGCAGATATGTGGGTCCAGCCTCTAGAACCTATATGCTTCAGGGAGTCAACAGAAATGCTTCTAACACAGGACAAAGAGGTAGACTTCCTCCAGGCTAACAGAGGAGCCTGGACACCTACATTTTGTATACTTGGTGTCCATTCAAGAAGAGATGAAATTCCCATCATTCCCAGATTGAGGACACAGTTTTGGAATCCAGGATTCATACAAAGTGTCACATACACACAGGCTGTTGAACAAGTGTGGTGCATGGGGACGGACAGGGAAGGGATGATAATCTATGTGGGCTGTTGCTCACCACCTGTCCTCCCTGTCTTCTTCCCTCCCGAGATTGTGGAAGAGCTGAAGAACAGCAGCTGCCGTGACGTCCTGGAGAAGTATGACTCCTTCTCCACCAAGGTCAGTCTTGAGACCACTGTGCCCTGAAACCACACCAGCGAGAGTGCTACCTGGGGCACATTGTGCTGCAATTTAATTGTCTAGCTTAACTGTCTGCCCTGATAGAATGCAAGCTTCATTAGGGGAGGAAGGGAGAGAAGGAACTAAACAGAGACCACTCTAAGGAGGGCAATCAAGGCTACTTATGCAAAGCTTGCTGTATCAAGGAATCAACCATAACACAGAGTCAAAGGCAGACAGAGGTATGGGAAAGCCTTATATAGGTGTGTGTTGCTTAACAAGGGGTTAATGTCTTTAGATGATTATATAGTTGTAGAAAAATCACAATGTTTACTTGCACAAACCAAGATGGCTACAGTATCACTTGGCTACATACTCTGGGGACCACTGCTATATGCAAGTCACTACTGATGAAAACATCTTTCGTAACACATGACTATAGAGAATAGCAGGAAAGGCTGGGCCTACGGTATAGCCCAAAGGTGTAAGAGCTGATCTGTCATGTGTGAGGCCCTGGGTTCAACCCCAGCACTACCTATATAAAAACACAAGGAAGGTTCCTGATGTGGCCTTATTGGAGGCTGTTGGCTCATGGGTGCTGGAGCCAGCTCACCCATGGGCCTGGGGATGGGAGAGTGGTGGGTATTCTCCAGCTGATCTTGAGAGAGTAGGTGATTGTCATTTCCAGGTCTTGACCATTCTAAGTAGGCCATGGTTTGCCTCTGTAGGCTGCTTGCTTCACATGTTGGGTGGATCAAAGCCTGTTGCCATGTGTGTGGTCTGACCATTGTTTACTCAAGTGTGTGAAGAGAGAGATTAGAGAATAGAGATAAGTCAGAGATCACCAGGACCCACACCCACTGAACACACCCTCAGACTTGGGGCAGAGATAATCTCTTTGACCCTTGGTATTGAAGATCCTAACAGATCCAGCATGCCTTCAGGAACCCTGGTATTGCTGTTCCTAGGATTTCATGGCCCTGTGGTTTAACCTCTGGTTTATACAAGTATGTTGAATAGTGGCATTTTCCCCAACCAGTGGTATCCAGACATCTTAGCAGGTTGTTTCAGTGCCCAGTCTCTAGCCTGGATTGTGCTAGTGACAGAAAACAACGTAGCCCCAGGCAAACTGGATGGCCACACACTCTAACTGGTGAAGCCATTCCAGCCAGCTTTGTCATGTCCATCCTGGCTCTAAGGCAATGAAGAGACAGAAAGCACAGGGCACAATCAGGGCAACAGGTGCAGCATGAGCCAGCTCCGAGGTCACTGGCTGGGTCAGGAGGTGATGGGCAGGTCTGGGAGGTCAGTATAGGATAAGGAGGTTTTGGTACTCAGATTCTTCCTAGCCTAGTCTTCCGGAGAAACCAGGCTGGGTCCACATAGGAAGACATAGAGACTGGGCCTCAGTTTCCCCATTGGCAAAGCAGGAATCCTTACTATTATTTCAAGTATTACATGAATGAAAGGCTGAGTGTGGGCTGAAAACTATACCTAGTGCTAGCTGTTTTCCCTATACGGGGAACCAAGGGGATCATGTCTGGACACATATACATGGCAGCCTTGGGACCCAGAGAGAACACACTTGTCCTCCTACCCTGTGCAGATCTGTTCCTTGCTGTCCCTGGATAGGAAGCCAGGCACCCATGTTAGCTCCTTATACATTCTCATCTGCTTGCCTTATTTCCTCACGCACGCGGACAGGAGTATCTGATCAAGGTGGGGAACCTGAGCCGAGGGGCTGTGCAGATGATTGGAGACTTGCTGAACACAGACTCTGGCTACTATGAGGCCTTTACAGAGACCTTGCGTGGTATCATCTCCTTCTTCCAAGAGCCCCGGTGAGAAATGGTGCAGGGACAGGGGGTCACTAGTTACTGCTGAGGATAATAGTGAAAGGAGGGACTAAGAAACCAGGAAAAAAATCCCTCCAAAATGGGAAGCCAGGTGTGTTACTGCACACTACCTTTAGTCCCAGTACTCAGAAGCAGAGGCAGGGGGATCTCTGAGTTGAAGGCTAGTCTCAAAAACAAACAAACAAACAAACAAACAAACAAACAAAAAACCCAAACAAACAAAAAACAGGGAAAGAAGGAAGGAGAAAGGAGGGAATCTTGACTCCAAGACTCTCAGAGTCACTGGAGCAGATGGGGGTTTTAAGCACCTAGGGTAGAACCCGGAGAGATGCTTTCTGATATGCTACCTACCTCAGGACCCCACTCTGAGAACCTCTTGATAGACTAATGAGTGTGAGCCTCATCAGTTCTGTGACAGGGACTGTGGCCTCAGCCCTGCTTCAAGGGACACTTGTCATCTTTCAGCTCAGGAAGACTTATCAGGGATACAAACCTGAGACTCCAGTGTCACCATTGGTCACTGACCATGTGATCTGCAGCTATAAAGATAAAAGGGCGCCAGGCAAGGTGGTGCACACCTGTAATGTTAGCACTCATGAGGTAGGGGTGGGAAGATCTGAAGTTGTCTCAAAAAACAACAAAAAGATAAAGATGAACTGGTTTTATATTTAAAAGAATACAGGCTACAGAACAACTGAACTGAAGCCTGGGGCATTGATTTATTTAGACAAAGGAGTCCTTCTGGCAAGGACTCCTGCCCTTCCTATCAATTTGAATACAAGCTTTCAGGGAGCAAGGGAGGGGAGGATGTTTTAGGACAGACTAAGCAAAACAGCGCTGTAGCATTTAGCTACTTTCCTTGAGTAGCCCCTGAGGGTATTATGGAAGGGGCTGAAAGAACCCTGGGTCAGGGCTGGGGTTCTGGCTTAGTTGCCAGACTGCTTGTCTAGCATGCATGAAGTCCTGGGTTCCATTCCTTGCATCACATAAAACTGGGAGGAGCAGAAAATGCCTGTAATTCCAGAACCTGGGTGGTGGAGGCAGGAGGATCAGAAGTTCGATTTTTGTCAGCTCATAAGTTTGTCAGCTTATGACCAGGCATCCTGGGTGGCAATAGAAGGTAAGTGACGCAGAGGAGGGGGTTGTATGAGCTCAGAGCAGATGCACATTTCTGATTTGGCACCCCAAAGCAGTGCCTTTCTCTAGTTCCCTGGAGCTAATGGACAACCTGCTTGCCCTTGTTCTTTGCCAACAGTTTGTCCCTCTAAAATATGGTTGGGACATGCCCGTGAAGGGACTGAGACACTGTCCACTTCCAACAGTCTGTCTTCTGAAAGCCTGTCCATCAACCCACTCATCTTCCTGTCTGCTGGTTCACTCTTAGGTTTGATGAAATCGTTGGTGGCTTTGACCAGCTCCCCCAGGCCCTACACAATTCGCTCCTCCCAGGAACTGTCTGGTTCTACTCAGCAGCAGAGGAAGTGGAGATGTCTGGAGACTGTGTCCACGTGACCTACAGGACACCTGACCCTCTGCAGCCCAGGGCCCGGCTGACTGCAGATTTTGTGGTAGTAGCCACCACTGCCAAGGCTGCCCGGCTCCTGCGATTCCAGCCATCTCTCTCACTCAGCAAGCAGGATGCTCTGCGCTCTGTCCATTACAATAGTGCCACCAAAGTGATCCTGGCCTGCACACAGCGTTTCTGGGAACGGGATGGCATCTTCAGCGGAAAGTCTAGCACTGACCGGCCTTCCCGCTTCATCTACTATCCCAATCACATCTTTCCCAATGGTGTGGGGGTCATCCTAGCATCTTACACCCTGGATGATGACTCCACGTTCTTTACAGCCCTGGACCACACCCGAGTAGTGGACATTGTTCTGGATGACCTAGCTGCTATTCACAATAGAAACAAAGAAGAACTCCGTGCCCTCTGTCCCTATTTTTCGGTCAAGAGCTGGAGCCAGGACCCCTATTCCATGGGTGGATTTGCCTTTTTTACCCCTTACCAATATGTAGACTATGCCCAGGAACTCAGCAAGCCGGAGGGGTTGGTCTTTTTCGCAGGGGAGCACACAGATATGCCCCATGGCTGGATTGACACTGCTATCAAGTCAGGGCTCAGGGTGGCAAAGGACATTCAGGAGGCTGTGGACTTGGCTTTGACAAGGAATCCCAGAAACATAAAAGAATACTTCCCCAAAAGTGAACTGTAAACATCCATCTGGGCTTCAGGACCTGGCTGGGGTGATTCCAAACAAGTTTGTCCATCCCACTCTCACCCATCTTCAGAGATTTGACCCAAGGCCCATAACTGGATCCCCAGAGTAACAGACTGCCATGACCCCTAGATTTATGACAGTAACTCAGGAAGAATGTGTGGCACAGACATAAAAAAACAATAAAGCAATTGTTTAATTCAACCATTACTGTTTTATTTTTATTTACAAATTTTTTTAACTTAAATTTTATTTATTCAGTGTGTGTGTGTGTGTGTGTGTGTGTGTGTGTGTGTGTGTGCAAATGCCATGGTTTGAGGCTTGGAGGTCAGAGTGTTAACACTGGGGAGTCAGTTCTCTCCTACCATGTGGGTTCCAGAGACTGAGTCCAGACCACTGGCTCGGTGACAGGCATCTTTAGCCTCTGAGCCATCTGGCCAGCCCAAGTGTTTCATGACATTCTAGAGTCTCTAAATAATTTTACAGTTGAGTCCTGAGGGCAGGTGAGACTCTTGCCTTTCTTGGGCCTCTCTTTTTATCCTTTATCTAGTCCTAACTCTCTGGCTTACTTTTCTGTTGATAAGAAGACACCATGACCAAGGTTGCTTACAGAAAAGAGAGTTTATTGGTGGCTTACAGTTTCAGAGGGCGAGTCCATGATCATCGTAGTGGGATCATGGCCGCAGACAGGCAGGTGTGGTGCTAGAGCATCAGCTGAGAATTCACATCTTTATTTGAAAGGGGGAGGGAAAGCTAAGCTGGAAGTGGTGTGGGCTTTTGAAACCTCAGAGCCCACCCTAGTAACACACCTCCTCCAACAAGACCAAACAGTTCTTAGTCCTTCCCAAACAGTTCCACCAACTGGGGAATCAAGTGTTCAAACATCAAGGGGGTTGTTCTCATTCAAACCACCACCTCCCCACCTCTTTTCCAGTTCTCTGCCTTCCATGACTGCATTTAAAAACAAAAAAAACAAACAAAAAAAACCACAGGTTTCTTTGTGTAGCCCTGGATGTCCTGGAACTCATTCTGTAGACCAGGCTGGCCTTGAACTCACAGAGATTCACCTGCCTCTGTCTCCCCAGTGCTGGGATTAAAGGTGTGTACCACCACTGCTCAGCTCCATGACTGAATTTTAAGGGAAATTGAGATGTTGGTCACTTGAGGCCACTGTAGCCAGCATTGTGCCCCATGCTTCTGTGTTGTTGCAACAGCCTCAGTGGACAAATGATGATAGTGTTGTTTCTGTGATTTTCAGGGTCAAGACTTAAGCCCCAATAAGTCAGGCTTGTCCACCCATCATTAACTGACTGTTTAAGGAGACAAATAATGGGGCTAGCAAGATGCCTCAACAACAGGTAAAGGCACTTACCACAAAGCTTGATGACTTGAGTTCACTCACCAGGTCCCAAGGAGTTGGAGAGAGAACTGAGAGAACTGACTCACAAGTTGTCCTCTGACCTCTGGGCATGACCCTGGAACAATCTCTCTCTCTCTCTCTCTCTCTCTCTCTCTCTCTCTCTCTCTCTCTCTCTCTCACACACACACACACACACACACACACACACACACACACACACACACACTCCTGTAACTCCAGGTTCAGAGGATCCAATCCAGGCAAACACTCAAATACATAAAAAAAATACCTTTGAAAAGAGAGAGTAAGTTAGTGCACACCTTTAACTCCAGCACTCAGGAGGCAGAGACAGAGGAATCTCTAAGTTTGAAACTAGCCTGATCTACACAGAGAGTTCCAGCCTGCCAGGGCTACATAGTGAGTCCCCGTGAAAGGAGGAGGGTAGCCATAGCTTAAAGTAGAGAAAGGAGACTTAGTCAGTGTAGCCACACTGGGAAGAAAAAAGGCAGTCCATCTTCAGGGCTGCTGACAAAAGTGTAAATAGAAGGCACAAAATTTGAATAACTAAGCAATTGTGTCACGGTCCCTGCCCACATTGACCCATCACTGTCTCAGCTCTCCCTGGGAGACAAGCTCCCTCTCTGCCTGGCACCAGGCTTTGGCTTTGCCCTCTCTCTGTAGGAGACTTCAGAGGAATTCCAACTCCTTGGGGCCCATTGTCTCAATAGTCTAATGGCCCAAGGGAGGACACCTGGGCCTCTCTGCAGAACACCTCCATTCTTACCAGAACCATCTAGTTGTCACTGCAAATCCTTGGCTCTGGCTTACTCTCCTTTGTGCTCATATAACTAGTGATTCACATTAGGGACCTGTCACAATGAGTAGGTTAAGTGTTTGATGAATACAGTGTCTCAGAAGGAACAGGGCTGCATCCCCTCCCTGTCCCTAGACCCACGAGGAGGAGTGTAGAGATGGCAGAGTTGATGCTGATGACGCCTTTTCATCAGAGAGATAACAAGATGAAGGGCATAGAGGTGGGTGCGCTGTAAAGGAGCCCATCATTTGGCAGTGGCTTGGCCTGAATTTTGTCCTGAAGGGACTCTTGGGGTTATGAGTTAGTCTCCCTGAGGGTCACAGGAAGAGACCAGGTGGCTACATAGTGAGGTGACAGTTCAAAACCAAAGGCAACTAGGCACTGTCACGAATCTGCTGAGATAAAGTTGGGCGGTGGTGGCACAAACCTTTAATCTACTGCCTTATTTTCTCTGTCCCTGCAGAGAGCAGTGAGCTGTGTCCTCCCACTTCTGTAGTTGGGTCAAAAGCAGCTTAGGGAAGGTAGGGTCTGAATTATAGCCCATCACTGCAGGGGAGCCTAGGCAGGAACATAGAGCAGCTAGTCATAGTCCAGAGCAGAGAGAAGACACCTGGAGAAATGGCTCAGCGGTTAAGAGCACTTGCTGCTTACTCATGAAGACCAGAGTTTGCTGGCCAGGAACCATGTTAGGTGGCTCACAAACACCTGTAACTCCAGCTCTCAGGGTCAGCCCTCTTCTAGCTTCTTTGGGCACCTGCGCACATATGTGTGCATACATTGCAGAACACACACACACACACACACACACACACACACACACACACACACACACCAGAACAAATGAGGCTGGAGACATGGCCCAGTGGTTGCTCTTGCAGAGGACCCATCTTTTTTAAAAAGAGCAAAAAGAGAATAGATGAATGCACGATTTGTGCTGAACAGCTTTCTCTATTCTTACAGTTCAGGGTCCCAAACCAGGGAGTGATGTTGACCTTCTTCAGCTAGGGCTTTCTACCTCCCTAAAGCAATCTCCACGTCCACATGAGTTCTTGTTCAGGGAGGCCTTGGACCCTCTTACAATACAGCTTCTTGTTATTCCTCTTGGGTGTCCAGAACTAGTTAACAAGACCCTGTTGCTGAAGACATTACATGCTCTCAAGGCAAATTACGGAGAAATCAAACTGGAACTGAGAAATCAAATCTGCTGACCAGTTTTCATAGTGTAGGAAGGTACGATGGTGGCTGCAGGAGAGAAAAAGCATCAATGGTCTCGCCAAGCTGAGAACCCTATGAACTAAACTACCAACCTTCCAGGTAAGATGTGCCTACTAGTGCAATAGTGGCATGACTACTACGGGGCAAACCAAACCCTCTCTGATAGGGTTTGAGACCTGCTCCACAAGAGGGAATTCATGCCTGGCATTGTAAACTCAGTTCAAAACCTATGGCCAAGGAGGTGTTAGGTGCTAGGCAAAACTTGCTACTGCGATTTAGCTAAATCAACACAATGCCAAGCTGTCTTCTATGTATTTACATTCACATTCATAGCCAAATGCTACTCTCTTAGAGAATCTTTTAATGGATGGTGATGAAGGCAGAGACACATGGCTGCTCATGGTGCTGAGAATATGTGATGGTTGAATGCTCAGTTCTACACAGAACATTGACACACCCCCCTCTAACAATGCAAAGGGAAAAATGCAGAAGAGGGGGCAGGAAGACTGTAAGAGCAGAAGACAGGGGGAAAGGCTGTGAAATTCCTTCTCTGAGCATGACATAACCATTGCAACCATGATCTCAAAGCACAGTGCTGACTGCAATGGGAATGCATGACTGGGTCTGTACAAGATGTCAGTCATAGGTAAGGGAGGGGCCATGAAGCGTTATATCTTCCTGTTGAACAATGGGGGTACTGATGGATTCTGGGGGTGGGGCAGAATTGTCTTAAGTCTTGTACCTACTGGTAAACCCACCAGGCTCTAAAGAACACTTTGAGATCCATGGTCACACAGCCCTAGTTAAACTCAGGGGTAACAACATAACAGAAAGGCGTGAATGGGAAAGAGACTGGGGCGGGGGCGTGGGGTGGCAATAGGGGTGGGAAGGAGGGAAGAAAGGACCAGGAGTAGTCGGGGTGCATTATATGCACTATGAAATTATCAGAGAACTAAATGAATAGACTAGTTAAGGGGGAAATAAGGAATTTACAATCTCAGGACAAGGGACTGCCTTCCTAAAGTCCTTCAAATACAACTCCACTCAAAGGGCCCAGAAGGCCAGGCCAGGTGACTTCTCTCAATTGCTATAAAAAAAAAATCCCAGCCCCTCTCAAGGGAGTGATTATTTATTAAAATGTTTATATCAACTCTGATCTGGTAAATTCTTTTGACTCCAGGCTCTGGGTCACTCCACCTACAACAGTCACCTTGGATTTCACCTTGTGCCTATTACACAGTGCCTAGTAGACAGATCCCTGTGTGCTGAGGTTACCCCTAAGTAGAAGTCATTGTGAGGGAACCAGCTTGTTCCTTCCAGCAATAAGGACTTCTTTGAGCTGTCCTGCAGAGCCAGGGTGGATCAACCAGAGCACACCTTGACCAGGAGCAGTTATATAGGCCTTGCTCCCTGGTCCACTTCTCTGTCCAGGGATGGGCTGGAATGCTCACTTTCTACCTTCCCCACACTTGAGCTTAAATTTGTGTTTTATCATTTAAAAATATTTTAGATTATTTTTCTATGTTGTGTGTGTAAACAGAACAGCGATAAATATGGCTGAGCAAGTATCTCTATTGTAGGATGGACAGTCCTTTGGGAATATATCCAAGAGTGGTGTGGCTGAGACATGTGGAAGTTTTTTTTTTTTTTTTTTTTTGTGAAATCTCGATACTTGTTTCTGCAGTGGCTTATATCCCCACTAGCAGTGAGTAATGGCTCATTCTCCCCACATCCTTGCCATCATTTGCCATCATTTATTTTCTTGATAGCCATTCTGACTGGGGTGATATGTAATCTCAAAGTAGTTTTAATTTGCATTTCCCTGATAGCCAAGAATGTTGAACATTTCTAAAAACATTTATTGGCTGTTTGTATTTCCTCTTTTGGGAACTTTCCGTTCAGTTTGTTAGTCCATTTTTAAAAGTTGGGTTGTCTGTTTTCTTGTTTAGGTTTTAATTCTTTGTATATTCCAGGTATTGATCCTCTATCAGATGTGTATCTGGCAAAGGTTCTCTCACATTCTGTAAGCTGATTGACTGTAGAGAAGCTTTTCAGTTTCATGAGGTTCCATCCGTCAATTGCTGGCCTTATTCCCTGAACAACTGGAGTCCTGTTTAGGAAGTTCTCTTTTCTGTTTTGAAATGTTTTCCCTATCTTTTCCTCTATTATTTTCAGAATTTGAGGTCTTAACTTAAGGTCTTTGGTTCATTTGGAGAGGATTTTTATGTAGAGTGAGAAGTAAGGGTCTAGTTTCTTCTATTGGTAACACCCAGTTTCCCCAGTACCATTCATTAAGAGATTGTCTTTCTCCAATACAGACTCTTGGCATCTTTGTGGAAAATCAGGTGTATGAGTTTGTATCTAGGTTTTCTATTCTGTTCTTTATTTAAAGATACATTATCTGTTTTTTTTCATGCTGTTTTGTTTTGTTACTATGGCTCTGTATATAATATCAAATTATACTTCAGTGTAATTTGAAGTCAGGTTTAGTAGTGCTTCTAGCGTTGCTTTTGCTCAGGGTTGCTTTGGCTGTCAAAGATTTTTTTTTGTGTGTTTTTAAATAAAATTTAGATTCCTTTTCTATTTCTGTGAAGAATGGCATTATGATTTTGATGGGGATGGCACTGAATCTGTAGATGGTCTTTGGCAAAATAGCCAGTTTTGCAATATTGATTCTTCTGATCCATGAGCATGGGAAGCCTTCCCATCTTTAGAGTCTTCTTGAATTTCTTTCTTGACTGTCTTTAACATTTTCATTGTAGAGATCTTTTACTTCATTGGTTGGGTTCATTCCAAAGTATTTTAAAAAATTGAGTCAATGTTGGATTTCTTTCTCAGTGTGCTTGTAATTGGTATGTAGGAGGGATCCTGATTCTTGTGTTAATGTTGTATACTGCCATTTTGCTGAAAGTGTTGTCTCAGTGTGTCCTGGGTCTCCATGTATAGAATCAGATTCACCTTCAAGTAAGATACTTTGTTTCTTACTTTCCCCCTTGTATCTTTCTTATTTGTTCTCTCTTACTGCTCTGGGACCTCCAGCTTTATACTGAATAGGAGTGGAGGAACAGAACACTGATTCTAATGGAAAAGCTTCATTGTTTCCTCCATTTAGTATAATGGTGGCTGTAGGTTTGTCATATGTAACCTTTATGTTGAGATATGTCCTTTCTATTCATAAAGCAATGTCAAAAGCCTTTTCTACATCTTACTGAAATGATCACATGATTTCTGTCCTTAACCCTTTATACTATGTTTTATATTTATAGACTTGTTTATGTTGAACCACTCTGTATCTCTGGAATAAAGCCAACTTGATCAGGGCGAATGATCGTTTTGATGTGATTTGGAATTTGATTTGCAAGTACTTTGCTGAGAATTTTTGCATCCTATCCCCATCAGAGAGGTTGTTCTATAATATGTGTGTGTGTTTGTCTTGTTTTAGCATCAGGGCAATAGCATCAGGCCTATCAAAAAGAGCTTGGAGGTGGTGCTTCCTTTCTGTTTCATGTAGGAGCTTGAAAAACACTGCTGTTAAGTCTTTGAAGGTCTCATAGGACTCAGCAATGAAACCATTAGGACCTGGACTTTATTTAGTTAGGCAGAGCCTGCCTCTGCCTCTGAGTGCTGGGATTAAAGGCCTGTGCCACCCCACCAACGCCTGGCTCAACCTCAAAAATCTTATACAATTGGCTAACTTAAGCAGTGCAGTTGATAGGCACTCTTTGACCTTGATCACAGAAAGCTTTTCATTGCAGGACAATGTTAGGAGGAATCATTGACAAATGGTGTTTTTTCGTTTTTTTAAAATGGTGTTTCTGGGGCTGGAAAAGATGGCTCAGAAGCTGCAGAGTTAATTAGGTAGCACAACAGCCATGTCAGGCGGCTCACAATAGCTCGAGGGAGGGGGGCGGGGGTAGGGCTGGCTCCTGCACTCACAAGTACATATCATACATATGCAGGTGCACACACATAATTTAAAAACAATTTAAAAATTTTAATGGCATTTCCTTTGTCATATTTAACCCTGGAAGAAAAGATGGCATAGATCTCCCATAGTTTGCACAGTCCTAGGCACACAGAGTGTACACAACACGGATCTGGAGAGCTAGAAAAAGGGCCTGGGGAGAAATGAATAGTTTGATTGATAGCAATAGAAATTATGATAGAGACTCACAATCTTATGAAGATGGTGAAGATGCTAAGAAGATTAACATGTGAGGCCTGGAGACATAGCTCACTGAGAAGCACATGCTTGGAGGCTTTTGGCTGAGCCCCAGCATTGAGGGAAAAGGAGCCTGATATTTAGAACACAAGTGTCATCTAAAAACTTGCACTTGTTAATACGAATTATTTTCCACAGGCAATGGAAATTCCTAGAATGAAAAGCATGACCACCGTGGAGGGCTTAGTTTCAACTGAAGTTTTGCACTAAAATCCCAAAGAAAGTAGGAGGACAAGCTAATGTCAATGTTCTTAGGTGTCTGTGTGAAGTAACAGTAGGAAACTTTCAAGTGGTAGGATAGGGAGATGGACACCTGTGGATATTTATCTGTCTATTAACCACCTGTTTATCAGTTATTTATTAATCTTCTATTAATCTTTTTATTATCTGGCAATCGCTATCATTCATTTATCATTTTATTTATTTATTGTTTTGGTTTTTTGAGACAGGGTTTCTTTGTGTAACCCTGGCCATCCTGGAACTTGCTTTCCAGACCAGGCTGGCCTTGAACTCAGAGATCCACTTGCCTCTGCCTGTGCACCACCACCGCCCGGCTCATTTTATTTATTGTATTATTCATTTATTATTTAGCTATTATTCATTTGCTAATTGATTCGTTCATCCATCTATCTATCTGTTTGTCCATGATCATGAATAGTCTATCATCTGTCTACCTATCATTTATCTGTTTATCACCGATAATCTGTCTTCAGAGAGACAAAGAATGTGACAAAATATTGACCAGCGTTGACTCTGGGTAAAGAGGACACCAGTGTTTTCAGCACTGTTTGAATTATTTCTATTTATTTTCTAACTCGGAAGGCAAGCAAGCGCTGGCAGAGGACACCCTGGTAGCCTAGGGAATCATGGTTTCGGGCAGGAGTCTCTGTTAAAACAGAAAGTACCGAATTCTAACGCGCTTTTATTTCTTAAGTGAAGTGTTCAGTCTGATGTTTTTTTTTTTTTTTTTTTTTTTTTTTTTTTTTTTTGAATAGTGGAACTTCAGAAAAATAAAGCAAAACAGAAACTTCCCTGACCGGGAATCGAACCCGGGCCGCGGCGGTGAGAGCGCCGAATCCTAACCACTAGACCACCAGGGAAGAGATACCGAACTTCCTTTCTAGCGACTCTAGACTAGATGACGACAGGATGTTAGGCAACTACAGCTATGCCCGGGAACTCGCAACTAGGCAACCTGGCGACTCGCCGTTCTGGAGGACCCGACAACACCACCAGGTGAAAGAAATCTTGCATGGGAGGGATAGTCTCCTAAACGGAGGAAAATAAAAATAACACGTAAAAAGTTACATGTGTCAGAAGTGGGATTCGAACCCACGCCTCCATTCGGAGACCAGAACGCCCGTAGGGGAAGACTTACGCCTTGAGTCTGGCGCCTTAGACCACTCGGCCATCCTGACACCTGAGAATTTTCGGCTTCTCGCTTGTCCTGTAGCCTGTGCTGTGCGCGCTGCTACGTGTAGCCGCCCTACAACGTTCCTCCCAGTTGGCTCCAGCATCCAACAGTGAGCGAGCTCCACGCTGTCGCCGCCTCTAAACCCAGAAATGCAACGCGGGAGAGAAGCAGGCAGTATGGAACAGCAGCCGCGGACCGCAACGTCATCCTTGTTCCCCTGCAAAGGCACTCAGCGTTCGGGGTACAACCGGAGACCAGAATGGGAGCTCCGTGCTTCCCTCTCTGAGCGACCTGGGTTACGTGAGCGTCGCTTCACCAACGACGACACAACTCTGAGTGAGTTAGCTTGCAAAGGAAAGGCCCAGGACCTCCCTGCAGAACGGTTCTGGACAGGCCGACCGAAGGCCGAGTGAGTGCCTTCCACCCAGGACCCCACCCCCGCCCCCGCCTCTTCCTCCATGTGACCCCCAAACTTCCCTTTGTCCTGGCGAAGTGATGACGGAGGTGATCAGTACAGCTATTCAACTCGCGAGAAAAAACAAACAAACAAACAAACAAACAAACAAACAAACAAAACCAAACAAGGCTATGGGAAGGCAGAGGGGTCAGAACTGCTGCGGAAGGCCTCATTAAAGGCAGTTTCCTATTGAAAAAGTATTCCTCAAAAACTAATATGCAAAGGCAGGACGTAGCCTACAATCCCATTACTCAGAGATGGAAGCAGTGGGACTGGTTCAAGGTTATTATCCCCAGCTGCACAGTGAGTTCTGGAAAAGCGAAACCTTGTCTCAAAAAACGAAATGAAGCAAAAGACTAACATACGCCCCACCCAATCATGAGTTTTATATATTTATCGAGATTTTATTTAATTAACGAGTGACGCTAAGGAAAAATATCCGGCCCTTGTTCAAATGGAGAAGAAGGCTATTCTAGTCAGATTATCGTAGAAGCAGAGAGAACGCAAAGACAGCTGGGGGTTGTAGCCAGGGAAATGGTGGCCAGCGTGGGTGGAGAGGTCTTAAGAGCAGATGTCAATCAAGGACAAGGGGCTTCCCACTAAACAGGCCCTAAGAAATTCTTCCAAAAACCAAGCCAATGGCTTAGACGTTAAAGGTGAGGGATGATGATAAAAGGCTATTTCTTGGAGCAGGGGTGGGGAGAGAATTCTCCATGGACTAATCCAGGAGGGTGGCTAGTGCCAGAGACAGGTGGGGGTCAAGGTACAGGCCTAGTCAAAGAAAGGGCTCTGAGGAGCGGAACTACAAGTTGATTAATGATGGGTTTGTAGGACGTTAAAACCATATACCGGAAAGTTTGAAGAGATTTAAAAAAAAAATAACTCATGTACCCAAATTAGTGAATTAATAATAAATAAATGGTGTAAAGAGATTGCTGATAGAATCGGGTGAATTTATGTCCCCATTGTAATAAGTGATGCTGGACTGCTTGACGTTTTATGGCTTCTTAAGCATTTATTTATTTACTTAGTTTTTGGGTTTAGAGACAGGGTTTCTCTGTGTAGCTTTGGAGATACTGGAACTTGCTTTTCAAACAAGGCTGGAATTAATCCCAGGACTCGGGAGGCAGAGGCAGGCGGATATCTGTGATTTCAAGGCCAGTCTGGTCTACAAGAGGTAGTTCCAAGACAGGCTCCAAATCAATACAGAGAAACCTTGTCTGGAAAAACAAACAAACAAAAACCCCATAAAACAAAACAAAAAAATTATATGGGGATGTGTCTGGGTGTGGGTTTGTGGGCAGAAGTGCAGTTACCCTCAGCGACCAGAAGAGGGTGTTGGGTCCCCTGGAGCTAGAGTTACAAGTGGTAGTACCAGGAACAAGTCTGGTCTTCTGTAAGAGCAGAAAGTACTCCTAACTACCAAGCCATTCTTCCAGCCCCAGGAAGACAGTCTTTAAAAAAATTTTTTTTGGAGACAGGGTCTCACTTTATAGCTCTGGTTGGCCTAGAACTCGATATGTAGACCAGGCTGGACTGCAACTCTCAGAGATCCATTCACCTCTGCCTTCTAGGTGCTGGGATTAAGGTGTGCACCACCACATCTGGTGACCATCTTTAACAATAAAAATTAATTATTTTGTATGTATGTTTGTAATATGTGTGGGCATGTGTGCCATGGCTCATGTCGTTCTCTCCTTTCACCATTATGTAGTTTCTAGGGATTAGAGTGAGGCCTCCAGACTTGCTCAACAAACACCTTTCCCTGGTGAGTTACTTCACAGTTTATGATGAGGGTCTTGCACACTGAAACAGTCTCCCCAAACATCCATGTTCTAACTACTGGACTCTATGAAAACTGCTTTCTGTAGCAAACACTTTGCAGAAGATTGCTTGAAGCATTGAGATTGGGAGATTATCTGGATTACCCAAGTGGATTCTATATTTGAAAGAGGCAAAGGAAGGCTTGCCCTAAAATGAAGCCTTTCCACCATGGAGTCAAAAGCTGATGGGACATGGTCAGAAGTCAGGGAATGCTAGGCACCACTGGAAGATAGGAAAGGCTCTGCGGGCCTTCTGACCTCCAAAACTGTAAGGGAGCTGTCAAGTTTGTGGTGATTTGCTGTAGAAAAGCAGTCAATAGTGCAGGTGGCTTGGAGTGAGGTTTGAGCTCACCCCCGCAGCTGTTCACTGTTAATATCCTTGTACTAGGCACTACCCTAAATTCTTTATCTGCATGAAGTGTATTAACTCAGTTAACCATGGAGGGTCAACTAGGGAGTCAGAGGAGTCTGGAATCCAAAGACGGTAGCCAGAAACATAAACCTGGGGGCCATCAATGGGTGACTTAATCAGATCACACCCAAACAGCATATCCAAAAGAGAGGCTTGCCAGTTCCTGAGCCTGGTACACTCCATCCTAGAATAACAGAATAATCCAAGAGAGAAGAAAAGCCAGCGAAGAGGCAGGTGACCAGCGGTAGATGAAGCTGAAGCTGAGGAGAAAGTGAGAGGAGTGCGGTGGCAGACGGGGAGAGAGCTAAAGTTTCCTGCAGTTTAGGGCAGAGAGGAAGCAGAATGGGCACTTCATTTAGCAAGGCAGAGGTGCAGGCCTGTGATCCCAGCACTTCAGAGGTGGAGGCCCAGTTCAAAGCCACCTTGGCTACATAGTGAATTGGCCATCAGTCTGGACAATATGAGACCTTGTCTTACGTAAAACAAAAAGCAAAAAGTGTCCTTGGAAAGCCCTCTTGCGGTTGCTTGATGGAAATAACTCCACCAGAGCCATTTGTAGATAATGTGAAATGAAAGCGTCTGCACAGAATCTAGGCAACTTATTGAAGGAATGTTGACAGTGGCAGCTTATGGGCTGCAGCTAGAGGGGGGGTCTAGCGTTCAGAAAGGGCTCTAGTTGACTTCAGGCGACGGATCCTGCAGCTCGCGTTTGCTTGGTGGCAAACAAGAGTCAGAGATGCTAATAGAGAAAGTTACGTTTACAGCACGATCCCATAAGTCTCATAAGACCAGGGCTAACTACAATTCCCGGCAGGATTTGCGTGGGGCTGCGCAGGCGCAGGCCCCTGGCTGCAAGACCGGACTGCAGCCGCCGACGCCGAGGGGGACGGTTTCTTCTTAAAGGAGAAACAGAGGCGGCGGCGCGCGGTGGGCCCCAGTCCTCCCCGGGCTCTCGGAGGGAGCACGCGGGACCGGGAGGCGCACGCGCAGTCTATGCGAAGGCGGGTTGGGTCGCGCAGGTAAGACCCCAGCGTGGGCCAGTGCTGGGCAGGCCTCCTCTGCATGAGAGACAGTCAAGAGGCCGAGGCGCGGCTGCATGCAGACCCTACCACCCGCAGACAAGGAGGGCAAGTTTCCCAGTGGAGGTCTCTTGCCCCTGCCTGCGACTTCTGTACCCTGAGTACCCACCCTGGCTCTAAGAATGGGTGGCTGGATCCAAGAGCCGCGAGTGCTTTGGAGGCAGTGTGGTCTGGCCCCCATTCAGCGCAGACGGAGCTGGGGCTGTGACTGCCCGGCACGTCCCGACAGCACCACGTCCTCCCGCAGGCCCGGGTGCGCATGGCCTCTCAGGTGGCAGATGCATCCCGCCGCCGGCGGGAGAAGCGTAGGCAGCTGGACGCGCGCCGCAGCAAGTGCCGCATCCGCCTGGGTGGTCACATGGAGCAGTGGTGCCTCCTCAAGGAGCGGCTGGGCTTCTCCCTGCACTCACAGCTCGCCAAGTTCCTGTTGGACCGGTTAGGGGCCGGGAGGGACTGGGGTGGGCACCGAGGCAGAGCCCCCAATCTGTTCCTACAGCCTTGGGTTTCTCGATTAGGCAGGGAAGGCTGCTCCTCCCCTCACAGCCCCAGCGAATAGGAGGTCTGTAGGGTTGGCCCCTTAAGTGTGTGCGTGCCTGGATGAGGGTGGTTGGCTTCCTAGATTCTGAGCTGACCCCGAGCTCTTCTCTGGCAGGTATACCTCTTCAGGCTGTGCCCTCTGTGCAGGTAGGTAAAAGATGGCAACAGGTACTGGTGGTGGCAGTTCCCAGAAACTTACGCCCCAAGAGAATTGGGTCAGAAGTCCTTAATGAGTTTCGAAGGGGACCAGCCCGAAATAACCTAGTGCAGCAGCCTTTGGGAAGGATGTGTGTCTAGACTTAAAGCCAAACCAAAACAAGAGCAAAACAAACAAGCAAACAAACCCAAAACTCTCCAGGGACAGAAGAGATGGCTAAGTGGCTAAGAGCGGGTGCTCTCTGGCAAAGGACCCAAGTACATTTTCTAGCACTCATGGCAGGGGCTCACAATTGCCTGTAACTACAGGGAGATCCAACACCTCTGGCCTCCAGGAGCACCTGCATTCATGTGCACGCCCCCAACACATAAAGCTAATTAAAAATAAGATTTTTTTTTTAAAAAAGAATACTTTAAAAAACGATAAACCAGATTTGGACTGAGGTTGCCCATGGCTTTAGAGGCATTCGGATTCTCTGAGTGGCTTTCTGGGTGAGAAGGGTTTTCAACCTTGCCTGACTGTATTATCTTACCTCCAGGTCCAGAGCCTCTGCCCCAAAAGGGTCTGCAGTACCTGGTGCTCCTGTCTCATAGGCACAGCCGGGAGTGCAGTCTAGTGCCTGGGCTTCGGGGGCCTGCAGGTGGCGATGGGGAGCTTGTGTGGGAGTGTTCAGCAGGGCACACATTCTCCTGGGAACCTTCTTTGATTCCTACTCCCGTGGAGGAGCCCAAGCAGCACCTCCTTTCACACACTACTGAGAGGACCTGGTGTTCAGGGGCCAGGAGGAAGGACCCTGAGGGTGAGTGGGGAAAGAAGGGTTTCGGAGAAAGAAAAAAAGCTCTCCAATCTTCTCTAGCTCATAACTGGTCTGTGAAAGTGATCTTATTATTATTTGTTAATTTATTGGTTGAGATAGGGTCTCATGTAGCCAAGGAGCCTTGAAGTCCTGGTCCTGCCTCCACCTCTCAAGTGCTGGAATTACTAATAATGATCCTTTTATGCCAGCAAGGAAATAGATCCTCCCATGGGTCGTTAGGTATAGAAAGCAAAACCCTAGAGTGATGGTATGCTACCTTTGACAGAAGCTGGAAATAAGGTTTAAAAGAGAACGCATTTGTAAAAAGCACCAGGTTGCCACTGGGAAGAAACTGTCCTCAGACTTTGAGCACAGGCCTCCTTCTCTTATGACCTGCTTGTGCCAGCAGGTTTGGAATGTGAACAGCATGAAAAGACTCAAGAAAGCAGGCTGTCCAGGTGAGGATGGGAGGTGAGGGGCAGGACAGACCTGCACAGGTAGTGGGAGTGCGGTGGCAGTTTCTCAGGATTGTCTTTCTTGAGCTTGCAGGGGAGTGGAATCCCCACTGGAGACCTTCCCAGCCCCGGGAGAGGAGCAGGATGTGGAAGAGGATGAGGATGAAGAGCCACTCAGTGATGCCAGCCCATGGACCTACAGCTCCTCCCCAGATGAGCCAGTTGGGATTGAGGGAGGAGGCTGAAGATTGAGAGAGGGAGGAGGCAGCTGGCCCCTGATAATTCAGAGATGTGTCAGCTGGAGGGATGGACTTGCTGCAGGGTGGGCAGGGTAGATGTTGGGGAAAGTGAACTGTAAGCTTTGAATTGGGAATATGGAAAAGGGATTAAGTCAGGCTTTGGGAGAGGCTGAGAACAGGAGAGCCTTCTGTGGGAGTTGGGATCTTTTCCATTTAGGGGTTAGGGCTTGGTTGGGGCTGACTGATTGCTCAGAGGGATAATGGCCTTCTCTTCCTGCTTCTCTTTCCAGCAGTGAACCAGATGTTCCTAAGCCACCTCCATCCCCTGTTACCCACACACCTAAGGAGGGAGAGATCCCGCCAGTACCTACAATTCTCCCTAGTCCTTGTGCTGTTCTTGCCTCTCTGGGTTCTACAGCTGCTCTGACATCAGAAGCTGAGGTGCGGCTAGAACTCAGTAGGACCCCTCAGACCTCTGTAGAGCTGCAAATGACCGAGTCTCTGGACAGGTAACGTGATGGCTGAGACAGAGAGGGCAGGGATGTCCTGGGATGTGTCACTCTTGAGGCCTTTGGCTGCTTCTTTGCTACCCATAGCCCTGGGAGTCAGGCCCAGTCTACTGCGAAGCCAACCTGGGATGAGGATACTGCCCAGATTGGACTCAGGAGAATGAGGTAGGACTGGGGAGATGGGGCTCTGGGGAGGGTCAGGAGTGAGGCAGAGTAGGTGAGAATCCTGCTGTCATTCTCCACATACACAGGAAAGCTGCCAAAAGAGAGCTGATGCCTTGCGACTTCCCTGGCTGTGGAAGGATCTTCTCCAACCGGCAGTATTTGAATGTGAGGGGCACAAGTTGAGGCCTGAGTGACTACTGGGGTTGGGGGTAGGGAAAAGACACCCCTGGGCTGAGGTGTAAATATAGTTTAGTTGCAGTGCAATTGTCTGGCATTTATAAGGAAACACACACAGTTTTTGGTGTAGAGGTGAAGGCCCAAGCTCCACAGTTGGTAAAGGCCTCTGGCTCCAAGTATAGGGAGGGCCAGAGAGATGGTGAGGTACAGGTAGACAGGATGGACCTGAGAAGGGTATCTATAGGTCAGCTTTGAGCCTTTTATGTAGGAGACTGCAGCAGCTGCTGCCGCTAACTATGGGAACACAGGATTAGGATGCAAGCGGCACCCAGGAATGCATGCTCTAGGATGTGACTAGATCACCCAAGAAGGACTTCCTTGTTGGGAAGTTCAGTTCGAAGTACCATCTGCCAGGTGGGGTGCAGCTCAGTGGTAGAGCACCTGCCTGCCATATGCCAGGTCCTGGATCATAACCCCAAACTGAAAAAAGAAAATAGAAAAAAACAAACAAGAAAATCCCCAAGCCTCCACAGAACCCTTTCCCCTCAACAGTGCTCTTTTGAGAGCCTATGAGGTCTATGTATTTCCAAAGCAGATGTAGGAGAAAACCCCACATTGGTATGGATAAATAGCATAACCAGAGACTGCAGCACACACTAATGTGGGTCATCATGTTCCGCCCCTGTCAGACAAGGTAGGATACACCATGAGTGTCATGCGGAGTGGCATTTTGTACAGGGAACTCTAGACATTGCAATGATGGTGTGTAGTGGGTAGGCATCCAGAGGGAACAGTTAAGTGGTCAGGGTGGGAGGAGAGTTGTGCTACTTAGGGCGTAGGTGAGGGTGGGGCCAGAAAGGTGGTCCAGACACTGATAGAACTGTGGTGAGGAGACAAGGGCAGAAGAGGAGCCTGCCTGCTCACCTAGCTCAAGCCAGTCTCCCTGGGGAAGCAGCCATTCTTTTGCCTCTTATCTCTGTCACCCATTAGCACCACAAGAAGTACCAGCACATCAACCAGAAGTCATTCTGCTGCCCCGAGCCAGCTTGTGGGAAGTCCTTCAACTTTAAAAAGCACTTGAAGGAGCATGTGAAGCTGCATAGTGGTGAGTGCTGGAACCCCTTCAGCTCCCCTGGGGAGGACCCCATCCCTTAGTCCCTGTATTGCCTCCTTGAGATTGTTACTGGGTTCTGGGTAGCCTGACCCTTGTGAAATGTCAATTCTTGTCACGTAGAGCCATGAAGAGATGGGAAAGAAGGGGAGGGTGGAAAGCAGGAAGGGCAAGCTGCTTCTGTGGCCAAAGAATCCTTGTAGCAAGACCTGAGGGAAGTGAGGAACGGAGGGCAGTACATGTAGGGAGCATCTGTATTCCAGGAACGGAGAGGAGGCCTTCAAGGCCACAGTAAGGATGGTGTGGCTTCTACTTTGGGATGAGACCATTCGAGGTTTTCCGCGGTGGGGAGATAGCTGACTTCCAGAGATGGCTGTAGCAGCTACGCAGAGAATCAGGGACCACAGATGAGTAGGGATGGGTGTACCCTGATGGTGATGGCTTGGGTTTGCCCATCATAGTTGGTAAGCAGTGGCTGAGGCTCCTATGAGAGTGTAAAAGGACTGTGTGAGAAGGAAGGGTGAGCCAGGGTGGGACTGGCAGGGAAAGAGGATGACTAAGAAGATTCCAGCCTGGGCAGCTGGGTCAAAGGTGATGAGTCCCTGAAAGCAAGGAAAGGGGCTGGTGGCATAGGACTCTGGGCTAATGTGTGTTAATCAGAGGTCAAGATTTGAATATAGGGTTTATAGAGTGAGCTGAAATCTGTCACGACCATGTGTGTAGTGTTTGGAGCCATGGGGCTGGAGTGTGCCTGCACAGGGATGGAGGGAGGGAGGAAGGTCTGACATGGTGCATCTGCCTTCAGAGGGTAGGCCGGGGGGTGGGGGGGGGGGAGGGGAAGAGAGGAAGGCAAAGAAAGTGGCACTAGAGGGCACTAGAGGAAGTAAGTGCAGAAACTGCTCCAGGAAGGAAGGAGAATAGGTTGACAAAAAACTGCAGCCCAAGGAAGGAGTGGGGACTAGATAACAAGACAGTGTGACAAGAGCTCTCCTCTGGGGATGACAGCCAGAGTGGAGTGGGTTCAATGCCAAGCAGAGCTGAGGAAGTGGGAGATGCTGGAGTTCTGCCGGGCAGATGAGCAGAGAGGAGTAAGGTCTCATATGGAAGGCTATAAGTTTAAGATGCAGAGTGGGAAAGGAAGGCTTACTGACATCAGGGTGGGTGGAGACTTTGATGAGAAGAGGTGAATCCTGAGAGACATGGAAGGCATCCACATATTCACATTATATGGGCAGGGGGGTACTAGATAACTGCCGGATTTGAGGGGCAAAGAATGGTACTAGGAGGCACAGGTGCTCTGAGAGGAGACTAGGGGTTTCCAGTTCGGCCAACCTCTTTCTCTTCAACGAGGCGGCCGAGCGGCAGACGCCAACATGCAGATCTTTGTGAGGGTGAGCCCAGTGACACCATTAAGAATGTCAAGGCCAAGATACAAGATAAGGAAGGCATCCTACCTGACCAGCAGACACTGATATTTGCCGGCAAGCAGCTGGAGGATGGCCACGCCCTGTAGGACTACATCAGAAAGAGTCCACCATGCACCTGGTGCTTCACCTTCATGGTAGCATCATCGAGCCATCCCTTCGTCAGCTTGCCCAGAATTGCAACTGTGACAAGAAGTGCGGCCACACCAACAACCTGCGCCCAGAGAAGAAGGTCAAATAAAGCTTCGGCCATACCTGGCCCATGACCCTGGGACTAAATAAAGTCCTCTTCCATTGACTGGGGGAAAAAAAAAAAAAAAAAAAAAAAAGAATGGTACTAGGAGTGTTGGAGAGAGCAGATGCTCTTCAGGATTCTGGATGGTGGCCACTGCAGAGCTCATCAGTGAAAGACCATGGGGAGGGTTGAATATTCATGCCCCATCTTAGAGGCCAGGGGTTAGGTTTGGCTTGAGTTGGACTTTCACCAAGCAAGTACTGGTAAGGGACAGGACAGATTGGTAATGTGAAAGAAGAAAACAACAGCTGTGAAAATGGAACTGAGAGGGAAGGGGCTGTGAGAAGGCTGTAGGGACGATGGGTGGCGGCCTGGAATTGTCACATTGTCACCCTGGACAAGGCAGGAGGAACTGGTTGGAGGCAGGATGCTCGAATGTCTGAGGTGGCATGGTACTTGGGAGTGGTGTCTGAGTGGAAGGTCTGAGGGTACGGGTACTGTGACAGCAGACACAGAGGACTTGAAGCCAGAGCTTGTGTTGTGAGGGGGTGATGGAGATGGAGAAAGAGTCTACAGGTGATGGCCAGGTCTTCAGAGAGCTGGTGAGATAGTCTGAAGGGCACCGCAAGAAGCAAGGATAATGTTTCTGTTCTAGGCATTTAGGTTTGGTGGCATAGGAGAGGAAGCACAGCAGCCTGAGAGCTGTGATCAGTAATGATGGTGATAGCAAGTGCTGTTGGAACTAGCAGGTTCAGTAAAAGGAAGACTGGCCACTTGCAGACATGGGACTGGGGGTAGCAGGTGGAATATGCACCTTGAGGATTTCTGGTTCTGGGGTATCCTTGGAGCTTGTACTGAAACCTTAACTTCTGACTCCAAGCTTGTATGTGGCTGTTACTTGGGGCTTCCTGTCCACACAAGGCTCCATCTTTCCATCCATTATTCCTTTGACAAAGACACACAGCCCAAGGCCCTGGATAGGAGAGTTATGCCTGTGCCCTAGAAGATAGTTGGCACTAGGGACTAAAGGTGACAAGAGTACAGTTTTAGATGCCCCACTGTCTGTCTCACTCAGTTTTCAGGACCAATCAGATACAGGATGTCCAGATGCTTATTAGGACCTAAGACTCCTGCCCCCAGTACTTACCTTCTGTTGGGGATGGTAGGCTAAAGCCTGAAGATAGATGACTGAATGTCCCTTATGTGCCTACAGATACCCGGGACTACATCTGTGAATTCTGTGCTCGCTCTTTCCGTACTAGCAGCAACCTTGTCATCCACAGACGAATCCACACAGGAGAGAAGCCCCTGCAGTGAGTGCCAGGGGCCATGGAGGGAGCTGGTATCTGGCAGCCAGGAAGTGGGCAGCAGAAACTCCAGGGAGGTGAAGGTGGACCAAGGCTTCTTCCTGTCTCTGGCTGCAGGTGTGAGATATGTGGGTTCACTTGTCGTCAGAAGGCCTCTCTAAATTGGCACCGACGCAAGCATGCAGAGACTGCTGCTGCCCTGCGCTTCCCCTGTGAATTCTGTGGCAAACGCTTTGAGAAGCCAGACAGTGTGGCAGCTCACTGCAGCAAAAGCCACCCAACCCTGCTCCCCACACAGGAGTCACCTGGCTCTTTGGAGTCTAGTCCTAGTGTCTCTGCTGCTGAACCCCTGCAATCTCCTGAGGGGCCAAGCCTTTCCTCCTCTTCTGACTCTAATCCTGCCCCTTCAACAGCCAGCTCTTTACAACCTGGGGTTCTAGACCCCAGGGATTCAGAGAAAAGTCAGATGGTGGTCCCCAGGAACTAGGTGTTAGGAGTGAAGTTGAAGGTAGGGCATGACTGGGCTCTAGACTTAGCCTTCCTAAAGGAAACAATAAATGGTTTTTTTTATACAAGTGTGGGCACAGCATATGCTTTGGTGCTACAGATTTAAGATTCTGGCAATCTTTGGAAAACAGATGTTAGCTGTGCCAGAGTGCAGCACAGAAGCTGACCCCATTCATATGCCCAATTTCTTTCTAGACTTTATCTGCCATGGTACTAGGGGCAGGCTGGACCAGGAGGCAGATGACTGTCTGTTGTCTAGCATTTGCCTCTAGCTGAGCTCTGCAGTTTGGCCTTCTGTTATAGAGCCAAGCCCTACAGCAGAACAACTGAACTAGCCTACAGTAGATGGGCTTTTGAGGTAACTGGACTGTAGGTCATGACTTGTCAATGAGTTGATCCTTTGATAAGTTCATAGCAGAAGGCCTATTAGGCAGTGAGGCCACAGTCCCTGAGGAAGTGCTTTTGAAGGGTACTCTGGTTCTGTATCCTTCCTGTATTTCCTTGCCCCGAAGTAGTTGGCCTCCCATGCCTTTACACTTTGCTTCAGGCTCACAGAAGTGGAACAAGTTGACAACAAAATGACACTATTGAAACCATGAGCTAAAATAAATCTTTAAGTTGATTTTCTCAGGCATTTTGTCATAGCAATGAAGAAACCACCACCAAAAGGGACAAGAACATGAAATTCATTTTGACAAAGGGTTTCTTGGTGTCACAAACCCAAACAAGTAACAATTTTACCAGCTATAAGCAGTCATTGACCGATTCCAGGCTTTATATCCTGCCCTTGCCCAGGACTCCAGGGAACTTGTTTCCTCGTGCCTTGAAGCTTCATCTGGAAATACCATTCTTTTGTTTCATATGGTGTCACTGGGCTTTATGGACCCATACAGTCTCAGGCTGCATCCCAAGGCAAATATTTCTTACCTGGCTAGAGAAAACTGTCCCAAGAGCCATTTATTGGAAAAAAAGATTACTTCTTTGTGTGTGCACATGTGCCATGACACATGTGGGTTCAAGGGGTCAAATTCAGGTCATCAGCTGGTGCCTTTACCTGCTTTTACCTTTTCAAGGGAGTAACTTGCAACAGATCTTGGACCTTTAATGAAGGGAACTATTCAACCCTTCCATACTGCCTTTGTTTCACCTCTGCAACTACGTGTCTCAAGCAAGAGAAAGTAGGAGTTATTAACAGGCAGATGCGAAGACACCTAACTGACCAAATATGTTGCCCGAAGAGCCAGGAAAGAAACTGAGCTCAGGCTCACACAACAGAGAGCACAGTGGCAGCAACAGGGCACGTCTAGACATCTGGTCTGTCTTGCATAGGGGTTTGTTTTTGGCTCCCTGACTCATGGTACTCAGAGTTGGGGAACATAAGGGTGGATGATGTTAGAGCTAGTGGGGATCTTGGTTTGGAGGCAAGGCAAGCTAAGCTAGGTAAATACCTAACAACAATGCAACAGCAGTAGGTCTGGCTTCCAAACCATCTGATATGCCCTTTTCCTTGGTGCTGAATGTGTGTTCACCCAGCTATCTCACAGGGCCCTCTTAGCAAGTTTCCTGAAATGGAGACATTAAAAGCTCTGATTTCTCCTGTTCTGTTGGCCCTGTGAGGGCAAGGGGAGGACCCACTGTCACCTCAGTGACTACAGTGGTGGTAGTAGTGGCTGCCACTGCAGCTGCTCGAGCACGTCTGTGGGACCGCTGGTGCTGTGACAGTGACCGGCCGTGGCTAAAGAATTTGCCACACTCCGTGCACTCTGCTGTCCTCTCACCTAGGTGTGTTTTTCTGTGCAGTGCAAGCTTGGAGGCAACACTGAAGGACTTGCCACACTCTGGGCACTTGTGTGGTTTATGACCTGCATGATTGCGCAAATGCACATTGAGGTTGGAGATGCAGGTGAATCGCTTGCCACACAGCTCACAGTGGTAAGGCTTTTCCCCAGTGTGTGTGCGCAGGTGTTTGGTGAGGTCTGAGCGGTCTGTGAAGCCTCGTCCGCACTCTGGGCATGGGAAGGGCCTCTCCCCTGTGTGGCTGCGCTGGTGTACCACAAGGTCATATCGCTGTCCGAAGCCCTTGCCACAAGTGGGGCACACATGTGGTCGTTCACCCTGGTGGCTGCGCTGGTGGCGCAGCAGGGTGGAGCTCTCACTAAAGCAGCGTCCACAGTCGCTACATGAGTATGGCTTTTCCCCGGTGTGTGTTCGCTGGTGCCGCACCAGCGTGGCACTCTCCAAGAAGCCCTTGCCACACTCTGGGCACTTGAAAGGCTTCTCCCCCGAGTGCCTCTGGAGATGTCGTGTGAGCGTGGAACTCTTGCCGAAGCTCTTACCACACACACTACATTGGTGGGCCTCAGCGCCTGGGTCGCTGAGGCTGAGGACTACGTGGATGCGGGAATGGTTCCGTAGCCCAGCACTACTACGGAAGGCTCTTGGACACTGTGTACAGTGGTGGAGCGGGCTGGGGGAAGGGGCAGTGGTAGTGGTAGTCTCTGGGGGATGCGCCCGAGCCAGGTGAAAAGGAAGAGCACTCTGCCGAAAGGTGCGGGCACACAGTGGGCAGCGGTGGGGCTTCTCAGGTGGGTGCTGATGGACCCGATGCAGCAGCAATGCAGGGATGTGAGGGAAGCGGCGGCCGCAGAGGCGGCAAGGGCAGGTGCGGCTACGCCTCCTGTGCGTCCCTAGGTGCAGGTCCAGCAGGCTGTTGTGATTGAAGCTCTGGCCACACTCACTGCAGACATACAGGGTCTGGCCAGCATGGGTCTGCCTGTGTGCACGCAGGTCTGAGGCTCGAGCATAGCGTTCACCGCACTCTAGACAGCGGAAACGCTTGTCACCACCATGGGCACGTTCATGCCGCAGCAGCACTGCACTGTACCGAAAGCTCTTGCCACACACACTGCAGGAATAAGGCCTTCCCCCAATCGCTGCCAAGCCAGGTACTGTGAACATGATGTCTACCTTTTCCAGCCAATAATTTGCAGTTTTAAGGCCTGGAAAATACCAGTGGGAAAAGGCTGTGGTCTTGAAAACTGGTGGGCAGATTCTTGGTTTCTTTTTTCAGCAGATGTCCTCACTGTCCCAAAGGCAGGTAGCAGCTGTATTCATCACTGTGATCCCTGTAGGGAGGTTACCCTCAGTTCAGCACTGGCTGCAACAGCTCTGGCTGGGGACACAGAAAAGGCACCTTGAACTCCCTAGGCCTGTAATGTATTAGCTAGTGTAGCTCTCAAGAGAGGAAAACCACACAAGTCTCAGAAATTCAGAGGAGTGTCTCTGTAGTGCCTGGAAAGGAAAGAGTGACTGATCACACCTGTCCAGGAAAGAAGCAGGTATGGATTTCAAGGAATGTGTATGGGGGGAGTTCTTTACTAGAACTGGGAACACTTAGCATTGCTGGAGAGGCTAAGAGGGAAGTGCCCAACCTGTTTTCTGGTGTGGTTGAAGCCCCTGGGGATTTCTCATTGCCTGGCATCCCCCCTTGGTCATTTCCTAATGCATCCCCTATCTACCAGAAAATAGTTCTGGCACAGGTGCCGATACAATGGGTGCCATAGCTATACTGATGTAAGGATCATACCTCATAATATATGTCCTGGGCTAGTGACAAATCCCAGGTCCCGAGGGAAGAGTCATTTATAAAGACAAACAGTTGAGAGATCAGTCTGCCTTTGTTTTTATAGGCATGGGACATCACACAATCTCTAGTTAAGTGTGCTCTTGGATCACTGAGGAAAAGCAAACAAAATGGCCAACAGTCATTTTCTTGTGGGAAATGGAAATCTATCCTAAAAGTCCAGCAGTGTTGGCTTGGCCAAAGAACCCATGGACTGGGCATCTACTTCTGTATGTAAGTAGATGAAATGCTTGGCCAACAGCAAACCTGAGCAAACTCTGTATCTGCTGATTCTCCATGATGGGTAGAAGGACCACCAGGGATATGTTCCTCTTGTTCCTTTTCTTTTTTTGGTTTTTCAAGACAGGGCTTCTCTGTGGCTTTGGAGGCTGTCCTGGAACTAGCTCTTGTAGACCAGGCTGGTCTTGAACTCACAGAGATCCACCTGCCTCTGCTTCTCCAGTGCTAGGGTTAAAAGGGTATGTCACCACACCAAGCAGGAGGAGTGTATTTCTTAAATAGTTATTTCCAAACATCAAAACTGGGGCTGGGGCAGGGTGTTGGTGGCGCATGCCTTTAATCCCAGCACTCGGGAGGCAGAGGCAGGAGGATCTCTTGGAGTTCGAGGCCAGCCTGATCTCCAGAGCAAGTGCCAGGATAGGCTCCAAAGCTACACAGAGAAACCCTGTCTCGAAAAACCAAAACCACCACCACCACCACCAAAACAAACCAAAAAAACCAAAACTGGGGCTGGAAAGATGACTCAGCTGTTAAGAGCACAGGCTGCCCTACCCCAATCTGGACTATTTTACACCCCAGACACTTTATTCAAAGACAATTTTTAAGTCCTGCAAAGCATGGGCACCTTTGCAGCCACAGAGCAGAATTCAGAGTGGTTAACTCTGAATCCTCTGGGGGATGGGGGGCTTTGCTCCTATTTTTTATTTAATTTTAACATTTATCTTATGTTTGTTTATGTGTATGCATATGTACCTGTTAAGGATATATGCATGAGAGTGTAGGTACCTAGAGACTAGAGGAGGGTATCAGATCCTCTGGAACTAGAGTGACAGGTAGTTCTGAGACACTTGAAGTATGTGCTGGAAACTGAACTTGGATCCCATAAAAGAGCAGTATGTACTCTTTCTGAGCCACCTCTCCAGCCCCTTATTTTTTATTTTTGAGTCAGGTCCTCATTATGTTGCCTAGGCTGGCTTTGAACTCGCCTCTACCTCCCGAGTGCTAGTCATTTAAAGGAATATTTGCATCATAAGACTAAAACCCAGTGGCTAGTTTCAAATGTCCAAGAACAACACTGACTCTGTGAGGCTGGCATCTCTCAGCCAGTGCTTCTGGGAGCTCATTCTCTCCTAGGCCAGTGCTTCCCAGGGAACACGCCAAAGGAAAGTAACCCAAACACACAACACATATATGCATACAAAAGGCAAAAAAAAAAAAAAATCATCTCTTCAATATAACGGACATGAGTGTAGGGTGTAAGCTTGCTGCTTGGCACTTTCACATCTTCCTTACCTCATCCCATTATGTGAGCAAAGAGGTCTGTTTCTGGAGTAGAAACCTGTAAAAAACAAACAAACAAACAAACAAAAAACCAATGCTTAGAACACTTAGAAATCACCCTAAATATCACTGACCTGAGAGTGAGTCCTTTTAAATAAAATTATTTATTTTTTAAAATTTAACTTCATTGTCTCTTTGGGAGTGTCCCATTATGCACCCCAATTTTACTCACCTCCTGGTCCCCCCATATTCTCCCTTCACCCCTCACAAAAGAAAAATAAAGTAAGCAAGCAAGCAAAGTAAAAAACAACAACAAAATCCCTGTTTCTGTTTCTTTCCTGCCTCCCCAACACTTCTTCATTTGTCCTGGTGTGGCATTGGAGGGTTTCATGTATCATATAGTATATCCCTTTGTCCCACTAGCTTTACTAGCAAATGTTCATTGCAATGAGTCACTGGTCTGGTGCAAGGCCTCTGGTTTCTGGTATACCATCATCACTGGATCCTCACCAGAACTCCTCTGGGATATCCTATGGGTATCGTTCCACATGACCAGTCTTTTCATGAGCTCCAACAGGTCCTAGATGGTAGATACTAGGCTGTGGGCCTGGATGGTAGTTGAGCTGGTCAGTCCAGGCCACTGGGGCCACCCACCTTGGGCGAGGGGGTAGAGTCAGCTCTCCTACACGCATGCCCTCAGGGCCGGTTCAGCCTCACCTGTGGTGAAGGGTGTGGGCCATCTCTCCCAAGTACAGGGACCTGCTCTCTTGCTGTTGTGGACATTGAGAGGCAAGGCCAGCTTTCCCAGGGCCAGCAAAGGGTGGGGCTGACTCAGCATGGCCCTGCTTTCACCTTACATAGTTCCTAAGGCCTCCTGGGGTAACAAAGGCCACAGACATCTATGAACACTCCAGCTGCAGCTGGACCATGGATCTGTCATGGCCCTCGGAGGCAGTTTGGGGCTGGATGACATCCTGACTCTGCTTGCAAGGGCTACTCAGGTGGCCACCAGATACCACCAAGATCTCAGGTTGCAGCCCCAACCCTGTGCCTCTATGTGACCTTTGATGGCAATACAGGACCCAGACTTAAACCTGACCCCAACTGGGGTAGGACCACAAACCCCAACATGGTCCTCAAGAGCAGCTGGTATGGATGTCACCACTGCCCCAGCATCAGTATGGCCCTAAGACATCAGCACAGTTGCTGTAGGGCCACAGACGCTGACATTGCCCTCAGCTGCAGCTCTGGCTCAGATATCACCATTACATTAAGAAGCAGTGCAGACCACTCAGTTCTGCATGCATCCTGGCCCTCTGACACCAACCTGGACTCAGGTGGCTGATCTGACCCTGGGCATCCTCATGGTGCTCGGTGGCAACACAAGCTACATGTCAATAGGACTAGCTGTATAAGGGCCAGGGAACCAGACATGGTTCTTGGGCAGCATCCTGGGACTGGATGACACCATCCTTGGTGAGGGCCATTATGCTGATGTGGAAAGACCACAGAAAGGACAAATCAGGAGAGATCAATTACGAATTCTTAATGATTTTCAGAAATTAACTGGCTACAGTCCACAACTAGATTGACAACTCAAGAACTAAGTAATTTATTTCAAACCTTACAGGTGATAAGGACTTAAATAGTCCAAGAAAATTGTCAGCTGAAGCTGGATGAGAATTGGCTTTGGCAGAAAAATTACAGGATGCACATGTGGACCATGTAGACCCACAGCTTAACTGTATTCTGGTTATTTCACCTTCTACACATTCTCCTACTGGAATTCTGGTGCAGAGAGAAGATAATATCTTAGAACAGATATTTTTACCACACAAAAATAAAAAAATTAAAGACCTATGTAGAAAAGGTTTCTAAGTGGATTCTGAAAGGAAAATGAAGACTTCAACAATTAGCAGGAATAGACCCAGCAGAAATGGTGGTACTTTTTACGAATGCTGAAATGTCCTCATTAAGGAGAGAAAACAAACACTGGCAAAAAGCTCAAAGTAATTTTTTGGGAGAGATTAACAACATATATCCCAAAGCAAGAGACTTCAGTTTATAATGAGAACTAATTGGGTCCTTCCTCACATTGTAGGGGGAACACCAATTTCTGGAGTCCCTCGATTCTATCCTGATGCAAACAAATCAGGAAAGGCCAGTTACAAATCAGAAAATTTAAGTAGAGTGACTAAAGCCCTTATGATTCTGTTCAAAAGTCAGAATTATATGCTATTTTCATGATGTTATTATATTTTCCAGAACCTTGACTCTCGATATGCAGAAAGGTTTACATATTGAAACTGCTGAACTTATTCCAGATGATTCAGAATTGACTTTGTTATTTATTCAATTACAAGAAATAGACAGAAATAGAAACCATCTCTTGTATATAACACATATCAGATCCCATATGGGTCTACCAGGCCTTCTAGCCCAAGATTATGATGAAATTATCAGCTATTGGTAGGAAATATGCTGGAAGCCTCACAATTTCAGAGGAAGCACCACGTTAATAGCAAGGGTTTGGAAAAAAAAAAATTCTCTTTTGGCAACAAGCCAAGGAAATTAAAGGAACTGTCCTACTTGTTTTTTGTATAACCAAACTTCACTACCTACAGGAAGTAACCCAAAGGTTATTCAAACAAATGAAATTTGGCAAATGGATGTGTTTCATTTTTTGGAGTTTGGAAAATTAAAGTATGTACACCATACCACAGATACATACTCAGGATTTCAATGGGCAACTGCTTTGAGTTCTGAAAAGGCTGATTCTGTTAACTATACATTTATTAGAAGTTATGGCCATCATGGGGATACCTGTATAAATTAAGACTGATAGTGCTCCAGGATATGTCTCCAGTAAAATGGAAGGTTTTTTTGCATATTACAACATACAGCATGTTACAGGTATACCAAACAATCCTAAAGGGCAAGCAGTTAGTTATAGTAAGATCTAATCGAACACAAGAGGTAATAAAGACCCCCAGAGATAGATTGCACAACGCTTTATTAACTTTAAATTTTCTAAATGCTAATGAGAAAGGAACAACAGCTGTGGAGACATTAGATGGTAGAAAAAAACTGAATTAATTCAGCCTGTATACTTTAAAGATGTTTACCTCAGAAAAGAAACCAGGATATGTGTTATGTTGGGGAAGAGGTTTTGCTTTTGTTTTCACAGGAGAAGAAAACCTATGGATACCATCTAAACTGATAAAGCTTAGATCTGAACAAGAGAGACCTCTTGATTAGAAGAGGCAATAATTCGTCAGACAGCATAACCATTCAATATAAACTAACTTATAAGACTAACAAATGCTTTTCATTTGATCAGATATAACTTGCCAAAAGGGAACCTCCCCAAAGTTAGGGTTGAGGTAGAGTTTTGTTTTTGTGTTTCCAGGAGAATGAAGGCATCTGACTAAGGAATCTGAAGACCACTGGACAAATGAGACATCTGAAGAAAAAGGTCGAATCATTCAGAGAAAATGTCTCAAGAAAGAGTAAATAGGCCTACTCATGTATCACATTTCCAACAAGATAAAAGTTCATAAATCTTTCCAAGTATTTGTTTCTGCTGTTCTCTACAGATATAAAGTGCAAATGGTCTTTTTATAGTCCCAGTTCAATTAAAGGGAGTGTAGCTCTCTCTTTCTCTAAACCCAAGCATGATTGTCAAAGAAAATCCAAAATCTATGTCTCATGTGAGAAGAGCCACCTGACATGGGAGAGAGAAAAAAAAAATCAAAATTAAGGAGTAAAACCAAAATTCTTTGGTTTTACTTTGGTTCTCTAAAACTTTTCTTCTTTTTTATTTTAGACAGGGTTTCTGTGTATCCTGGCTGTCTTGGAACTCACTCAGGCTGGCCTCAAACTCAGAGATCCAGTTGCCTCTGTCTCCTAAGTGCTGGATTAAAGGCATGCACCACCACTGCCAGGCCAAAACTTTTCTTAAGGTATAAATATTATCTCAAAATTTATAAGATTAATATATATTTACATTAAACTTTTTGTTATCATATTAATGATCATATAGAGTACTAACTCTAAAAAAAAAGCTTCATCTAGCTTTCTGTACATGATTTCGGGTTTGAGTGTCTATCAGGTAGTTAGGAATTAAGCTTGTACTCTGGATGTACTTAACAAATTGTGGTCCTTTAACCTCTTTGAGATCTGCTGAATGTGACAATTAAAATGTTTAAAAGTTTAAAAGTTTTCTGCAGTGAACCATGACCATTCCTAACAGTGATTCTTGAAGTCTCCAAAAGGAGGATGGGCCCCACAACGATGATTCCACCTGGATTGTGGTAATGCCACCAAGCTAACAAACACCACTTAAAGATAGGCTTTGGACTATGAACTACTCAGGACATTTTCAAGGTGGCTAGCTGAAATGGTTCAGCCACACTGACCATTATAGCCAGGACTTGAGATAAGCCCTACACTTTCACATTACATAGAGACTAGACAATAAATGATACAACTAACTCTCCCAGGACTTGGTAATTATCCCATTTTTTTTCAGGGTCCCCTAAAGATGTCCCCAGACAACAGGAAGTAATTTTAGGAACACAATGCCCATATTCCCAAGAGGTGGAGTGGGCGGTTTTTGGTCATTCAATGGGTTATTGATATTTGTCATTGGTTACAAGTTGTTATTGGTAATGGTCAAGAAAAAAGTTGAACAAAGATTAGAATCAGGGATCTTGTTCTGAAAAGAAAACGGGGGAATATAGAAATGATAGGATAAAAGGGTATTTTATTGAGCCTAATTCCCCCCCTCCCCCAAGACAGGGTTTCACTGTATTGTTTTGGAGGCTGTCCTGGAACTCACTCTGTAGACCAGGCTGGCCTTGAACTCATAGAGATCCACCTGCCTCTGCCTCCCGAGTGCTGGGACAAAAGGTGTGCGCCACTAGCGCTATTAGTCTTAAATATTTTACACTGGTATGGATTTTTGTATATTGATATAAATTTGAGGTTATTTTTGTTATACTGCATACAAGTTTAAGAGCAGAAACATGTATACAGTATAATACAAATTTAAGGCTATTTTTTGTTAGAATCTACTGTACCTACATTTCTACTCATCTAAGGTATTGTACATATACAGCTCATTCAACAACGTAACATAAATTTCTAGTCCTTGAAAGTTATTACAAACTATTTAAGGTAATAAAGAAACACAGGTTAGTAGTTAGTCACTTATTACAATCAAACTTGTAGTCATGTTAGGTATCTTTTCAAGGTCAAATATGTATTTTAGATAGACAGGTGGCCTTCAAACACTTCAGAAATCTATAGTATAAGGTGTTTAAAATGTTTTAATAACATAAGGTTTTTTATGACAATGAGACATTTCTGCTCCTGGTAGCACCAATCTACTTCAAAAAAGGATGATGGACATCAAAGAAACTCTACATGGAGTTTGGTTTCTTTGTGGCAAAAGTTAGCCACTGGGCAAGAAACTGCCCTTGCTTTGACTGCTGATAGTATGGTGTCCAAATTGGACAAGCAGGACACAGAAGAATGTAACTGCTGAACTTTCCCAAGACAAGTGGAACAGTCCTTCAAAATTCCAGAAAAGTCTGTCAGATATTCTAAGCCTACAGGCTGAAGATGAATGCCCCAACATTATAGAGAAACCTTGGGTGGCTGTTCAGGCAGCTAGCTTTTTCTGTAATTTCTTAGTTTTAGAGTTGTTTGCTCTGTACTTCTTATTTACTCAGGTAATATATCCTTCTCAGGTCTCTGATGGAGTCGAAGACTAGATAGTTTTCCTTATTACCAAACTCAGAAAAGAAACTCACAAAAGAGGTGTAAATTATGTAAGGTTGAGAGACATAAAAAGTGTTTTGGGTTGGTAATACAAGTTAGGATACAAAGTAAATTAAGTATAACACTTTGGACTCACCAAAATAGGATAATAAAGTATTTTCTCTGAATTTGTCAAATGCAAATGTACTGGACATTTTTAATGTAATTCTTACCTGTATCTATTTGTATAGTTATTGTACTTATTGTTTATAGTTTTACTACATAAGTTAAAATCTTCCTTTTTGTTTCTTTTACGACAAAAAGGGAGACATATGTTGTGATATTCTGATTGTGTTCTGCCAAATAAAGTTGGCTTGAAGTCAGAGGGTGGAGATAGCTACTAGCTGACCAAACTAACCACAGAGTTTTTGCAGGGCAGTAGACAGACTGGACAGGAAGTAGTAAAGTGGGGCAGAGAGGGTCTTGACCCTTTTGGAGGAAGGAATGGAGCAGGTAGGAAAGGACTGGTGGCTTCTCTTCTCCTTCTCTTCTCTTCTCACCCTGATTCCTGAATTTTTATTGATAAAGAATATAATCAGAATAATGCTCACCCAAGATTCAGGTACATTCATCTTAGGGCCCTGGCCAGGAAATGAAACTCAAATGATAGACAGGAACTAGGAGGAGGAATGGACTGTGGCTCTCTCTAGGGAAGTGACTCTTCTGTTGGATTCTTCCTACCTCTGAGAAGCGGAAAGACACTATTGTCCCAAAGGTACTGTGTCCCTGACCCCTGAAATTAGGTAGAGGCCAATTACCCATTCTTTATTGGGTAGTATGTCAGTAGAAAGATTTATGGCCAGTGTGACATATTCAAGGAGCTGGCAAAAATAGGAGTGACAAATGCTTTCATCTCAAGAACCAAGTCTGATCATAATCCAAATCTGAATCCAAAGTTTTTCTTTTACAAAGACTGAGATCTGGGAAGGTTAGAGATTAGTATGTAGGTAGGGAGACAATACAGACAGCAAGAGCTTATCCTCTGTCTCTAACAAATGGGCAAAACTGAAAGCTAGAAATCTCAGAACAGGGAGAACATGGGAGAAGAGACTAGTAGGTCACTTGTATCTTTTCTGGGAGCTCCGATGAATTGGACACAAGTAACACACTCTAGGCTGTAAAATATGATGTGGAATCATGTGTCAATTAACAATGTGATGAGTCCAGAAAATGTGGGCTCGTCACTGTAAGCATCACACAATTTACTTATACAAACTCAATTATGACAGTACCAGGTGATCCAATCTTAAGGGATCACCAACATACAGATTAAAATGCCATTTTGTGGCAAGTAGTTGTATTAGTCTAGTATCCAGCTCTTTCAAATCTCATCCCCCCCCCCCCCCCCCGTGTGTGTGTGTGTGTGTGTGTGTGTGTGTGTGTGTGTGTGTGTGTGTGTGTGTGGTCTGTCTGTCTGTCTTGGATAGCTGAGTTGGGTTTGAACTGTGGAGTTCCCTGAAAAAGCTACATATATGCAAAGTGATTAGAACTTGCATGATTATGAAGACTTGGGAATGCAGCAGATAGAGAGCCCAAAACATCTTGTGTCATCTTTAGTCCTTGTAATAGCCATTCATCACCCACCTCTGCATCTGACCTAAGATCCTTTACAATGTATCAATTTAAGAGACTGTTATTTTCTAACTTAGAAGCTAAGTATGTCACCAGATAGCATCTAAAACCTATAGCATGGGCGGGTAAGATGGCTCAGTGATTTTAACAGAGCCTATTGTTCTTGCAAAGGACCAAACTTTGGTTGGTTCTGAACACCCACATTGGGTGGCTCACATGCCTATAACTGCAGCTCCAGGGGGCCTGATGCTTTCTTCTGACCTCCATGGGAGAGTTCATGTATACACACACATACACATACACTCAACCACATAAATAAAGCTAAATCTTAAACAAAAATCAGTCTTCCCATCCCTTTTATTTGCAGGTTTTTCTCATCTGCTACCTTTATTTTAGGGAATACTTTTTTTGTAGACAAGGTCTCATGTAGCTGAAAGCTGTCCCTCAAACTTGCTACCTGATCATGGTGGCTAATAATACAGGAACTTGTTTGTTAAGTTTGTCTCTTTTTTTTTTTTTTTTTTTAAACAACAACAACAACAACAAAACCAACTGCTACTCTGAGGCTGCAAGACTGGTAGGGGTGATAAATTTTTCTTGGGTGTTTTTTCCTTTTTTTGCAAGACAGGGTTTCTCTGTGTAGCCTTGACTGTCCTGGAACTTGCTCTGTAGACCAGGCTGGCCTCTGACTCAGAGAGTCAGCGTGCTCCCACCATCTCCATCAGCCTTAGTAGTCATTTATCTCTCACCTCTGTATCTAACAGCCTTTGAACCATCAGGTAAAGCCTTTGGAAGACATTAACTTACACCATTAGCTCCCACTAACCTGAAAGCTAAGACTATAAACACACAGCATCTAAAACTTACAGCAGCTATCTCCCCAATTCTGCTGTAGCCTGCCTACATCTTACATTACCTTTGAAGAATCGTTTGATGTTGACAAACCTGCTTAGAAGGACCAGAAAGGCAAGCTTCCAAGCTCTGGCTCTTCCATGATTAATTGTGCGACCTTGAGGACAGGACTTAGGTTACCTGTCTCTATAACCTGGGATAACTCAATACAGGAAACCAGTATAGTTTTCTATGAAAAGCGAAAGAACAAAGCAGCCATAAACCTGAGAGAACAGAAGTTGTGCAGCACTCGCGATTAACTCTTCATGACCGTCCTTATTTAGGCAGGCCCTGAATCAGAGGCTTAACTTACTGGCCGACAGCCTGCCAGGTCTTTCTGACTTTCTCGCTCGGCCCCAGAACCCTGTAACATCGAGTTGGTGCACGCGGGCCTTCTTTAGCTACAGGCGGGTGCTGGCACCTGGGTGACCTAAACTGCGGGGCGCGCAAGCACTGAGGCAACACGACGCGCAGCACCCGCTTCCTCGGGTCTCCTGAGGCTGTCACTACAGGCCGGTGGCTGTAGTCGCCCCGTGACCCGCTCTGGCAGGCAGACGATTTCAGGACGCGCGGTCGTCCCGGAGCGGCCTGCACAGGCGCACTGGCCCGCCGCGCGTGCGCCGCTCGTCGCCCTCCGGTCCGGACCGCTGGACCCGGGGTGGAGGGGAGACGGCGGCCGTCGAAGGTCGCGGCCCCGCCCGCCCTGCCTTGTGGCCCTCAGCCCCCTCACCAGTCACCGGAGGGCCGCTCCAAGCTGCGTTCGCCTCAACGCGTTAGGGACGGTGCAGGGCTCAGCGTGGGGAGGAAGGGGCGGGTGCAGGCAGGGCGGGGCCAGAAGACAGCATGCTGATTGGCTTGCTCTGCCTGCCCGGTCACCACATCGCTGTCGCTGGTGCTTCGATCCTGCGCAAGCGCACTGTTGACCTGACCTGGCGACGGTGTCACCTGCTAGGCTCAGTTAACTTGCCTCCCGTTTCAGGTGTCCCTTCCTGCCACTCAGAGGAAGGGGTTCCGAGGCTACCTGGAGACGGGTCAAGGCCCGTTACCAAGTTTGTGCCTTCCTATACAGTGAGGCCAGACCGGATGTCCACTATCTTGATTCATCTTTACCATTGATTAGTGACCTGCCCAAGAGCACTGCCAGAGACAGCGGTACTCCTGTTCTGCTGGTCAGGTGCCTTAGGCTGAAGCATGTGTGAGTGGAGAAGGCTCCCAACACTGTAGAGCAAGGATGCAAGCAGCCTAGGACGCCTAGGAGTGAGGCTCAACTCCAAACTCTAAACCTGCTGTGGAATTAGCTCAATTGGCAGATCGTTGAAGTAGTCAAGGTCCGGAGTTTATTTACCAGCACCACATAAAACACATTGGTGCTACGCAGCCTTAAAAATTCAAGTACACCAAAAGTGGAGGTAGGAGGATCAGAATTCAGTCATCCCTTGCCTCTGCAATTCCTAGCTAGTATAGGCTACCTGAAACTGTCAATTCGATAAGATGTAACATAACCTGAGCAATCTGGTTGACACGCCGGCAAAGTTGTGAGCCATTTTCACGGAGGTACCATTTTATGGATTGGGTTCTGTACTATGCAGGATACATCCATTCACTCTGTTCATGATTGTGATGTGGGGCAACCAGTTGCCTTAAGTTCTTGCTGCTGTGACTCCTCCGCGGTAATGGAATATAACCTAGAGTTGTACGTAAGCTAAAGTCTTGCTCCATTTAGTTGCTCTTTGTCAGGGTGTTTTACTACAGCATCAGACATGAAATAGGTACAGCCTTATGTTGAAATAACAAAAGTGTACCTTAAAAGTTGTTTTTGTATGTGTGACTTCTATTGTAACAACTTCACAGTTTACTTTTAGACAACAGATTGAAAAGTCGATGGCACAAAATAAAAATATGGCTTTGTAGTTATGTACGTGCAGGCTCTGTTTTATGGTGGTTTCAAGGGTGTTATCTTCTAGGTGCAGACAGTGAACTGGCACAACCAGATGTTACATATGTTTGTAGTGACTTGAGTGAAAGGCAGCGTTTATTGAGGTTTTAACTTGTTATTGCAAAACAGGTAGGCTTTGTTTTGGGATGGTCTCACTATGTAGCCCTGGCTGGCCTGGAACTCAGACTAGGGTGGCTCCAAACTCACAGAGATCTACCTACCTCTGCCACAGCAAAATAAATAAAAATTAAAACAGAACTTCTGAGACAAACTACATATGAAGGATGGTTGTTCAGCAAAAAAGTGGACAGGTGACTACATCTTCGTTGAGGTACTCTGCTTAATTTGTAGGGAATTCATGCAAATTTTCTAAGACTATGACTTGAAAGGCATTATATTCAAAGACACACTGCCAAATTAGGTGCTTACCAAGGGTTGTGCTGTAAGGAAAAACAGAACTGGGAAACTTCATTTTGGTACACCTTCCTCGTCTCTTTTCAGTTACTACCTGCCATTTTTCAAATGGAATGTAGAGCTGCAATCTGACATTCAAGTTAAAGGAAAATTTGATCATATCTGACTTTTATAGGTTTCATCTTCCTAGATACAGGCATCACTCACCTTAGGATCATACCTTATTCATGGCAGCAGTTACATTTGAGAAACTATTTTCAAGAATGAAGTACAACTAAGAGTAAAGTTAGAATAAAAATCGGATGAACATCTGGGAACTGAAACTAATTCCACAGAACTAGATATTTATGTATTAGATCTCCAAATATCCCACTATCTGGGACCTGCCCCTTGATCTTAAGACTTTCTGAACAGAATGCTGCAGAATTAGAATTATTATGCAAAACTTTTTTGCTTATATATGCAAGCAGAAATCATCAAAGTTGTACATGGACCCCCCACCTTTTTTTTTGCTAGTGTTGTGTATTTACTAGGTAAAATGATAGTTCTTGTCTAGTGTGGACCAGAGAAGACAAAGGGTTAGATACCAGCTGTAGAGCAAGAAGAGTGGTGCAGGGCAAGATTTCTAGGAAGTGGAGTGGGTAAAGATTTTGGGAGAGCTAACAAATCATGGGACCCCTCTTTTCCAGTAGAATGAGGCGTGAACCCAGACCCTTAAATATGCTTGGCAAGTGCTCTATCACAGAGCTACATCCTCAACTAACTTTTCACAAGCTTCTACTGGTGCCAGGGTGTCTGCACATGGCTGGCTAATGGAATATAAATAGAACATTACATGCCCTATCCCAAGAGTGTGAGCATCCCTTCAGTGGGAATGGCAGAACCAGCTGCATCACATGAGCCCTGTGAATGTAGAAGGCTTGCTGTTACTACCATGTATGGGTGGAATCCGGTTTTATTCATCATGTTACTAATGACTAAATATGTTTTCCAATATGTTTCAATTTCAGTCCCCCATGCAAAACATGTCTGCCTCCTGCATCTCATTCTTTTCCAAATAACTTGATAGTGGTCAACTGAGTTTTCAGTGGTGGAAAGAACCAAGTAAAGCAAAAGTGGATTAACTAAGTCCTGAATTGCAGACCTCAGTTTTTTTTTTTTTTTCAGAATGAAGGTTTTAATTAATCTCATTATTAATGGGAAAGCTTATCAAAATAGATTTCAGGAAATTAAAGAAGGTAAGCAAAAACTCACCAATAACACCAACCATACAAATGATTCTAATGGCTTGGCAATCATCTTTTTTTTTTTTTTTTGGTTTTTCGAGACAGGGTTTCTCTGTGTAGCTTTGGAGCCTATCCTGGCACTCGCTCTGGAGACCAGGCTGGCCTCGAACTCACAGAGATCCGCCTGCCTCTGCCTCCAGAGTCCTGGGATTAAAGGCATGTGCTACCAACGCCCGGCATGATGTCTTAGTCTTTAAGGATGAAATTAGGCAAATATAAGGTTAGGGAAAAAAATTTGGTTATGTCACAAACTAATGTATATACCAATGTTTACAAAGCAGAGGCAGAGGATCATGGCAGTTCCAGGGCTGGAGTACAGTGAAACCATCTCAAAAACTTCCCAACAACCTGCTACTGCTGCTGCTAGCCCTCTAAGGTCCTTCTTTTCTGAGTCTTGCCTGACAAGCTATGCCCCCTCTCACTTTAATGCTTTTAAATTTTATTTTTTTTTAACTTTTAAAAATCTATGCACATATGCATGTACACCACATGCACTCGGTGCCCACAGAGACCAGAAAAGGGTGTCAGAGGCCCTAGAATTGGAGTTACAGATAGTTGTGAGCCACCATGTGGGTTCTGGGAATTGAAGTTGAGTCCTCTTAAAGAACAAATCAAGTTGTCAGGCTTGCACAACAACGACTTTATCCATTGGGCTTCTCAGCAGCCCAGACCTTTGTTGTCATCTTTTATCTCCCTCACAACATACCCTAAACTATCTTCATTAAAAACTAGTTTTTTTTTTTGCCAGGTGTGGTAGCTCATGCCTTTAATCCCAGCACTTAGGGAGGAGTCAGAGGCAAGTGATCTCTGTGAGTTCCTTGGCAGCCAGAGCTACAAAGTGAGACCCTGTCTCAAAAACCCAAATACAGTAATAACAATAGCAACAATAACAACTAGTTTTCCTTGGTCTGGAGAAATGGCTCAGTGGTTAAGAGCATTTGCTCTTGCAGAGAACCTGAATTTAGTACCCAGCACTCACAAAATGGCTCACAACTTCTACAACTCCAGTTGTAGGAGATCCGACATCTTCTTTTGACCTCTGAGGCATGCGTGTAGTACACATACATACATGTAGGCAAAACACTCCTGACACAGAAAATAAACAAAATCTAAAAAGAATTTAAAAACTAAAACTTCCAACTTCTGCTGTGCTAGAACTGAACTCAGGAGCTAGTGCCTCCCACATGTAGACAAGTGTTGTATTAGCAGACTCTATTTTTACTTTTCTTGGAGATAGTATCACACTGGCCCTTGATTCTTGGAGAAGGACACTCCTAAAGTGTAAGAAATACGTACATTATCATAAAGGGACAAAGGAAGGATTCAAAATTGTAGGTTTTTTAGTAAGTGCTCTAAGAAAAGTCAGTTGGTAACCTGTTATTGGCAACCAGGTGTTGCCCAAAATAAACAGTACTGTTTATGCTATGTTTATTAGAAAAAGACTAGGCCTCCATCTCTTAGTCTTGGAGACTTGAAAATGATTCTTTGGTCTAACTTTAGTCGGGTCTCTTTTCTAGGCCTACCTGTAGGCTATCTTGTAAAACATAGTTTTAACAAGGAACTTTGTGCCATCAGGCTCCTCAGTATAGACATAAGCCTTCCAGGATTGTCTTCAGCAAGAATCCACTTAGGTTGGCTTAAACCAGCTCCGTTTTACCCTACTGTTTCCTCTTATCAATTTTCTGTTCACTGACCCCAATACCGATCTTTGACTATAAACTTCACTTTGTTCACGCTGCAGCTGGAGTCCAACCGCCCCCATTGTATTACCCCTATATCTCGGTTCTACAATTCTTATACAGCCTTCCTTGTCGTTCTTTAACAAACAGCAATGCTGTTTCACACGGAGCAGAATCCTAACGTAACCTAGAAGCACCTAGAACGACAGTGGCCTTATAGCATCGACAGTGACTAGTCCTGTAAACAAATCCTTTTACTTCTCTGACTACGGGACCCCAGTTCTCCTTCTACATTCACATTCCCCTTAAAGCACCTAAAGACCCCTACACAAACAGGAATGCAGTTCTTGACTAAACAAAATCTTTTCTTAACCGCTTTACCAAACATGGGTTGTGTCCTACAGAACCCAATGGAATGGGAAGAGAACTTGGCCCAGGTGCGTGCTTCATCTCCAGGGAAAAGCCTGATCCGGCTGAAACAGTCAGGCTAACGTACCAAGCAAACACCCCACCTTGCAGCTCTTAGCCGCGGTCCTTCTTGCCTAAATAGCAGGGGCATCCAGAGCACCCATTTATGGAGTAGGGAGTGATACACTGGGCGAAGTTCGAGCCTCCTCGTCGTCCTCCTGAAAGCGAGCTAGCGCTGAGATCCTCGGCATTCACGGCGTAGCTGGCGTCCAGTGAGGCCCGCTACTTAGCGGGGGCGCCGGCTGCAGGGATCGGGAGAGGTTCGCTCACCTTTCCTGACCCAGAGTCCGCCGGCCCCACTGACGCGAGAGCAATCATCTTTGGATAACGACAGCTGTTTTTAATAGTAATCCCTAGAGAGCAGAGGCCACCGAAACCGGAATCCTGCAAACCATTCCCTTCCGGTTCACGCCTGGAAGTGACTTGTCTACTGCCACCGCCTCTATGCCGTAAAGCAAGATGGCCACTCTCTATTACGACCCTATTGCTAGCACTTCTCTTGTCGAGAGGTACTATAGGTCTCCATCACCCCCTGAAGTTCTCCTCGGAATCTCATATTCATGCATTCATTTCACCTAGACTCGGTGGGGGTGAACTGGAAGCTAGGAAAGGCGACGCTGGACATAGAGCGGCGCCATCTTGTACGGAAGCTGAAAGACAGCATTCCTGAGCCCACACGGGGCAATGCTTGTCAGTGAGGAAGGGAGGGATTGCGTTTCTACGTGATGGCGTATTTCCCTTTCCTCTCCGCCGGGGCGTGTTTTGGTTGGACAGTCTTGTTGCGGGGAGGGAGGGGGGAAGATTGTTTGCTCCCTAGACGCTCCCCGCACAGCAAGGTAAACTGAGGTAAAGCCGGGAAGGGGAGTTTTTGCTCTTGGTCGTATGGGATGGCGTGGACTCAGACCTTGGGACTGCGGCAGAGTGTGGGATTGGAGCGTGGAGGCTCAGACGGTCCGCAGGGCTGGTGAGGCGGGGGTGAGGGTTAGAAGGTGAATTGCTAAGCTGGGAGGGTGATGGGGGACCGGCTGGAGAGAGAGAGGATGTGGATGAGAGGGTGGGGGCTCAAGTCTGGAAGGTGCTGACTAGGGAGAGACTGGAGTGAGAGGAACAGGGACAGGAGCAGAGCGGACCTAAAGTCCTTGAGGCCCGAGGAAAGAAGTTGAGGTGGGACTGGTCGGACTACACAAGTGTGTGTTGGGGATACAGTGGTGTCTTTGGGAGACCCAGGACGTGGAGGAGGCTGCTGGCCAAGGTTCCGATGCTGACATCATATGTAACTTGGCCTTTGTTTCTCCTGCAGCTCCCCAGAGGCTTGTCTCTTAGCCTCTGCTCGGACTTAGCCTTCTCTCCATCTGCCACCACAGCCTGGAGGTGCTTGCCTCCACCCTCCCGAATGGTGCTCCTCTTCGCAGGCCTCGGCCCAGGATCCAGGCCCCCTTTGCTCCTTGGTTTGGAGCTGTTGCTGCTGGGGTCTCTTGGTGGACTCCCAGTGGTGGGGTGCGAAGAACTTTTGCACACACGAGGCTTTAGTTACAGGGACCTAACCAACACTTTGAATCTCAGCCTCTAACTGAGGGTGAGGCTCTTCCTGTGCCCCTTATTTTCTCCCTTTGAGAAGAGGAAACCCTTCTGTTTGACATCCAAAGCCCAGGAAGCCTCAAGCTGGGGCCCTGGTCCCAGCATGTCAGCCCTCTCTTGTGCATAGGGCTCTGCCCTCTTCCAGCCGGCATGGCTGATTTCAAAAAGTCTCCAGGGGGCCGAGAGACTCCACAGGGGGAACTGCGGCCAGAGGTGGTAGAGGATGAAGTCCCTAGGAGCCCTGCCGCAGAGGAGCCTGGAGGAGGTGGAAGCAACAGCGGCGAGACCAAATTGTCCCCTAGAGAGGAGGAAGAACTGGACCCTAGGATACAGGTGAGAACACTGAGTGGAAGGAGTGGGAGGGAAGCCCAGATTCCAGACTTGCTGAAGAGCTGACAGAGGAATGAGGCCTTAGACTTACTCTCTCACAGTGGGCTGGGATGGGGAAGGAAAACAAGTATGTCCACAAAACATTGAGGTTTGTCGTGTTAAGTGCCAAAAGAAGTGCTGACGGGAGAGCCGGAGTGCTTGGGGTATGCTGGATGATGATACACTTTAGGGCCTAGAACCATCGCTTGTTCTGAATAAGCAGAGGGACTGGTAGCCCAGATATCTTGCATGTACTCGAGGTGACTGAGATTGGGAGGCAGTTTTGAGACTAAGTAAGGGGATCTTTCCACTTTTTCTGCCTTCTCAGCAATGTCTCTCAGAATCTAGTTGTGAGACCTTTCAGGTATTAGAAAGGCACTGTAAACCTTGGACCTGTAAGAAAATTCCTGTCTGTCTCTATTTTCTTTCTTTCTTTCTTTCTTTCTTTCTTTCTTTCTTTCTTTCTTTCTTTCTTTCTTTCTTTCTGACAGGATTAGCTGTGTAGCCTGTCTGGGAACTTGATTTTTAGACCAGGGTCACCTAGAACTCAAGAGATCTGCCTGCCTCTGCCTCCCAAGGGCTGAGATTACAAGTGTTCACCATCATGCCCAGCAAGAAATCTCTTATATTGCAAGGATTTTGATCAATTGGGATCAGTCATTAATACACATTCCTAGTTCTTAGAATTATGGATTTACCAAAAGAATGGCAGAATAATTTATTGTCATGGAATGTGCCAAGTTCTGCCATTGTTTTGGTAAGACAGGGAGATGGTTGTATAAAAGACAACAGGGAAATAGGTATGAGGAAGACTGGTCATTGTGAAGGAGATGGATGGCTAGGTTATCTGTAGTGTTTCAGGAGGACTCTATGGTGAAGTTTCTTGGGCAGATAATGGCCCGAATGTGCCTGTGTGTTTGGGGCCCAAGAATGCCACTTGGGTAGGTTGTATCTCTGAGGTTCTGTTATTTGGGGCCATGATTTAGCTCCTAGGTAGCCTGAGCATCCTAGAGTTTGAATTCTTGGGCATCTCTGTCAACAAACCTTACTGGATAATGACAACAAATTGCAAAGAAAGTCAAGCTGGTCCTAGGTGTGTGTGTGTGTGTGTGTGTGTGTGTGTGTGTGTGTGTGTGTGTGTGTGCAGTAAGGCTCCTCTTGGGCTGTATGTGTGATTGTAATGGAGCATTAGTGAGCTATTTTCTGGCATGAGTCAGTATTTTATTTCTGCTGTACTTCATGGTGCTGAATTGAAAACAACTCAGCTTCTCTTGCTCATTCTAAAGATTTGTTCTCACTGAAAAAATACATTAAAAAAAAGTCTTGGAATAGACATTCAAGCAACTTCAGCCTCGTGATTTGTGATTTTTGAGAAAGTTAACTTTTTTGAGCTTCAATTTGTCTGTAAAGTGCGGGATTTGATTTGTCTGATTTGCGCAGCTCCCATTCACTGTGCACAGAAGTCTAGAATTCTTTCCTTTTGCCAGTGCTTTTGCTTGTTTCTTTGGTAGACTTTATAGATTGTTAAGAAGGAGCTCTCTCTGTTCCTTGAGGAGAAGGGCATATAACACTTCATATACCTTCCTGAAAGACCCCTTGTTCTGCTCTGGAAAAGCCTTCTCTCCTGGCTTTCTCCATCAGCCTCTTGTTCTGTGTACTTTCCCAGTAATCATGAAGGCAAAGACAGCAGAATGAAGAGGCACACTCATGTAAGCTGCACTGCCCAAAATGTAACCACCAGAGTCTCTATGTAAATATAATCAGATAAAATAAAAACCACAGTTCTGTACTGTAGTGATGGTGCTGATGGGACATTTCTGCCATCACAGTTCTGTCAGGTGGGCTCTGGGAGTGTTGGAATACCTGAGGATGCATAAGGTCTGCTTTGCCTCCAGTGAGCTTGCAGTGTGACTAGTACTAGAAGGGCAAACGAGACCCTTGTTTCTCTTGCTAAGCTGTATAGCACTTAGTGGAGGGTTGTAGGCTGCCCAGGGAGGGAAGGTCTTACACTCTGTCTCATTTAATGACACAGGCACAGACAGGTCAGTTCTTCAGCCTCACCAGGGATTTAGAGTTTGCCGTATGGAAAAAGCAGCTGATGGTGGAGGCCACAACATTTTGTATTCTTCTGGGTGCTGAGGAGGTGAGGTTGTATGCCATTGAAGTTTGTTTTAGTGTTGATATGACATGTCTTGAAAATGTGCTTTAGCCCTTTCAGGGAGTGTCTATTTAATGTGTCTCCATTAACAGATCCATCAAAATCCACTAGGGAGTTTTAAAAAACATTTTCATTTACTCTGCTGAATAGGATAAGATGTGAAATTAAGGCACAGCCAGGGCCGAGTCCACTAGGCAAAGGGTAGCTCAGAAGCAGGGCTCTGACCTATTTTGGAATGTTTTGAATTTCTCGGAAATGCTTATCCTCAGGGTGAGGCTTCCTAATGTAGGGCTGGGTTTCTGTGGCTGACAGGCAGGTAGTTCATGTGTGTCGTCTGGTGGGATGTCTCTGGAAGTAGACTAGCCCGTACCTGCCTCTAGTATGTGTTTGCCCTTTCAGAAAAGGCTGTGTCTCCATCAAGGTTTCATTGGATCATTGGAGTTCCTCAAGTCCTCCAGCTTTTGGAAAGAGGGTCTTAGTGGATGGAAGTAGGGTTTGCTGGTCAAAGGAGTTAGCAGTGCTAGGATAGGCCTGGCCCCCTCTCCAGTTTTCTCTGTCTCCTTGTTTTTTTTTGTTTTGTTTTTTGTTGTTGTTTGTGTTTTGTTTTGGTGAAATAGTGTTTGATGTAGTCCAGGATGGTCTTGAATTCACTATATAGCTCATGCTGACTTTGAACTCCTGATCCTTTTGTCTCTGCATCCCAAGTGCTGGAATTATAGGTATGTGCCGCCATGTTTGGTTCTCCTTCCTTTTTGATGGATACATTTTTTTTTTTTTTTAAAGCTATGTTGGACACACTCGCTTTACTCCCCATTCTTCAGGGTGACTTTGCAATCTTAGTGTTCTCATCTTCAGGTGTTGGTTTAACTCTCGAAGTACAGTCAGCATCATCCCGGCCCTATTACTCATCATCTGCTTGGGCCTTTGGTGGTTTGTGGAAGAGGACCATGAGCATCCAAGGGTGGAGCAGAAACATTTGTAGTCAAGCACCCATGCTTTGACTCAGTGGCTTGGCATTCTGGAAATGCACTCAGAGTGCCCCAAGAAGGTCATCCTCCTGCTAGCTGCTGGCTTTCTGATGGATGATGCATGCTGACTCAGACCCTGTCCTCCCCGAATTCCATTTTCGCTGAGTGCCAGGAGTTCCTGGTGGAACAGGCCAAATGGAATGTGTTGCTGACTGCCCACAAACAGCAATTTGGGTGCTCAGTGCTTTGCCCACTGTGCTTTGCCCTGATGCTTCAGCTTGGCTGTTCCTCCCTGCTTGCCATATCCATCCATCTGTGGGGGGGCTTCTCTTTGTTCTGTTTGAGCTTTGTGAGCACTAGTTAGACTTATCAGTAGGCCCTTTCTCTTTCTTTCTTTCTTTCCTTCCTTCCTTCCTTCCTTCTTTCCTTCCTTTCTTCCTTCTCTCTGTCTGTCTCTCCCTCCCTCCCTCCCTCCCTCCTTCCCTCCCTCCCTTCCTTCTTTCCTACCTTCCTTCCTTCCTTCCTTCATTTCTTTTTTGAGACAGGGTTTCTCTGTGTAGTCCTGGCTCTCTTGGAACTTGCTCTGCAGACCAGGCTAACTTCGAACTTTTGAGACAGGCTTTATCCTATAGTTCAGGCTAACCTTGAACTTGGGATCTCTCTGCCTCAACTTTCCAAGTGTTGGGGCTACAGGTGGGTACCACTGGAATTGGCAGCAAATAAATTTTTTTCTTTTTGATTGCAAGGAGTGCCATTGAGGTGCTAGTTCTGTTGAGCTCACAGATTTTGATATGTCTGCCTCTGCCTTCCAAGTACTGGGATTAAAAACATGAACCACCATACCCAGGCCTGTTTTTACTTTTTAAAGGTGTGGTTGGTAGCTCAGTGTGGTGGTACTGATTTTTAATTTCAGCACTATAGATACTAAGCCAGGAGGATCAAGAGTTTTGAAAAATGGCTTTTGGAGAATGAACCATTCCATGTGAGCTCACAGCATTGTTCTGTGACTGGCTGTATCGAGTACAATCAGCTTGATTCATGGTTCTTTTGAGGTAGGCTATGCACAGTTTCATGTCCTTGTTCCTAGTTCCACTGTAGGTCTCTGCATTTGTATTATTCTTTTTATTTTATTGGATGCTTGGGAACAATTTCCTGTACTTTTAGTTTTTCAGTATTTTTTCAAAGTGTATACTCCTGTGTCTGCATTATAGAAATAAATGAGCTCTTTTATTCCAGCACCCCTCCACCACTGGGTTGCTAGAAGGGCCAAGCAAGGTGAATGGTAGCCAACCAACATCACATCTACGCGGATGGGGCAAGATGGTGGAGTTGCTGTTCAATGCCTGTCATGGATGAGCAGCAGGCAGACTGCATGGGCTGGTGGAGGCAGTGCCTGGAGCTGAGCCCCTGCCCTGTGGAGCCTGTTGCTTATGTACCTGGCATTTCCACATGCAGAGCCCTTGGCACAGCCCAGCACCTTGAGGAGTATCCTCAGATTATCAGGATCTGGAATTGGATGTTTTTTCTTAGGCAAGGGGGAATAATTTGTGGCCAGCACCCTTCCCAGTTCCCTGCCCAATCACTGAAAGATCTGGGTGATTCCATGCTTTTCTCTCAGGCCCAGGGACCAGTGAGACATTCAAACTAGTAGGTCTAGTGATTTTTCTCTGAGATTCCTCCTTCCCACTACAAGATCATTGCACTGGGGGCTTCTGAGATGACTTAGTGGTTAAGAGCATGTATTCCAGCACCCTGTTGGGCAGTCCATAACCACCTGTAACTCCAGGGGAATTTGATGCCTCTGGCCTCTACAGGCACCTGCACTCACATGTGTACCCCTTCCCCCATACTCATAATTAAAAAAAAATAGATAGATAAGGAAAGTTGTACTGCATTGGATGGTATCTAGTCAAAAAACCTCTTGGAACCCTAACCTGGTGATGATCCAACAAGCCCTTGTGTTTCTGTGTCCTGCATTTCCTTGGGGTCTTTCCCCTCTTCTTCCATTTAGAACACAGTAAATAGCTTTTGCTTCTGTTTCTGTGGTCCCTCCAAGCTTTCCTTCCGTTGCTCAGATTTGCTGTCTTACATCACAAACTGAGTGGTCCCACACTCTGGGGACTTGCTTTACCATTGGCATCTATTTTCTGCTCTTCCTATGGTGCTTGTCTCACTGGTCTTTATTCCTGCCTCTCACCTTGTCTCCCTGGAGCATGTGCTCTCCTTTGCCTTCTTGCTGGGAAGATGTGCTCTAGGCTTCTTGCCCCGGCTTTTTCTTGCCCGGTAGATGACCCTACTGCCTATAGGGCACCTGTGACCATCTTCATACAGGTTTACTGTTGCGAGAGCCCTTTGCTCACTGATGTGAGTCACCACCTCTGTGTGTGCTGTATTCTATATTCTTTTAAAAGATTTATTTATTTTATGTATGTGTTTTGCCTGCATATATGTATGTGAACCCATGCAATGTCCTTGGAGGCCAGAAGAGGACCCTGGATCCCTTGGAGCTGGAATTGCAGATGGTTGTGAACTACCACGTGGGTGCTGGGAACTGAACCTGGTACCTCTGCAAGAGCAACAAGTAGTCTTAAACCCTGAGCCATCTCTCCAGGCCTCATGTTCCACATTGTTCTCAAAGTACTGAGCAGTAAGTATGCAGTAAGCATGAGTTGAGTGAGTGGCCTCCTGGCCCAAGGAGGAGAACCCTTTCCTCATCAAGAAGAAGTGGTTCATCCTGGTGGAGAGCGAGGCTCACCTCCACTTGCTCTCTGTATGGTAGAACTGCATTCCATGAACTGCAGTTTCCTCATCCTTGCAATGGGGTCTGACTACTCAGTTAAGAGGAACTGTGAAGAATACATGAGACTCTCCCCTGGCATAGACAGGGTGCCATTGGAGCAGTACCTCCTGCACTTCCTTGCCCTTTTCCAAGTGACTCACTTTGCTCCCCAGTCTGCTGGGACTTTCTGTCTGTTTTTCCTCCCTGCCTAATAGAGTGCACTTGAGGCTACTTGCGTCTGTTCTAACTCCCACCCTTCTTTGGCAGGAGGAGCTGGAGCATCTGAACCAGGCTAGTGAGGAGATCAACCAGGTGGAGCTACAGCTAGATGTGAGTGTCTCATTCCTCACGCCCTCGGGTTGGTCTCTGGAGATGTCTCCATTTGTGTTTTCCTAGATTGAGACAGTGGTAGAGAAATGGGTGTGTCTGAGAAATGAGCTTCTGAGATCTGTATGCCTGCTTTCTATCTTCCCTCCCAGGAGGCCAGGACCACATACCGGAGGATCCTTCAGGAGTCTGCAAGAAAGCTTAACACACAGGGCTCTCACTTGGGGAGCTGTATTGAGAAGGCCCGACCCTACTATGAGGCTCGACGACTGGCTAAGGAGGTATGCCTGTGTTTCTGCCACTGTGACAAATACTAAGACCTTAGGGAGGAAAGGGATTATGTAATTTACACTTGCAGGTCACAGTCCATCATTGATGGAAATCAGAGGAGCAAACCAACCAAGAACTGTAACAGAACCATTAGGAACCCTCCTTGCTGGCTCACTTGAAGGCTTATACTCAGCTAGCATTCCTATATAGTTCAGGACCACCTGTTCAGGGAATGTGCTACCCATAGTAGGCTGGGCCCTTTTACATCAATTAACAGTCAAGTCAATGCCCTACAGACATGCCCACAGGCCGATCTGATCTGGACAATCCCTCCGCTGAGATTCTGAGATTCCGAGATTCCCTAGGCTGTATCTAGTTGACAGAACCAGGTAATAGGGCAGTTTGACCTACAATCAGGGAGGGCTTTCTACAGGTCTATCTCTGGACTCTCCAGACTGTGTATGTAGTGGAGAATAAGAGCCTGTGAGTTGAGGAGGTTCTTAGAGTTGTAGGAAATGGGTTCAGGGGGCCAGTGAGATGGCTCAATGGATAAACGCTCCTCCTGCCATGCCTGATAACCTGAGTTCATTCACTGGGATCCACATGGTGAAAGGAGAGAACTGACTCTTGTGTATTGTCCTCTGACTTCCATATGCATGGTGTGGTGTTTGTGCTGACACACGCACATACACACACATATAAATATGTAAGAAAATGGGTTCATGGTCAAGAAATGGTTGTGTGGAGGCATTGGGTTTGCAGGGAAATTTGTTCAGTGTCACTAATGACTTCATTCTTTCTATCCTTCCTTCTCCTCTTCTCTTCTCTTCCTCTTCCTCTTCACTTCCTTCCCCTGTCTTCCCCTCTCCTCTTCTCTATTTCCTTGGGCTGAGATCAAACCCAGGGTCTTGGGAATACCATACAAGAACTCTACTGCTGAGTTCAACCCACAGGATGTCTTCTGTGTTTAAGTAGTTAGGATTCAGGGTATGCCTAGGATATCCACTCTGACATCCTATAGTTTTCTTTGTTTCTCTCTTCCTCTTCCTTCCCTCTCCTCTCTCTCCCCTCCCCTCCCTTCCCTCCCTGGCTTTGGTCCTTCCTTTTAGAAACAGGGTCTCTCTATGTAGTTCTGGTTGTTCTGGAACTCTACTGAGATCAGTCTAGCCTCAAACTCAGAGATTTGCTTGCCTCTGCCTCCTGAGTGCTGGGATTAAAAACAAGGGCTACCACACCTGGCTCAATAATTCGACTGCTGTTTTTTTTTTTTTTTGTCATTTATTATATCAATATTTATTATTATTAATGGGAATTAAATATGTGACCAATATGGATTCTACACTATATTACCCACTTAGGTATATATAATCACCATGCTATATTCAAATTTCATTACAAAATTTCATCCAGCCCTGTCATTTTCCACTTATATTTTGCATATGAGAACCACTTCTTAGTAACTTGCATTTTTTCAGAGTTTCATTTTGAACCAAATTTGAATTTGATGACAAGAGAATTTCTAATTATATATGAATTAAACAAAATATAGAAATAGTAAGGTGGGAAGCTGATGTTCTCTACTCCTCTCAGCAGCCTGTTTTTTGCTCTCCAGATTCTTAAATTTGCATATATGATAGATTTAGCTTTAAATAGTATAAATTGATAATTAACATTCATTTGAAAACAAACACATAAACTCTGCTCAGGAAATTTTATATTTATTTCTTCTTTTGTTTATACAATTTTATTCACACTGCTAAATTTGGTAGAGTTGTCTTTTTACACTAATACCTTTTATAAATTTCATTTAAAAAGTCTGTTCATGCCCTAGGGATAGATCCTGGTTCCATCGACAGGGTTCCCACAAGGTGTCAGGGAGGGGGAGGGGGAGAGGGAGAGGGTGGGGGAAGAACTGGTGGGTATGTAAAATAAATTAAAAAAATAAAAAACCTCATTTATTCTACAATCTATAACAAAAAGTTTGATTTGATAATTTATGCCATTCACTTGGTCAAATGTGCAAACTATTCCTGTTTTTAGAGAAGTACAGGAGATTGATGAGGTTATATTAGAAGTCTGACTTTTAAAAAAGTATATCCATGCAGAATTTGATGAGTTGAAATCCTTGAACTGATTCCTGATTCATGTAGTTTCTTAACCCTGTTTGTGCCCAGTGTATGTCATACCAACCCTAAAAGCGAGTATGTTTGTTGCTATGAATCTGTGTTTCTTTGTATGCTATAAGCAGCTAATCATGTATTCTTCCCTTTACTATTATTTCCAAATTTTGCCTTTTTTTGTTTTAAAAACTACTTTCTTGTATAAACAGGGTCATATAATATGTGCTATCTTTGTTCCTTCATCTTACCTGTGTTACTGTGTTATGACATAATAGCAAAGCTGTAGACAGTCACCTTCTGGGGATGAAGTGCTTTGTGGGGCTGGAGAAATGGCTCAGTTAAACACTGTTTTGCTACTGAGCCACACACCTAGCCCTGTATTGTACTTTATAAGCTCAATAGCTATTTTCTTTTTGAGACAGAGTTTCCATGTAGTCCTGTCCTGGAGCTTATTATGTCCAACAGGCTGGCCTCAATCTTAAACTCACAGAGATCTGCCTTCCTCTGCCTTGTGAGTGTTGTTATTAAAGGTGTGTGCCATCATGCCCAGATGTGCTGTTTCCATTTGTAAGACATGCTCTTTTAGTCCATTTCCTGTAAACCTGGAAGCTTGTGTTTGCTTCCAGGTTTTAGCTTGGCTAGTACTGGTTGAATATCCCTTATCTTAATTTTGGATAGAGGATGTATCAGATGTTAAACTGATAACAGATGTTATGCTTGATCTTAGCCAGTGAGCTGAGAAGTGGTCTTTATCTTAATTTTGGGCTAAGAAGTATTTTAGATTTTTTTCCCTAGATTTTGGAATATGTGCCTATATATAATGACATACCTTGGAGATGGCAATTAAACTCAAATAGGGAATTCATGTAAATTTGATAAACATCCTATACATATAACCTGATAGATGTAAATATTTTTATTTAATTTGTTTTTATTTATGTGTATGTATATATGTTAGTCTGGCTAGATTTCATGTGGCCACCATGCACTGACATTATCTTAATATTTCTACATTTCTTTTTCTAATCTGTGTCTATCCTTAGTGTGGTTTGAGAAATGAAACTGACATTATAAGAGGGTCTTCCTCTTTCTCTTGTCCTTAGCCCTTTGAGGGCTCTCCGTCCTGATGGCCCTCTCCCCACAGGCCCAGCAGGAGACACAAAAGGCAGCATTGCGCTATGAGCGTGCTGTGAGCATGCACAATGCTGCCCGGGAGATGGTCTTCGTGGCTGAGCAGGGTGTCATGGCTGACAAAAATCGACTGGACCCTACATGGCAGGAGATGCTCAACCATGCTACCTGTAAGGTAAGGGTCTGCTAGGAGGTCCCCTTCACTGCTCCTCCACTCTCCCGTTTCCTCTGGGTGGGGCGACCCATGAGCTTCTTCCAGACAGTGACTCTGGATTCAGTACTTAAGTGTTAGGTTCCATCATGTGACTCCTTTTTCCCGTTTCCAGGAAGTTTCCCTTCACTGGTCTTGCACTCTGCCAGTGTATCTTGGAGGTTTAATTTGTGTACCATTTCCAGGTTCCTAAAAGTAGACTGGGAATTCGGGCACCCTGCCTCATTCTGCCTCCTTCAGCTTGTTCATGGCATGTATTAGCTCCTGGGTAGTGGGTGACTGTGTCTTTCAGTTTTTGGGATGCCTAGAGAAGACACTTTGTCCTATTGTGGGCCTTATGAATGAGTGTAGGTGTGTTGGCTAACCATAGGAATGGGAGTACCCTTGGGGTTGACTGGTTCTGGGAGACAAGGTAGCTGAAGCCTTCTCCTGTTTCCTGGTTACATGCTGTTGTGGGCTACACACAGATAGGGAGGGTGTGGAAACTAGGAGAAGCCAGCATGCCTCTGTGGCTTTCCACAGGCAGTGCCTTCTGTCCCTGACCCCTAGCCATTGGCACTGAGGGGTCCCTCAGGATTATTTGGTTGCACAGTTGCAGTGTGCTTGAGGTATTCAGCCACTCCAGCTTAGGGAATAAGCTGGCTGTAGCACCCTTCCATGGTATCAGCAAAGCTGGTGGCAGGTCATATAGGTGGTGACAGGCAAGACAGTGGGGAAGAGTAAAGACCTTGTGCTTGAGGTCTGTGACCAAAAGAGATGGGAAGAAGCTTGTGTTGTCCCTGAATGCCTATTGTCTCACTTTGTAGACAACAGGGGTGGAGGAAGGACTTCGCAGAAAATGCTATTCAGGTTCCCCCAGGGCAGCGTATATATTGGCAGCCTAGGGCTGATCCCAGGGATGTATGTGTGCCAGCTCATTGATGTGTGTCCCCCTCCCAACCTGGGCCAGGTAAATGAGGCAGAGGAAGAGCGTCTTCGAGGCGAGCGGGAACATCAGCGTGTGACCCGGCTGTGCCAGCAGGCTGAAGCTCGGGTCCAGGCCCTGCAAAAGACCCTCCGACGGGCCATTGGCAAGAGCCGACCCTACTTTGAGCTCAAGGCCCAGTTCAGCCAAATCTTGGAGGTAGCTAAGCGGGGAGAATGGGCAGGTAGAGGGAGTGCTGGTGTGCTTCTTTTATCAGTGCTGGGGGCTGATGAGGGTAAAACCTTGCTAGACTAGCCAGTACTCAAAATGATTCTGCAGGAGTGAGAAGCTGGGGTGAGTGGTTTATGCTGGTCATTGATCAAGAAGCAAAGTTGGAATGGGGAAAGTGAGAATTGATGGAAGCTGGGAATGGGGGAAAACCAGCCAGATGGAGAGGAAGAATGGAGAGAAAGGGAGGAGGAGCCAGTGGGGTGAAGACCTGGGAGAAAGGCTGGGTGGGGCTCAGGTCAGGAGGGACATTCAGAGGGTATAGTGGAACTGGAGAAAGTATTGCAGTTTAGAGGTGCTGAGGCCATCTGGGGCCTCTGGGGTAGCAGGCCTGACCTTGGGGAAGAGTGATGAATGGGTTCAAGACATCTTACAGGTTACCTGTCTCCCTCTGCAGGAGCACAAGGCCAAGGTGACAGAACTGGAGCAGCAGGTGGCACAGGCCAAGACCCGCTACTCAGTAGCTCTGCGTAACCTGGAACAGATCAGCGAGCAGATTCATGCCCGGCGCCGGGGCTTGCCTCCTCATCCTCTGGGCTCGCGGCGATCTTCCCCTGTGGGGGCTGAAGCTGGGCCTGAAGGCATTGAGGATGGGGACAGTGGGATCGAAGGGGCAGAGGGTGGGGGCCTGGAGGAGGGCAGCAGCCTTGGGCCTGGTCCAGGCCCAGATACGGACACGCTGAGCCTATTAAGCCTTCGCACCGTGGCCTCTGACCTGCAGAAGTGTGACTCAGTGGAGCACCTGCGTGGCCTCTCGGACCATGCCAGTCTGGATGGCCAAGAGCTGGGACCCCAGAGCCGGGGACGCCGGGGAAGTGATGGTGGAGTCAGAGGGGGCCGGCACCAGCGCAGTGTCAGCCTGTAGCATTGTGGCCAATGTGCTGGCTTGACTTCTACTATGGGCAATCAGGGCCCCACAGGCCTTTTTCTCCTCGAGTCCTGTCTGCCCCAGATTTGGTCTGCAGCCTTCCCTGGGCAAGGTCAGCTGTGTCTCAGTCCTGTCTCCCTAGCTTTCTCACAGTCCCTTCTTTCAGGAGGCAGCTCTCTCTTTGCCTTACCCACACCCAGAAGGCTTGCGCTCTGGCCCTGTCTCCTTGTCCCCTCCTGGCACTTGAGTCTCTCTGATGCTCTCTGATTTCCTCTTCTGACCTGACTTCTATCTGTCTGGCTTTTCCCCTCAGGGAACTTGGTCTAGAAGACACAGAAAGGTCACATGAGAACACATGTCCTAGCCCAAGTGGTTGGACAGGTCCTCACCTGTTGACTACTGGTACTGTCTTCCCAGAAGGCAGCTCCCCAGGGTGCCCTGGGTATGCTGCTGAGTCCCGGCAGCCTGTGCTCTTGTCCTGTCCTAGCTTGCCTGTGAGCAATGTGTAAAATGTCCATGTGCCTCTGGAAGACACCACCTTCTGTCAGTGCACCCCTTGTGACCTTAGCTGCTGTTCTGTGTCCATAATTCAGTGTCAGGTGGGGGAGCCAAACCCTGTTATCAATGCGGCGATTAGGACCAACTCCAAATGGCCCCTGTCTGTGTGGTTTGTCTTCAGTTGGGCTGGGCCCTTATCATTGCCAAGGTGCTAGTAGCTCCCTGATGGGGTCTATGCTGGAGGATAGAGACATGAGATTCTCAAGGCTGAGACCGTGCCAACCCCACCTGCCCCCTTGTGTGGCTCTGGGCTTGGTTTTTTTTGGTGGAGGTTGAACTGGAGCTTGGCACCCTCCTCCAGGGTGGCATTAGGGAACTTGGTGCTCAATTGCTCTCTATCGCTCTTCCTCACACCAGATAGTACCTACTCCAGGAACCTCTGGGAAGCGCTTTAAGCATGGCTGCAAAGCCTCCCTTTTGTGGGAGGAGTTGACCTGAAGTGAGGGGTCCCAGCCTCAAAGATCACCTCTGGGTGCTGGTGCTCCTGGGTTGTATGAAGGGAAACCACAGCAGATCTTGGTGCCTTGGAGGAGCTGCTGACCTCCTGCCCCACCAGGAGGATGGGGAGAGTGCTCACCCAGGGGTGGGAGAAGAGGGCCCATGTCTCAAATGGGATCTCCCAATTTTCAGGTTTGAGGATGGTCACAATGAGAACCTGTGGGGTTTGAGGTGGCTGTTCAGAAAGAAGAGAAATGAGGACACGAGTGTGTGAGTGCATGTGCTGGTGTGTGGGAAAGGGTCAGTCCTGGTTTATTTAAATAAAATAGTTTATGTAACAGTGATGGTTACTGTCTGTTGAAAGAGGAGTGAGGGTGAGTTAGAGGGCTCTTTAGACCATGCAGCCAGGAAGTCAAGAGTATACACACCAACTCAGAAGAGGGAAACAGGTGCCAGCTTTTGGTGGTCACACATAGGTGGACAAGGCTGGGGAGAAGGGGGTGTTGTGCAGTAATTAGTGCCAGGGGTGGGCTTGCGGCAAAGGGCCCGCATAGTTGGAGTGGCCACTGTTGGAGCTAAGACTCTAGAGCGTTGACATGACACATAGTATCCTGGATGTGTTTGCACAAGGAACTGGAGGGATCAAATTAGGGATGCTTGATTATTAAGTATGGCACGGTGCTGAATCTTGTATTTTCAGTAGACCGTGGGCTCTGTCTACTGCGATATCATGACATATTTACATAGATAGTGACTCCTGAGTTGGAGCTTGTCTGGTTATAGGTGGGAGAGGTCTGAGTATATTTAAACAAGGGTGAAAGATGCCTATGAGACATCAGGTAAATCAGGTCCACAAGGAGCCATGGAGGTGAAGATTGGGCTGGAGCTGAGCCTTGCCACTCCCCAGTGCCTTGTAAACAGATGTGGCCCACTCTGCAATCCCATCATTCAGGAGGCGAATGAAGGAGGATCAGAAGTTCAAAGTTACCTTCAGCTACATAGTGAGTTTGAGGCCAACTTATGCTACATAAGACTCTCAAAAACAAAGCCATGATCAAAAGGCTTTGGGCTCCATCACATGTGGGGCATGCTAGAATTTAAACTGGATTGAGGCCAGCCCAGGAGAGAAAGAGAATTACCAGTGTGGTGGGGCTTTCAATGCCAGGGAAGGGCAGGATGGAGGCCAAAGAGGAGAGGTACAAACAGAACAGTGAGCCGGTGCACACTGGGTATCCAGGGCCATCAGGAGCCAGTACAAATGAACACTCACTGTACCTTTTGACAGGCATTGTCCAGGTCTAACTTTGAGGCCACCATCTCTGATCTGTCAGGAATACTGTGAGTGCACGGCTTACATCTTTGGGTGGACACACTTAAAAATCAGTTGTGTAGATTAGAGGTGTGGAATGGGGTGTTCTGCTGGATGTAGTGAAATAGTTACTATAGTTAAGCTTAGTGGAGTGTTTGTATGGTTATATTCTCTTTTTTTTTTTTTTGTTTTTTGTTTTTTGTTTTTCGAGACAGGGTTTCCTCTGTGTCGATAGCTTTGGAGCCTATTCTGGCACTCGCTCTGGAGACCACACTGGCCTCGAACTCACAGAGATCCGCCTGCCTCTGCCTCCCGAGTGCTGGGATTAAAGGCGTGCGCCACCAACGCCCGGCAATATTCTCTTTTTTTGTTAAAAACAACAACCTGAAGTGAATCTTAGCAAACTTAATTCCAGTTCTCAGGAGTGAGCTTTTGAGGTGGTGCTGGCCAGCCCCTGGGGATGGGCAGGGACCTCAGAGGAGAATGCTTGGGCTCTTTCCTTGTAGTTTGGTCTTGGCTTATTCACCTGCCAGATAAGGTAAGTGAGCAGAAACCAGGAAGATCAGAAAATGGTATTTCCTACAAACGGAAAAAAAATAACAGCTTCTTCTGGGGTTCTCCCCTCCAGCAAAGTCCTGCAAAGGTGTGCTCCAACTTTGCTAACAATGGTGCTTTTTACCTAACCAGTGTATCTCTAACCGGACACACCCACTTGTGAGATCTCAAGATCTCATCCTCATTTCCACACTGTCATACTACGTTATGGGGGTGAGTTCTATATGGTGTCTTCTCTAGAAGGACTGGGGCTTCAGTCTCCTCTATGCTGAGCATGCACCCTGCACCTGGTAATCTGTAAAGGTGTTTTTGCTGTTTGTCCCTCTTGCAGCTCAAACCTACAGCTGTCGACTTGATCTTCACACGGGTTAAGAGATCAGTATTGAGCAGTACAAAGCCCCAGAGTCAAGTCTTCAGTCTTTTGGGGAAATCTCAAAACTGCATCCCAGTGCAGCTGTGTGTAGCATGGATGCTACAGTGACTGTTCCTCATGACTCTTGTTGATTCTCTGCAGGTTCAGATGTGTAAACCCAAACCCCTGCCCTTGTGCATGACAAGAAAATGTTATGCAGACATTGCATTTTCTTCTCTTGGGTGAATTTGACAGCTTAACACCTGTAACTTGGAGCACGAGGGTGCTTCTCCGGCTGTCAGTCATGCTCTACATGCAGCAAGCAGAAGCCACCTGAAATCCGAGATCCCTTGCATTCTGACCATGGCTCTGACCTGAAGGTCTGTGTGCACATGAATGAGTTACTCAGCTCACAGTCCCTGTTCCTGTATGCAGAGAGAGGGCTGGACTAGGTAGCAAACCTCAGGTAGGCACTGAAGACTAGACCTTGTGGGCATGTGATGGGTGATGTAAAATAGCGAATGAATGTGGTCATACAGAGAATGGGGAGGGACAAACTGGGAAGACAAAGTCCAGCTTGGAGTAGCAGTGGCTGCTGAAGATTCAGCTTTTTTGTGTGAGGCGATGCTTGTTGGCATTGAGTGTCTCCTTTCCTGGGGCAGACAGGTGGTACTCACTACACAGTATGAAAACAAACCAGCAAGCAGTTAATTTGTTGAAGTATAACTTGGAGAAAGGGGTTGTCAAGTTGAGTTTCTTTCCTAAGTAGGAAAGAACATTCTAGACCTAGGTAGGATGCATTGAAGGAGCAGGGCCCTAGGGTTGAGAGAAGGGGATTTCACCTGCTACCTCATTGTGAAACTCTGTGTAGGCCACAGTCTATCTTTTTTACTCTTTCGAAAATAGATGAATGTATTTTGAAACAAGAAGATATTGTCTACTTGTTGGGGGAAAAAAAAACCACATACTTTTCATCCACAAGCATGAAAAATGTTCAGATTGCATATTGCTACTAAAAAGGCTAACTTCCTGGCTACCTTAGATTAAAAATATAGCTGAGGGACAATGGTTTGCAGGCATTTGAACATTCTCTTTTATAATACTGAGGTTTGAACCTGCTGAACTCAAATGATCTACTGCTGAGCCACACCCCCACTACCCACCACTGATGTACTCATCGAGCTCCACCCTCAGTCTGCCTAAGCATTTACATTAGGAAAATACTAGTTCAGATTCCAAAAGTAACAACTGCTTATAAAAAACCCAAACAAGACAATGAAATAGTGAAGGATCCCTGTCCTCTGTGGCTCATCCTCACATCATTGTGTGGTTTATTTGGGTCCTGGCTTTCCAAATCTTTTCTTCCACATAGTTGCAAAATTCACCTCCATTTGGCTCATATCACACCGTTTTGTAATCTGCAATTAGATTTCATATGTCTTTGACATCTTTACAAGTTGGCTGGACATATTTCTATCCTTAGACATCCCTTTATGATTGAATGTGGGATCTCAGTGCTGAAACTGAAGCAGAAGGATCAGAGTTCAAGGTCAGCATTGGCCACACAGTGAGTTAGAGGGCTACCTGAGCTACAGAAGAACTTGTCTTCAAAAACTAAAGCCAGGGGCGGGCGTTGGTGTCACACACCTTTAATCCCAGCACCCATGAGGCAGAGGCAGGTGGATCTCTGTGAGTTCAAGGCCAGCCTGGTCTCCAGAGCGAGGGTCAGAATAGGCTCAAAGCTACATAGAGAAACCCTGTCTCAAAAAACCAAACCAAACCAAACCAAACAAAACCCCCTAAAGCCAGGGTCTAGAGAGATGGCTTAGCAGTTAAGAGCACTGTGAATGAGTGTGTGTGTGTGTGTGTGTGTGTGTGTGTGTGTGTGTGTGTGTGTGTGTATGGGTGCTGGGGTGAGGAAGCAGCATAAATGCCACAGCTTGTGTGGGGAGTCAGAGGGCAACCTGAGGGAGTGGGCTGTCTTCTACCATGTAGATTCAGTATATTGAACTCAGGTCTTCAGGTTTGGTGGCAAGTATCTCTAAGGCTGAGCCATCTCACTGGCTCTTCTGGCAGGATGTTAATATACCTATATGGAAATACAGTCTCAGTCATCCTGATAAATTTATAGGTGGTACTCTCTTTGCTCCCATGAGTAAGTCATTTATCAGCCTATGTCATGTGGGTGGAGCAGGACAGATGTCCTCCCAGGTACAAATGGAATAAAAAACTACTTACCCTCTCAAGGCAAGGCACAACCTGAAAAAAGTTTTACACTGTATTGGAGTGACTTACAGCAGGACACAGGCTGAAATTAACACACAGTATTTTTTGTGAGATTGCCAGAAAAGGTCTGGGAGTGGTGAGACCTGCCTGACCTCAGGTCATATATATTTTGGCCTTAAGCCTAGTTAATTGTCTTTTAGCATTCTTACTTGAAATATTTTCATGTAAGAGAAATACTAACTCTATGCCTTCAACTTCACAGTAAATGTTAATTGTGCTGCTGTTTTAGGAGGCTTCAACCAGAGTCTAGAGTGAAGGGTTCTTTTTCTTCCCTATATCCCTATAAATCTCCAAATCTTCCTATCCTGCCTTAGTGCCTTAGCCAGGGTTGCTATTGCTGCCATGAAACACCACGGCCAAAGAAACTTGGGGAGGGAAGGGTTTGTTTGGCTTATACTTCCACATCACAGTTCATCATCAAAGGAAGTCAGGACAGCAACTCAAGCAGGGGAGAGACCCAGAGGCTCTAGCTGATGTAGAAACCATGGAGAAGTGCTGCTTACTGACTTGTAACTCATGACTTGCTCAGCCTGCTTTCTAGAACCTGGGACTACCAGCCCAGGGATGGCCCCATTCACAATGGGCTGGACCGGCCCCCTATCAATCACTAATTGGGAAAATGCCCTAGAACTCCATCTTATGGATGCATTTTCTTAAATGAGGTTCCCTCCTCTCAGAGGATTTAGTTTGTGTCAAATGGACATAAAACTTTCCAGTACTCCTAGGTTAGCTTATTTAAATTTTATTTTTATTTATGTGTGTTTCTGTGTGTGCCAGAAGAGGGCACCAGATCCCTTGGAACTGGTTACAGGTTATTGTGAGTGGCCCTGTGTAGGTGTTGGGTACTAAACTCACATCCTCTGGAAGAGCAGCATGCATGCTTAACTGCTGAGCCATTTCTTTAGCCCCAAGTTGGTCTTTTTTAATTGATATATTGGTTTTGAGTGGCAGAACCTAGCTTCTTGAGGCTCTCAGGTTCAGGCTTGATGGAACTCTAAAAATAAACAATATCCTCTGGTAGCAATCGAAGAGAATGCAAAGTATGTTTGTGCACCAGCAGAGGAAACGAGCCTCAAGATTTGTGTGATTAGCTGATAGAAGATCCCTTAGGGAAATGCCTAGTGACCTGCAGCATAAACAGTGCCTACTATACACAACCACACTAGCTTTATTAGTCCTGCTTATCTTTGACTTGCCTTAGGTTCCTAGGCGTAGGGCTGTTTCTGAGGCTTACTGAAATTCCTCAGCTGTTGACATTCAAGAGGTTTATGGGTCTGGTGTCAGAGAAATCACTGATAAGTGGAGTTTTAGACAGGCCCCACCCTCTGTTGGCTTCAGTGGTGTTTGATATTTAATACTGTAACAGGAAGCCAGACCCCTTGAGAGAAATAGAGTATGTAGTATACAGAAGGCATGGGGGAGAGTAGTCACATTCCTGGAACATCTTTACAATTTTCCCTGGAAGGTCTAGAGAGATGGCTCAGTGGTTGAGAGCACTGGCTGCTCTTCCAGAGGACCCGAGTTCAATTCCCAGCACCCACATGGCAGCTCACAACTGTCTTTAACTGCAGTTCCAGGGGATCTGATACCTTCACACCAATGCACATAAAATAAAGTTAAATAAATTATTAAAAAATATGAGGTTTTCTTTATACACTTAGGGCTTTTATAAAAAAAAGATTGCCCAAATTAAACAACAACAACAACAACAACAAACCTTTTTCCTGGAAAGAAGACCAGGGGAGGAAGAGGACCGGGAGAATGTGCCTGGGGATTTGCCTGTGAATTCCACAAGACACATGCCTGGAACACGGCCAGCTCGAAACATGCCATTTTTCAGTCAAACAAAATTTAGTTGCTCAGTATGGATCTTTCATGTTTTGTGGGATTTTTGTTAACTATTTCATTTTATCATGTGTTTTTTTGTCTGCATGTATATCTGTGTACCATGTGTGAGCAGTGCTCATGAGTCCAGGCCAGAAGAAGGTGTTGATCCCTGGGAACTGGAGTTACAGATGGTTGTTCCCATGCAGGTGATGGGAGCTGAACCCAGGTCCTCTGTTGAAGCATCTCTCCTTCACTTATTTTTTGTTTATTTAAAAAGGATAGATGTGTGTGTAGTGTGTGTATATTGTATGTGTCTATCTCCCTCTGTGTGTGTGTGTGTCGAACATTTGTACATGAGTGTGGGTGCTTTCAGAGGCCAGGAGAAGGCATCAGATGTCCTGGAGTTGGAGTCAGAGGCAGTTGGGAGGTACCTGATGTGGGTGCTGAGGACCCAAGCAGGGTCCTCTGCAAGAGCAGAGAATACTCTTAACAACTGAACCATTTCTCTAGCCCCTGTTTATTTTTTAATGAAATGTGTTGGATGTCTCTGAAGTTATGTTCAGGTGACTACAGAGCCCAGCAACTGCCTCTGTTATTGATGCAGAACATAGTAATATTATTGGTATTTTTTTTTTTTTGAGACAGGGTTTCTCTGTGGCTTTGGAGGCTGTCCTGGAATTAGCTCTTGTATAGACCAGGCTAGTCTCAAACTCACAGAGATCCGCCTGCCCTGCCTCCCTAGTGCTGGGATTAAAGGCTTGTGTCACCACCATCCGGCATATTATTGGTATTTTAGCACATATACACACGCATATATTTTGAAATTTTGGAAATTTAGTTGTATTGTCAAATTTGGTATTAAAAAGCCTCCCATTGTACTGTGTTGAGAAATTAACAGCTGTATTGGTCTAGACACAGTTAAACTTATTCCCTTCCTTCCCACCACCTGGTACACTAAATACTTGCCTTGTCTACGTGAGTTAGACTACAGAAGCTAGTATTTCATTCTCTAAATAATGAAGAAAACATTGCTGCTTTCTGGAAGACTCTCTTCAAGATGTCTGTGCCTCATGGGATGCGCTTTTTCAGGGCTGGGCATCCAGTGCCTACGTCGCAGTGAACTGCAGCCCTCTTGGGAACTGACAGGAACAGAGGCCTCACAGGCTTGTCTGCACCTACTTGGAGTTGTTTTCATTCTCCCTGGGCTGGGGATAAAACAAGTGGGTTTTCCTCAAAGGGCTGCAGGTGCTTGCTGTCCTCAAACGTCCTAGAGGATTTTCTTGAATAAATGCCTCTTCATCTGCGAGATGTACAATTTCAGAGATGGCCGTTTGGCTGTTGATCAAAATAGTTTCCCCTGACTCAGCTGACCTGTCTTGGGAAGTGTGTGCACAGACTCCTGACACTGCCATTGTACACACGGAGTCCACCTTTGTAAACAGGAGCTTTATTGTCCATGGAGTACTTGTGCCAGCTGTTTTGAATTCCTTTCATCCCTATGATCATTTTTGAGGACATTTGAACCATAAGATAACTTTGGAAAGGTCTTATAACTTTGGAAAAGTCCACTCATGTTCTACACAAGCCAAATGGACATATTTGAGATAAGAAAAAAAAAAGACTTAAATTGGGTTGGAGTTGTACACCTGAAGCCAGGCTGAACTCTGGACATATCAGCAGCTTTACTGGCTTTGGATCAAAGTGACAGCCTGCAAAAATCAGATGTGAATATCCGTTCTCTACTTTCCATGCTACCAACATCACATGTTGGCAATTCTCACACAGTTCCTAAAATAGCACTATAGTCCAGAGGAAGTCATTCCAGTGCTTCAGAAGGTACTGGAAGCCTGGGGAGCAGGTACAGGAAATAGATTCCCTTCATGTTGCCTGCCCTCATTGGTTCTTCTGTTTATTTTTTTCTTTAGACCTGCTACTCCTCCACAATTCTCCATTCTAGCTGTTGCCTTTACAACAAACCAAATAAAACAACAAAATGCATACATTTATGGCCCCCAAATAAAACTGTTGAACTGTTGTAAAGTTTCTAAATTTATTTTCTTCCCTCTTTCCTCTTCCTTCTTTTTCTTGGCTTCCTTCCTTCCTTCCTTCCTTCCTTCCTTCCTTCCTTCCTTCCTTCCTTCCTTCCTTCCTTTCTTTCCTCCCTCACTCCCTCTCTCCCCCCTCCCTCATCTCTTTCTTTTATTTGAGACAGGGTTTCACTGTGTAACAGCCCTGGCTGTCCTGAAAGTTGCTCTGTAGACCAGGCTGACTAGATATCAGATCCCACTACTTCTGTCTCCTGAGTGCTGGGATTAAAGGTGTGAGCTACCATGCCTGGCTTTGGTTTACTTTCTTGAAAATTATTTATTCTCTCTAACTCCCTACCCCTCTGTGTGTGTGTGTGTGTGTGTGGGGAGTGTTAAAGTCACAGCACTTTCAGGAGTCAGTGTTGTTCTCTCCCACCTTTCTGAGGTAGCATCTCTCAGCACTTGCTGCTGTGTTGTGTACTCCAGGCTAGCTGACCTGTAAGCGTCTGGTTGCGTCTCCTGTCTCTGCCTCCTACTTTGCCATAGGAATTCTTCGATTACAGATGCATGGCATACATCCAGCTTTGTATGTGGCTTCCAAGGAATGAACTCAGCTCATCAGGCTTGCAGGAATAGCATTTTTACCCCCTAAACTATTTCTCAGGCTTTTCCTTGTTTTTCTCATGTTGACTGGGCTGCCTCAAATTCATTATTGGGAGAGTTTATCCCTGAAATCCTGACCTCATACATCCACCTCCCAGTGCTGAGATCCCTAGCATTCCAGCACCCTTCCTTTCTTCCTCCTCTTCATTTCTTCTCTCACAGAATTTCTGTGTAGCCCAGGGCTACCCTCAATTTTGCAATTCTCCTGCCTCTGCCTCTGCCTCTAAGAGATGAAATTACAGGCATGGGCCACCATACTCAGACCTGAATTTCTTTATTTTTGATAAATTGCTTATTTTACTTATTGGGTGTATTTGTGTGGATGTGTACTTGAGGCCACTATGTATGTATGGTGGTTAATGGTGCTTTACAAGGGTCTATTCTTGCCGGGTGGTGTAATTCCAGCACTTGGGAAGCAGAGACAGGCAGATCTCTGTGAGTTCGAGACCAGCCTGGTCTACAAGAGCTAGTTCCAGGACAGCCTCCAAAGCCACAGAGAAACCCTGTCTGGAAAAAACCAAACCAAACCAACCAACCAACCAACCAACCAACCAACCAAACAAACAAGCAACCAAAAAAAGAGTCTATTCTCTCTTTCTGCCACAGGGGAGCTAGGGATTGAACTCAGGTCATCAGGGTTGGTAGCAAGTACCTTTACATTCTGAGCTATCTTGAAGGCCAATTCTTTTTTTTTTCTACTTTAAAAAAAAAGTTTAAATTGGAAACAAGCTTCTTTTACATGTCAATCTCAGTTCCCTCTCCTTCCCCTCCTCCCCTGCTCCTCACTGACCCTCTATCCCAACCCCTTTCTGCTTCCCAAGGGAGGGTGAGGCCTTCCATGGGGATCTTCAAAGTCTGTCATTTGGAGCAGGGCCTAGACCTTCCCCAGTGTGTCTAGGCTGAGAGATTATCCCTATATGTGGAAATGACTCCCAAAGTCCATTTGTGTACTTGGGGTAAATATTGATCCACTACCAGTGGCCTCATAGATTGTCCAGACCTTTTAAACTGACCTCCTGGGTCAGGGGGTCTGGAACAGTCTTATGCTGGTTTCCCAGCTATCAGTCTGGGGTCCATGAGCAACCCCTTGTTCAGGTCAGCTGTTTCTGTGGATTTCTCCAGCCTGGTCTTTACCCCTTTGCTTATCACTCCTTCCTCTCTGCAGCTGGATTCCAGAGTTCAGCTCAATGTTTAGCTGTGGGTCTCTGCTTCTGCTTCCATCAGCTACTGGATGAAGGCTCTAGGATGGCATATAAGGTAGTCATCAATCTCATTATCAGGGGAGGGCATTTAAGGTAGCCTCTCCGCTATTGCTTAGATTGTTAGTTGCAGTCAACCTTGTAGATCTCTGGAGATTTCCCTAGTGCCAGGATTCTCTTTAAACCTATAATGGCTCCCTCTATTATGGTATCTCTTTTCTTGCTCTCCTCTATTCTTCCCCTGACTAGATCTTTCTACACCCTCATGTCCTCCTCTCCCCCCCTCTTCTTCCCTTCTAACTCCCTCTCCCCTCCCCCATACTCCCAATTAGCTTAGGTTTTCAATTCGATTCCATTGGTCTACCTGTCTATTTTTGTGCCAATATCAAGATGCTTTTAGGACTATAGCTCTATAATAGAGCTTGAAGTCAGGGATGGTGATGCCTCCAGAAGTTCCTTTAATGTACAGAGTTGTTTTGGCTACCCTGGGTCTTTTGTTTTTCCATATAAAGTTGAGAATTGTTCTTTCAATGTCTGTGAAGATTTGTGCTGGGATTTTGATGGGGATTGCATTGAATCTGTAGATTGCTTTCAGCAAGGTTGCCATTTTTACTAAGTTGATCCTACCTATCCAAGAACATGGAAGATCCTTCCATTTTCTGGTATCTTCTTTAATTTCTTTAAAGATTCAAAGTTCTTGTGATACAGGTCTTTCACTTGTTTGGTTAGCATTACCCCAAGGTTTTTATGTTGTTTGTGTCTATTGTAAAGGGTGATGTTTCTCTGATTTCTTTCTCAGCACATTTATCATCTGTATATAGTAGGGCTACTGATTTTTTTTTTTAGTTAATCTTGTATTCTGCCACTTTGCTGAAGGTGTTTATCAGCTGTAGGAGTTCCCTGGTAGAGTTTTTCAGGTCACTTATGTAAACTATCATATCATCTGCAAATATTGTAAGTTTGATTTCTTCATTTCCAATTTTTATCCTCTTGATCTCCCTTTTGTTGTCTTATTGCTCTAGCTAGAATTTCAAGGACAATATTGAAGAGGTGTGGAGAGAGTGGACAGCCTTGTCTTCTCCCTGATTTTAGAGGAATCACCTCCACCTTAAGTTTCTCTCAATTTAGTTTGATGTTGGCTGCTGGCTCGCTGTATATTGCTTTTGTTATGTTTAGGTATGTTCCTGTTATCCCTGATCTCTCCAAGACCTTTATCATGACGAGGTGTTGAATTTTTGTCAAAGGATTTTTCAACATCGAGTGAGATGATCATGCGATTTTTCTTTTTCCGTTTGTTTATATGGTGGATTACATTGATGGATTTTCATATGGTGAACCATTCTTGCATCCCTGGGATGAAGCCTACTTGATTATGGTGGATGATTTCTCTGATGTGTTCTTGGATTCTATTTGCCAGTATTTTATTGAGTATTTTTGCATCAATGTTCATGAGGGATATTGGTCTGTAGTTCTATTTCTTTTTTTTTTTCAACTTTTTTATTTGAATTACAAACAGGATTGTTTTACATGACAATCCCAGTTCCCTTCTCCCTCCCGTCCTCCCCTACCCCCCCCCAACTAAAACCCTATCTATCACATATCCTTTTTGCTCCCCCTGGATGGTGAGGTCTTCCATAGGGTGTCATCAGAGTCTATTGTATCCTTTGGGAAAGGGCCTAGGCCCACCCCCGTGTGTCTTGGCTCAGGGAGTATTCTTCTATGTGGAATGGGCTCCCAAAGTCCACACCTATGCTAGGGATAAGTACTGAACTACTACAGGAGGACCCGTAGAATTCCGAGGTTTCTGTGTTCCGGAACACAGAAACCCATGTTCCTAGGGTCTAGATCAGTCCCATGCTGGCATTCCATCTATCAGTCTGGGGAGCAAGAGTCCCCTGATGTTTCTGTGGTCAGCTGTTTCTGTGGGTTTCACCAGCCTGGTCTGGGCCCCTGTAGTTCTCTTTCTTAATTGTGTCTTTGTGTGGCTTGGGTACCAAGGTTATTGAGGCTTCATAAAAAGTTTGGCAATGACCCTTCTGCTTTTGTTGTGTGGAATACTTTGAGGAGAATTGGTACTAGCTGTTATTTGAATTTCTGGTAGAATTCTGAACTAAAGCCATCTGGCCCTGGGCTTTTTTTTGGTTGGGAGATTTTTGATGACTGCTTCTATTTCATTAGGGGTTATAGGTCTATTTAAATTGCTTATCTATTCTTGATTTCATTTTGGTAAGTGATATCTATCCAGAAAATTGTTCATTTCCTTTAGATTTTCGAATTTTGAGGAATACATGTTTTCAAAGTATGACCTGATGATTCTCTGGATTTCCTCAGTGTCTGTTGTTATGCCCCCCTTTTTATTTCTGATTTTATTAATTTGCATGTTCACTCTTTGTTATTTTATAAGTTTGGATAAAGATTTGTCTATTTTGCTGATTTTCTTGAACCAACTCTTCGTTACATTGATTCTTTATATTGTTTTCCTAATTTCTACTTTATTGATTTCTGCCCTTAATTTGATTATTTCCTGGCATCTACTCCTCCAGGGTGCATTGGCTTCTTTGTGTTCTAGAGCTTTGCTGTTAATTCTCTAGTGTGACTATTCTCTTGTTTCTTCATGTGGGCACTTAGTGCTATGAACTTTCCTCTTAGCTCTGCTTTCAAAGTGTCCTATAAGTTTGGGTATGTTGTGACCGCATTCTCATTGAATTCTAGGAAATCTTTAATTTCTTTTTTTATTTTTTCCTTGACCCAGGGATGGTGCAATTGGGCATTATTCAATTCCTATGAGTTTGTAGGTCTTCTGCAATTTGTATCGTTGTTGAGTTCTTACTTTAAAGCATGGTGGTCTGATAAGATACAGGGGGTTATTTTAAGTTTTTTGTACCTGTTGAGGTTTGCTATGTTGCCAAGTATGTGGTCAATTTTAGAGAAGGTTCCATGTGGTGCTTAGAAGACGGTATATTCTTTTGTGTTTGGATGGAATGTTCTATAGATGTCTGTTAAGTCCAATTGGGTCATAACTTCTATTAGTTCCTTTGTTTCTTTGTTAAGTTTCTGTCTGGTGGTCCTGTCTAGTGGTGAGAGTGGGGTGTTGAAGTCTCCCACTATAAGTATGTGCCGTTTTATGTGTGATTTGAGTTTTAGTAATGTTTCTTTTACGAAAGTGGGTGCCTTTGTATTTGGGGCATAGATGTTCAGAATTGAGACTTCATTTTACCATCAAGATGTGATTTCTCCTGTGATTAGTAGGAAGTGACCTCCTTCATCTCTTTTGGTTGATTTTAGCTTAAAATTTAATTTGTTAGATATTAAGATTGCTACCCCCGCTTGTTTTTTTTGGGTCCATTTGATTAGAAAATCTTTTCCCAACACTTAATTCTGAGGTACCGTTTGTCTTTGAAGTTGAGGTATGTTTCTTGTATGTAGCTGAAGGATGGGTTCTGTCTTCGTATCCATTCTGCTAGCCTGGGTCTTTTTATAGGTGAGTTAAGACTATTAATATTGAGGGATATTAATGACCGTTGATTACTCATTCTTTTTTGATTTGGATTTGTTGTTGTTGTTGGAATTGTGTGTGGATTTCCACTCCATTTTTCTTTTGGTTGTTGGTAAATTGGGATTATCTACTGCCTATGTTTTTCTGGTTGTAGTTAACTTCCTTGGGTTTGAGTTTTCCTTCCAGAATTTTCTGTAGGGTTGGATTAGTGGATATGTATTGTTTAAATCTGGTTTTGTCATGGAATATTTTGTTTTCTCCATCTATATTGATTGAAAGCTTTGCTGGGCATAGTAGTCTGGGCTGGCATCCATGGTCTCTTAGTGTTGGTAGAATATCTATCCAGGACCTTCTGGCTTTCAGAGTTTCCATGGAAAAGTCAGGTGATATTCTGATAGGTTTGCCTTTATATGTTACTTGACCTTGTTCCTTAGCTTCTCTTAATATTCTTTCTTTATTTTGTATGTTTGGGGTTTTGATTATTATGTGCTGAGGGGACTTCTTTTGTGATCCACTCTATTTGGTGTTGTGTAGGTTTCTTGTACTTTCATTGGCATGTCTTTCTTTAGGTTGGGAAAGTTTTCTTCTATGATTTTGTTGAATATGTTTTCTGCACCTTTGAGTTGGGTTTCTTCACCTTCTTCTATACCTATTGTTCTTAGGTTTGGTCTTTTCATGGTGTCCCATATTTCCTGGATATTTTTTGTTAGGGATTTCTTGGACTTAAGATTTTGTTTGGTTGATGAGTCTGTTTCTCCTAGAGTATCTTCAATGCCTGAGATTCTCTCTTCCAGCTCTTGTATTCTGTTTGTTGTGCTTGCATCTGTAGTTCCTGATCGTTTACCCAACTTTTCTATTTCCAGCATTCCCTCAGATTGTGTTTTCTTTATTGTCTCTATTTCAGTTTTTAGGTCTTGAACTGTTTCCTTAAGAGATTTGTTGATTTCTTGTATTTTTTGGTTTGTTTTTTCTTCCATTTCTTTAAGGGATTTTTTTCATATCCTTTTTGAGGGCCTCTATCATTTTCATGAAGGTGTTTTTAAGGTCATTCTGTTCTGCTTCATCTGTGTTGTGATGTTCAGGTCTTGCTGGTGTAGAGTCCCTAGACTCTGGTGGTGTCATATTGGTTCTTCTGTTGTTGAATGTGTTTTTATATTGTCTTCTTACCATCCCTTCTTCTGGTGGGTGTAGAAGGATTCTCTTTCTCTCCTGGTGGGTAAGCGACCAAGGTTCCCTTCCGGTGGGTGCAAACAGGTCCAATACTCTGATGTCTTTCCTCTTCCCATGGATGGAGGCAGGACTGGTACTGGGCCTTGGCAGTCTCTGGGTGGGCTGGATCACCCCAGGGATGGGATCTGCAGTACACAGTCCCAGAACTCAGGTGTCTCCAAGCAGGGCAGAGGAAGGCAGGCTGGAAACAGGCCCAAGCTTACCTAGTCCCGTGGGTGGAGGAAGAGACTAGGACCCTTGCAGTCTCTGGGTGGGCTGGATCCTGCCGGGATGGGCTCCACAGTGCGCAGTCCCAGGCATCAGGTGTCTCCGAGCAGGGCAGAGCCAATTCTTTTTTTATATTATTCTCTCATATATTACATCAAGACTGCAGTTTCCCCTCCCTCTCCTCCCCTAGTCTCTCCTCCTACCTCTCCTCTCCCTCCATCTACTCTCAGAAAAGAACAGGCCTTCCTGGGACATCAACCAAACACAGCATAATATGCTGCTATAAACCCAGACATATGGGGTCATATCAAGGCTGGATGAGGCAACCAAGTAGGAGGAAAAGGTCCCATAAGTAGACAAAAGAGTCAGTGACTGCCCCACTCCCACTTTTAGGAATCCCAGAAGAACACCAAGCTACTCAGCCATAACATATGCAGAGGACCTAGGCCGGGGATCCTTACAGGCTCCCTGATCTCTGCAAGCCCACATAAGTCTGGTCAATTGATTCTGTGGGGCATGTTCACATGGTGTCCCTGTCCCCACTGGTTCCTCTCATCCTTCCTCCTCCTCCTCCACAGGACCCCTGAGCGCCACCTAATGTCTGGTTGTGGGACTCAGCATCTGCTCCCATTAGTTGCTGGGTGAAGTCTGTCTGGTCTCGTTGATGAGTATTCTGCTAGGCTCACAGGACACTCTGCAGGCAGGACAAACTGTAGGTTGAAGGTTTGGTGGCTGGGTTGGTGTGCCAATCCCTCCACTTGAGACCTTGACTGGCTACAGAAGATGGCTGGTTCAGGCTCCGTGTCCCCCATTACTAAAGGTCTTTGCTAGGGTTCCTCTTGTAGATTCCATGGAGTTTCCCTTGCACTAGGTTTCCACCTTGTCCCAGAAATGTTTCTCTCAGCATTTATTCCCCCCACCATGTGATCCCTCCTGTTCCCAACTCCACCCTTTCCCAGTCCACCCACAAAATCTGTTTCCCCTTCCCAGGGAGATCCTCGAATCTGCCCTTAAGCCAGGTGCATCTCTGAGTTTGAGGTCAGCTTGGTCTACAGAGAGAGTTCCAGGACAGCCAGGGCTATATAGAGAAACTCTGTCTTGGGAAAAAAAAAAGAGTCGGGGTACTGCTTGAGGGCCGATTCTAAACTTCTTTTAAAGGAGTGTTGTTAAAGACAACATAAGTAAAAACAGCAATGCCACCAGTCATCACCATTGGAGCAATAGGAAGGTAGTGTACCACTCGGACACAGACCCGGCTCATCCACCTGTCTTTGATGTGGTGCCCATGTGGCTCCCACACAGGGTTGCACAGAGGTGACAGAGAGAAGGAGAGCTCAGCACCATCCTTCTTCTTTCTCACTCTCTGCCTCTCCATGCTCCTCCCTAGCCCCCCCCCCCATGAAGTCTTCCTTCTTCTCTTCTTCTCTTCCTTCTTTCCACAACCCAGGGAACCTCTGTGGCATCCTAAGGGACCTGGAGCCTCACCCTGAACTTTCTTCTGGAGGTTCTGATGCCATGGCCCTGGGATCTGGCCAGGTGCAAATACAGCTGTTACCTGTCCATGCCTTCTGGGTTTGGAGGGTAGGTCCAGGTTGGGCTCCTCCGCTGTGGAGCTCACACTTCCTGGGAAGGAAAGGTGAGTGTTTGTGGTTGTCTCTGCACATTTTTCAGCCTCATGTGAGGAAAGCAAGCTCTTCCTGTTCTCTGACTTTGGGCCCCACATGGGAAGACTGTCCTTAACAGAACCGTGAGAGGACACCGGACTTCCTCCTGGGCTCGGCTCAGCTGTCTCATTTGTTCGGTAAGTGCGGGCCAATGGCAAATTGTTTCCTGGACTGTTTCATAAACGAGCGGGGCTAGGCACATTTCATTTCCCCTTAGGTAAGTATAACTGATGTTGGAACTCACCATTTTTACAGATTATGAAGGTGTGACTCATAGAGAAGTGAGCACACGGCTCATAAACTTCCACACGGGATTCCAAACAAGCCCGTGGCTCTTTGCGCATCATCTTCACTGCTTGTGAAAAGAAGCAACACAGAAAGTTAAATAGGGCTCAGCAGGTGTGAATATTGACCCTGTGACATCCCAGCAAGGCTGGTTTCCCCTCGTTGTTGCCCTGAGCAGAAGTCCTCTTCACCAGTGGAACTTTTAAACATTTTATGTGTGTGCCTGAGAGTGAGTATGTATGTATGTATGTATGTATGTATGTATGTATGTATGTATGTATGTATGTGCAGCATACATGTGTAGGTGTCCATGGACCCACAGTCCAGTTGGAACTTACTGACTGATACTGTTGCCTTGATCTGGTGCAGGTCTTGGGTTCCAACCATAACTCAAGTGAGTAAAGGAGTGTGACAGCTGTGTGGTGTCCAGAAGACTGAATTTTACAGCACTCCTCCACATCTTTATTTTTTAAAGATTGAATTACTTCGTGTGTATGAATGTTTTGTCTGCAAGTATGAATGTGTACTGTGTGCATAATTGGTGCCCTCTGAGAGCAGAAGAGGGCGTTGGATCTCCTGGAACTGCAGCTATGGATGGTTGTGAGCCACAGTGTAGGTGTCTGGGAATTGAACCCAGGTCCTTTTTGAAAGCAGCAAGTGCTATTGACTGTTGAGCCATCTCTCCAGCCCCATTTCCCTGTATTTTCATTTTTAATTGACACAAAATAAATAGTAATTTGTATCATGTGGACATCATCAGTACTTTCTGCAATGTGTAATGATTCTTTTAGGGAAATTACAATTTGTCATTTTGGACATTTATCATCTCTTTGTGTTGGGACATTCAAGATCCTGCCTAAGCCAGCCCTTGGTGTTGCTTTATAAGTTCCAGTACTCAGGAGGCTGGGGCAGGAGAATAGTGAGTTCTGAGATTGCCTGGGCTACATAGCAAGATGAGACACTGTGTCAAAACAATTACAATAAAAAGAAAATCCTCTCTATTGTTCACTTAGTTGTAACCATAGTTACACTCAGTATTATATATTTTTGGTAACCATAGTTATACTCTGTACTATAGACTGTTAGTAACCATAGTTACACCCTGTACTATATCCTTTCAGAAGTCATTACTTCTAGGTTTTTTTCTTTCTTTGTTCCTAAAGACCTAATTGATAATAAAAGTGTAAAAGCCCACCGGAAGCTCTATGGCTTCAGAGTAGTCATTCTGACTGTATAGAAAATGTTCACTAAGAGGCATGGAGTTTTGGACTGGACGAATGTTTATTTGAGAAGCTGCCTTTATCTATCTGTATGATCCTTTTATTTGTGATTTCATTAAAATAAAGAGATTTATTCTGATAGGAGTTAACCTGAACCTATAGGTGGGGATAGTGGTCTTTACTGTTAAAACCTCCCGGAAACGCCTTCCTAGCCACAGCTGGAGGTGAGCCTCCTGGGTGTTTCTAAGTCCTGTTGACAATGAAGATTGACCATAACAACAGGGTGACAAACAATGGAAGTTTATTTCTCACAGCCTGGAAGACTGGAACCCCAAGAGCAAGAGGCCAACATGGACAGTCTGTGGTGAGGTCTTTTCCAGGTTGTGAACCACTTCCTATTGTGTATCTACCTGGGAGATGGGCACACACCTGGGCTTGCTTTTTAATGGTTTCACCCTCATGATCACCCTTATAATCCACCTTCTGAGGACCCCACCTCCAAATACTATCACATTGGGGGTTAGGATTGTTAGGATTCCAGTATATAAATTTGAGGACTCTATCTACCTGTTTGCTTCCCAATGATTTTTCTAGACAACCTTCTCTGTTCCCCTGCCTGTTTTTAGAGCATCCTTAAGCTCAACAATCTCTCAACTTTGTGTGTAAGAGAAGTTTGTACTTTAGAGGAACACACACCTTTAGTCCCATAGAGGGTCTGACTCTTCCTGATGGCTGGAGTCTTTCTCTCACCATCTCCTGTCTCTAGGACACATGAATGGGATTCCAGAATTTGGTGGAGAGGCCTGGAGGTCAGTGAGTACTCCTTTTCACTCTATCTATCTATCTATCTATCTATCTATCTATCTATCTATGTGTGGACACTCAGATGTTGCAGTGTATATGTGTGTGTGCCATATGTGTGCTGGTGTCCTTGAAGTTCAGAAAAGGGACCGGATCTCCTGGTGCAGGAGGTACAGGTGGTTGTGAGCTGCTCCATTGGTTCTGGGAACTGAACTCAGGTCCTCTTCAAGCCATTTCTCAAGCCCTGCTACCTTTTATTTATGTTTTTATTTATAGGCTCATCCTTTGTGCCTGGAAACTCCCATATTTCCTCCACTCTCCTGGTTCCTCCTCCTTATTATGCTAGCTTACAAAAGGTCATTTGCATTCAACTATATAATGTACTTTGGGCACATTCGCCACACACCTCAGTGAACTCTCTCTTCTTATTCCACTCTATCTTTTTTTCCCCGAGGTACAATTTAGTTCCCAACCCCACTACACCCTGCCCCACCTTGATATGTGTGTGCTCATGTGGGGGCTGAGAAGCTCTTTCTGGAAATGTGAATCAGTAAGTGGAAAACACAGCTTTGAGGCAAGAAAGCGGGCAACTTCAGCCCTTTCTTTCAGGTTGCCAAGGCACCTGTATCTTCTCTCCAGGGTTTCCTTGATGGGTCACCTCAAGGAAGCAGCCTGGTGTTGCCATCCTGTCATGCCCTGGAAACATGATCTCCCCAGGTCACCTTCAGTGATGCCCTGCATGGTGCGCCAGATCTGCAGCGGTGCATGCCATCACCAGGTCGCCTGCTGCCACCTCCAAATCTGACTCCCCACTTTTTGGTAAGCAACTGCAAGCCTTCTGATGCACTTTGGTCCTGGACCTCTGTGTTGTGGCGCTCTCTGAGCTCAGGTTTAGACTGCCCAGACTTTGTTTGGTGGCTCCCCTCACCCAACAGCCAGCTCTTCATTTTTTTTAAAGATTTATTTATTTATTTATTATGTATACAACATTCTGCTTCCATGTATATCTGCACACCAGAAGAGGGCACCAGATCTCATAACAAATGGTTGTGAGCCATCATGTGGTTGCTGGGAATTGAACTCAGGACTTCTGGAAGAGCAGTTAGTGCTCTTAACCTCTGAGCCATCTCTCCAGCTCCCAGCTCTTCATTTTTTTAGGCTCCTGAAAATGGGGCTTCCATAGTGGTTTGTGGGCCCAGCTGACTCTCCTGCATCTTCCCAGCCTCAGGCTCAGACCAGCCCTGATGGGTCAATTAGAAGTTCCACAGAAGCACTTGACCCAGACAGTGTTGGGGCAGAAGCAGCTAGAACATATCCAGAATGCCTCATATCAGGTACCCGACTGTACTCATAGGCATTCTGGAACTAGACCTCATGTAAAAAAGATATGCTTTTATCTTCCCCTATGTCTGGGCTTTTATAAGTAGCTTCATGGATCTGACAAGTTCTTGGGGGCTCCTGAAGCCAGGAGAAAGCCACACAGTTGATTGGTTATTCTCTTGTGGGCCACACGAGGGCATTGTCTCCCATCCAGCTCAGCTCTCCCACCTCCAGGCCCTCACACTTTGACTAATTTTTCCCGGCCATTGCATGTGTCCAGGAAGAACATATTCAAATGACTTGGTTGGCTGCCAGGCATATGACTAGTGTCATAAAAGAGGGACTGAATGTTTGCTGAGTCTTATTTCCTTTTCTACCTTTGCACGTCACAGATCTGTCCTTGAGAGATGCCACCTGTCCTTTGTTCTTGTGAGACCTTATACACCCCAAAAGATCTTGTTATGCTGGGTGTCAGGATGCTGTAAGCTGTAAAAGTGGTGAGTGATTCTAGGCAAGTGTGACATCAGCACAGCTCTGCATTTCATTGGCTTGTGTTATTGGCACAGTATCAGGAGTGGGTGCTAATAATGTTCCTCACTCAAGAGGATGGTGATTAAGACTTCTAACCAATTTCTCTTCCTCTGTCCACTTCTCTTAAGGATGAGGAAATTGGATGTGACTCCCTTCACTAGACTAACCTACGTCAAAAAGGCCCTCTTTTTAAGAAAAGCCTTCCTTCACAGTCTAGAGCATGAGGCTCTTGGCCTTGGTGAGTGCAGTTATACAGCTGTTTTCTGCCTCTGCTTTTTAGCTTCTTCCACTGCAGGTCTGCATCCTGCATTTGAGGTTTTAGAATATAGAAACACATTTCCTCCCTTTGCATAAGGCCGATGCAGTGGCACCTTCATGGCTGTTGCCAGTAGTGTGGATAACAAGGGAGAGACAATAGTCATGTTATTCTGTGTATCAGTCATTATAGGTTATGTGAAGCTGCATTAACAAGCCATCCCAAGGTATTAGAAGTTACAACATGCAAGATTTTTTCTTGCATATGTTATCTGAGCTGGTTGCATTTCTGTTCTGTGTCATCTCAACCTAGATTCAGGGAAAAGATTCTAGACTGGGGATAGTGGGGTATGCCTCTATCCTAGCACATGAGAGTCAGAGGCAGGAGGATTGTTGCAAGTTCAAGGCCAGCATGGTTTACACAGTGAATTTCATGTTAGCCAGTATAGTAAGATCCTGTTTCAAAACATCAACCAACCAAAAGGGGAAAAAATGGGGGAGAAGGAAGGGAGGGAGGAAATGAAGAAAGAAAGAAAGGAAGGAAGGAAGGAAGGAAGAAAGAAAGAAAGAAGGAAAGGAGGAAGGGAGGAAGGAAGGAAGGAAGGAAAGAAGGAAGGAAGAAAATATTCTACATGAAGAATTATTGAAAACTGGGGAAGGTGGCACACACCTTTAATCTCAGCATTCAGGAGATAGAAGTAGGCGGATCTTTGACTTTGAGACCAGCCTAGTTTATATAGTGAGTTCTAGGACAGATAGGATTAAAGTAGAGAGAATCTGTTTCAAAAACAAACAAATGACAAAAACCAACCAACCAAAAAAAAAAAAACCCAAACAAACAAACAAGCCCCCTAAAACCCCTACAAAACCAAAACCAAAAGCTATTAAATAACAGCAACAAAAAAGAATTGTTGATTGCCATGGGGGAGAAAAAAGAGCATTGTACCAGGCCTGCCAGAAATGAAGTTATTCTAAAGAGACACTTGTATCCATCAATCTATGAGACTGTTGAAACAATGGACCACCTAGGAATAGGGCTTATGCCAGGAATTTCATGCTGGGAGAAACAAAAGGTGCCAGCCAGAGTGGGTACTCATAGGTTCCCAGAAGGTTATTTCACAGGGTTCTACCCACTCATCAGATCACCTTACAGGATTAGACTGCAACCCAGATGATGGCAGGTCAGTAGTGTGCAGAACCACACCTTGACAGGGACTGATTAGGAGTGCGTCCTTGACTGTCTACTTAAATTTTAGTTTTACTTCAGTACCTAAGAATATAGATTCAGGGAAAAGATTCTAGACTGGGGACAGTGGGGTATGCCTCTATCCTAGCACATGAGAGTCAGAGGCAGGAGGATTGTTGCAAGTTCAAGGCCAGCCTCTTTGTCCCTCTTTCCAATGAATAGATCTCCCTTTTCAGCTTTTCACTTCTAATTTGGCTTTCATTCACCTATTGAGGACAGGCAGCCCAATCTGAATTGGAGCACAGGTCATGACCCCCCAAGTTCAATAACAGTATGACAATCTGTCACTAGTGCTTTTTTTCCAGACAGGGTTTATCTGTGTAGCTTTGGAGCCTATCCTGGCACTCGCTCTGGAGACCAGGCTGGCCTCGAACTCACAGAGATCCACCTGCCTCTGCCTCACGGGTGCTGGGATTAAAGGCGTGCGCCACCAACGCCCGGCTGTCACTAGTGCTTTTACAAACTGTGATGTAACTTCTGCTAAATCATTAGACCAAGTTTGACATCAGTGAGGCAGGACTGTCCAATATACCCCAGATCCCACACTCTCAGCCCCTGCTTGGATCTGAGAGTACGATTTTCCTCTCAGAACTGGGAAGTGGATCTGGAGCAAGGGTTGTACCAGCCCTTCTCTGGATCATCTGATGTTGACAGAAGCTGGTGGAGAAAATGGGCAAATGAGAGAATCAGGACACCTGGGTCTTTACCAGAGTTGCCAGGGCCAGAGCCTGGGCCCTGTATTCCGAACAAGTGAATTGATCATCCATCCTTGATAGGTCAATAAAGAGACAAACCATAGTGACAAGCAGGGAAAGGATATTCAGTCAGTATGGCCACATGGGGAAGAACAGAAATGTCAACATGTCCTATCTGATGTGAGGCTTAAGTTTAAATAGAGGGCAAAGTGTGTGAGTAGTGGCGAAGGTGTGGTCCTGCCCATCACTGATACATCATTGTCTCAGCTCCCACAAGGTGGTCTGACAAGTCAGAACTGTGTGAAATCTCATTCTGGATTTTTCTTTCTTCTAGCACAGGACTCCTGGAGACATTCTAATATCTTGGGTTCATGGTTTCAATAGTCTGATATCCAAAGGAAGTGTATAAGCAACACTTTAGCGCTGTCTTTCATGCCTGCAAGGATGGTTACAGGTAGATTGTCATTTAGCTTCAGTCAAGTTTTGCATCTTCTCTGAACCTCTGACTCCTTATCCTCAAAGAGGGGCCTGAACTGTCCAAAGGATGAGGTTGGTCCTGTCTGGAGGTGATGATAATGCCATAGACACCCTTGAAAGTGAGTCATGCGTGTGTCCAGAGACCAGAATATCACAGAGGAGCTGCAAATCTTTTCTCCGTGCTCTCACCAGACATGACTTGGGGACCCCATCCATGGACTCTGCAATTTCAATTTCCTTTTATTTTTTTAAAATTTGGCTTTGCCCTCTTCTGCCGATTGTTGTTCCCTGTTCTCTGCTTCCTGGAAACCTGATTTTATTTTCCTCAGGGTTCCCACATCAGGGGTAGTATCTTATAGTTCAATCTTGACTTCCCTCTTGCCAGTGACCTCCCTTAAAGTCATGTCTACATTTTTAACTTGTTTCTTGAGCTATCTACTGTGTTTCTTCCCACCTCCTACCATGCCTTTTATAAAGTCTAGCTCAATCGCAGTTTGAAAGCAACAATTGTTGAAGGAGATTTCCTGTCCCAACCACCTTCTCCCAAATAAACACACTGATGCTTATTATTAATTATGAATGTTCAGCCAATAGCTCAGGCTTATTACTAACTAGCTCTTACATTTTTAAGTTAACTCATATTTCTTATTTATGCTCTGCCATGTCACTTATTAACTTATTAACATGGCATGTTCATCTCCGGCTCCCTCTGCATCTGGCTGGTGACTTCTCTGACTGCACCCTTCTTCTTCCCAGAATTCTCCATGTCTGGCTGTCTCACCTATACTTCCTACCTGACTACCAGCCTGTCAGTATTTTATTAACCTATGAGAATAATAATACATATTCCCAGTGTACAGAAGGATTATTCCACAGGAAACAATCACTACTTAAATACCTTATCACATTAAATTACCATAAGGTAGATATTATATCTTCCAAGATAACTTCTGTTTCATAGGTTTTCTGCCAGTCCAATAGAACACAAAATGTTCTATTGCATGAACCTAGTGACCCACTTCCTCCAAGAAGGTCCTGCCATATAATGATTAATCTGCTCAGTTAGGGATTCATGAATGTGTTAACCCATAGGTGAGGTCAGAGCCCTCATGATCCAGTCTCAAGGAGCCATCTCTGAACTCTGATGTATTAAGTACCAACATGAGAATCTTAGGTGGCCATTAATACAGCTGAGCACTGGCTTCAGAAAGTCTAAGTTGGAGATCCTGGGGACAGTATGCTTGACTCTATGACCACATTCTTCCTGGTCAAGCCACTTCTTGGAGCAGGTGCATGTGACTGACTCACCCCTTAGACCGAAGTGGGAGTTTACCCCAATACATGTTTTCCCTGTTCCTTCAGGTTGGTCTCTGTGGTGCGCTGTATTGACAATAATACTGTATTGACCCACAATACACTCCAGGCTGGCCTCTGTGGCAGGCTGTATTGACAATACACAGTGAGAGTGTTTCAAGAGGATGGAGTGGCCATCATGTATGTGGAGGTGTGAAGTGGAGGCATAGGCGGGGATGGCTTTGAAAATCCTTCAGTGGAAGGATTCTTCAGCTTTGTCCTTAGATATTTTTTATTAAGTTTGTCTCAACATGCCTGTTAGCTTATTGAGATGTTGGCCTAGAGCCGAGCGTTGGTGGTGCACGCCTTTAATCCCAGCACTGGGGATGCAGAGGCAGGCCGATCTCTGTGAGTTTGAGGCCAGCCTGGTCTCCAGAGTGAGTGCCAGGATAGGCTCCAAAGCTACACAGAGAAACCCTGTCTCGAAAAACCAAAAAAAAAAAAAAAAAAAAAAAAGATGTTGGCCTAGATGGTTTAGTGGACTAACTGCATCTTTGTGTGTGTGTTTGTGTGGTGGTTTATTGCAGGACACAGACAACAAAACTCATTTGAGAACAGCCTATGCAAGAGACCTATTCTACCACCTATCCCCACTTATCACCACACCCTTCCATGATGAAGTACCATTTCACCTAGGGCATCATAAACTAGATTGCAGGGCTCTTACTGGGAATTTCCAAAGGTGACTTTACATGGGTTGGAGTCCCAGGTTACTATAGTAGCTACAGCATTATAAATCTAGAGAGAAAGCAGTTAGTGATTAACCTCTCCTGTTAGTCTTTGGAATTGATTGTAAGCAAGTGCCACTCATACAAAAATTAGGGGTGGAAGGACAGGGGGAGCATGGTATGCTTCCTAAGCTCTCCATAGGAGCCTGTGGACTATGCCATGAGTTGCTGGCATATATACTGGGGCCACTGTAGAACATCATGAGGACCCAAGCTGGGTCTGTCCACTGTGTAGTAGTGTTGATGGGTTTTGGCACCAGGGTTGTAGTGTGCAAGGCTGTCGTGAGCAGGCTGTGATGTTTAGGCTGTGGTATGTAGGCTGTGATGTATAGGATTATGGTATTCAGGTTGAATACAATCTGAACACCATTCAACTTGTAGAATGCAGGGCTGTGGTTTTCAGGCTGTGGTGTGCAGGGTGGTAGTGTTCAGGCTATGGTGTTCAGGTTGTGGAGTACCGGGTTGTAGGGTACAGGGCTGTGATGTTCAGGCTGTGGTGTTCAGGTTGTGGGGTGCAGGGCTGTGGAATTCAGGTTGTTGGCTGCAAGGCAGTGGTGACTTAGGGTCAGAATCCTTGAATATTTTGTAAAGTTCTTACTCTATTTTTTTGTACAAGGACTAGCATGATCTCTTTCATGGGTAGATGGTCTGGAATAAATCAAACAAGGGAGGCCTCTCAGTGTGACTTAATGACACCTATGTCCTTCCTGTACTCATGGAAATGATGCCTGTATTTCCGTATTTCCAGGTGAGACCACGGAGGTTTGAGCAGATATGGACAGAGTGAGAACCCTGACTGAACTTCTGCAGGCAAATCCAGTAGAACTTCGGTGACCCTCCTTGTCTTAAGATAGCCAAAGAAGAAAAATGAAAATCCTTGTTATTTTAAGATTAATGTATTCTTTCCCTGCCCACCCCCACCCACGTCAGGGTTTCTCTATGTAGTCCTGGCTGTCCTGGAGCTTGCTCTGTAGACTAGGCTGGCCTCGATCTGCCTGCCTCTGCCTTCTGAGTGCTGAGATTAAAGGAGTGCACCACCAAAGGTGTATGTGATACATTCTGGTCACATTTATGTCCTCCCTTATCTTCTTCCCACACTCCCTCCTCCTGCTTTCCCCTCTTCTCATCAAGTCCTTTTTCACTTTCATGTTTTTTGGTTTCATTTTTATTTTTATTGTTTTATAAGCCCATCAAGGTTAGCCAGACAACTCATGTGGGTATGGGTGTGACACCATCCACTGGAATGTGAGAAGTTCACCAGGGCTATGTCACTGAAGACAATGGCCTCTTCTCCCCGATCAGCCACCTACAGCTATTAGCTCCCCTGGGTGGGATTGGGCCTCCCCCATCCATGATTGAATGAAAAACTTTGGTTTTGAGACCTAGCTCTTTTCCTCCACGTCTTTGAGGTCCTGGGGGCCTAGGGTCTCTCTTTTTCAGATTTACCTGCATAACTAGAGCTGTTACATGCATACCTAGAGCTGTTACCTGCATACCTAGAGCTGTTACCTTGCATACCTAGAGCTGTTACCTGCATACCTAGAGTTCTTACCTGCATACCTTTGTGGAAATACAAGACAGTTTCCTATTGCTCAGAGAGCCACTGTGACATGAGCAGTGAAACACACAAACTCCGTGTGTTTTCTCTGAGTTGTTTCCATAGCCACAGGAAGCAGAGAGGCAAGGATTGACAGTTGAAGATGCTGTGGGAGGGGCACAGGAGGGAAGAACCTGGTTTTTGTATCATCCACCTCTGTCACCCACCAGAGCCTTTTTTTTGGGGGTCAAATTAGACTGAAAGAAGTGGAGAAAGGATCCTGGGGAGCATTTTTTTGGGAGATGCCCCTTTGGGATTGGAGAATCATGAGACTCCATCAGCAAGTAGGCTATAGATGACCCCCTTGAAGGGATAGTGATTCGAGGCTACCTGTCTCCAATAGTCCTTCAGGATGAGTACTGGGTAACTGCATGATGACTTCACACAGGGTGTGTGCGTGTGCGTGGGTTCTTCCTGAGGATGAGCTTGGACATGTGAAGTCAAGGGATTTGGCCAATGTCTATGACACCATGAAGGCTCTGGGGAGGGGATGGTGAATCCTAGGACATAGCATCTTCCCTTCTCCAGATTCCTGCTGAAGAGCAAGGGTTTGAGGACAAATTAAAAGAATCAAATGTCCATGTATGTTGTGATAATTTTTGTAATTAAAGACTTTACTTTAAAAAAATATATTTATATGTTTGTGTGTATGCCTGTCTGTCTCTGGTCTCTGTCTGCATCTCTCTCTCTCTCTCTCTCTCTCTCTCTCTCTCTCTCTCTCTCTCTCTCTCTCTGTATGTGTAGGTACTCACAGAGGCCAGAAGTAGGCACCAGATGCCCTGGTGCTAGAGCTACAGGGAGTTTTGATTCACTTGACATACTTAGCCACTGGGCCATCTCTCTATTCCCTGGAGTTGGTGCATGAAAAAGAAATTAAGCAGAGGGTGGAGGGTTTCAATATGCCTTGACCCACTGTTAACCTCCCCTCCAAAGGGGACAGTTACCACAGGTGCGTATCATGCCAGCTGACAGCCATAGTACAGATTAAGTGCTATTAGTACTATTAAGTGCTGCAATACAGTGTATCTTTTTTCTCCAGACTTTCTGTGGACTGACAGCCCCTGAGAATGAAAGGCTGTGAATGCTTAGCTCTGGCATCTCTGAAGGATGACTAGAGTTTTAGAACTTGTGCATATCCTCCCTCAGAACAGAAAGGGTTGTTGGGAATGCTGGGACTATTATTTCAGCTTATAGATGAAGAGTCTGAGGTCTAGAGAGAGTCAGTGGTGTTTTCACGACCATGCAGCCAACCAGAGCCTGAATGGGATGGGGGATGCTCTTCTCTGCATTTTCTTGAGTGCTGGTGAATTACTGCAGGGTGATCACTGGTCACCTGCTGTGTGAGGTCTGGAGGATCCCTGGAGACACAGGGATGACATGCTGGAGAACAGCCAGGTGTTTTTGTTTGGAGGGGGAGTGGAGGACTGCTCACCTCACACCAATGAGGGGCTGGGGTTCATGTGGGTTACCCTCACATTCACTAAAGCCAACCCTAGAGAGGCATTTTCAGAAATGAAGCTTATGGCTGATAGGTCTGAAAATCAGGATGGCTTTCAAGGACCACAGCTGCCCTGCCCCATGCTGCCCAGATCTCCATTCCTCTTGCCCTTTGACCTCTGACAATGTCTGTCCTTTTCCTGCTCCCTGAAGAACCTGCCTTTGAGAAGTTGCCAAGAGCTATTTAAAGTTGGTGGCAGGGTGGAGGAATACCTCATTCTTCCTTGAGAAAGAAACAAAACCAGTTTTCCTCCAGCTTCTCCTTCCGTCCCGACCCTGACTCTTCTCAGGACTCTAGAATCTTCCCTTCCCCTATCCTCCAGAGAGAAGGAGAAATGTAACACTGTGTGTCATACTTAGTACATTCTGGAGTTCCTTAGTGGGGGCAGTTCTGTTATACATGAAATTTCATTCATGCTACATGACATCTGTTTCACTAACATACCAAACAACTGGTCCAGTATGGCATCAAGGTTCCTCCAGGTACCCATGGCTGCATTTAATAAATGACTGATCACCAAATATGTAAGTGCGTGGTCCTGAGTGGCTCAAAACTACCCCATTTTGCTTTTCTTTAGGTGACCACTACTAGGCAAGTTAGTGAGACTTCATAATCTACCCAATCTGTGAGCTTTGGCTTGTCTCACTAGATCAGGACTGTGTTCTCAAAGCCTGGAGGCTGGACCTGTCAGCCTATAAATGCCCAAGGTTCTCCTAAGCTTTTCTTATAATCAGTAGGGATTGTGTTGTTGTCAGGAGTAGGCTGTGAAGTTGCAGGGGCAGATCTTAATCTGTGATGTTCTGTGGCAACAATGATGTGGTTAGCTGAGTCAACCTCAGTGTACACAGAGATGCTTATGTTTTAATCAAATGCATTTTTTCTTTAGAAGGTATGTAGTTGTCTTATGTGGTGGTTTAAATGAGAATGGCTCCCATAGACTCCAATATCTGAATGCTTAGTCATCAGGGAGTGGCCCTATTTGAGAAGGATTAGAAGTTGTGGCCCTGTTTGAGTAGGTGTGGTCTTGTTGGAGGAAGAGTATAGTTGGGGGTGGGCTTTGAGGTTTCAAAAGCCCACACTGGGCTCAGCATCTCTGTCTTTCTCTTGGCCTGTGGATGAGGATGTAGCTTTCAGCTGTTTCTCCAGCACCATGATGACAATGGACTCAACCTCTTCAATTGTAAGCAAGTCCCCAATTAAATGTTTATAAAAAGAAGAGTTGCCTTGGTCATGGTGTCTTTCCTTAGCAATAGAAAGATGACTAACACATAAATATTTTTAGGTGTAGGAGTTGTGTTGTTATCACTCCCTCTCAAATTCATGACCTCTTTATTACTGTTATTCTCATGACCTGCCCATAGGCATGCACTCTCTCTCTCTCTCTCTCTCTCTCTCTCTCTCTCTCTCTCTCTCTAACACACACACACACACACACACACACACACACACACCATGGTACATTTGTGGAGGTCAGATAACAACTTTCAGGAGTTGGTTTTCTCCTTTTGCCATGTAGGTTCCAGGGACTGAACTCAGGTTGTCAGGTTTGGCAGTAAGCACCTTTACTGGCTTAGCCATCTTAGAGATTAAAGTGTATGTTTTAGAGCCATGCATGTATGTGGTGTGCACCATGGATGTGCCTGGAGGACAGAAGAGGTGTTGGATGCAGCTGTTGTGAGCCACCCAACATGGGTACTGGGAACCAAACCAAAACTCTCTTCAAGAGTAGCCAGTGTTCTTAACTACTGAGTCATCTCTCCAGGTCCTTGCTGGCCCTAATCTGTGCCTCTGATTGGTGTGTTTAATTCATTCATCCACACATGGTTCTGGGCATGGGTGGTGTGCATATGGCAGAAGGGAGTGTCTTGTTTGCACTTCTCTGGAATTCAGCTCTGCAATATGGGATGTGCTACATCTCCCCACTCCACAACTAGGTTGGATCTGGGGAAGCAGCATCCATCTTGGCTGTGCTTGCCTGGTGTAAGGCTTCTAGCATGCAGAGAATGAGAAGGAGTTGGGGTGGGGTGGGAGTGGGTTGGGGGTGGGGTGGGGGTGGATGTGGACTCAAGGCTGCAGGTACTGCTGCTCTTACAATGTTTTGCCAGACCCTCTTGAATAAATATTTTTTAAAAATGAATTGATTTATTGTGTATGTGTGTGTGCTTGGGTGTATGTATGTGACCCACTTACATGCAGGAGCCTGTGGTGGTCAAAAGAAGGTGTTAGATCCCCTTGGAACTGGAGTTAAGGACAGTTGTGGGTGCTGGGAACTGAACCCCAGTCCTCTGCAAGAGCAATAAGTGTTCTTAATCACTGAGCCGTCTCTCCAGCATTGAATAAATACTTGTTCATTACAGAACTTTTCTTGGCTGGTTGTCAGAATGGTTTTCAGCAGTTCACTTATTTCAGAGGGGGGGGGGAGTCTGTGTGTTGATTCCTAAGACTGCTGCTTCAGAAAGGGAATCCACCTTCTAGAATATTGGCTTCATTTGGAAATTGAATGTTATGTTTGATTTTATCATACTGGGTTATATAAGGTGTGTAAGTCACAGTTATCTAAAGGTACAAAATTGACAGAGTGAATACATATATATATTAAAAGAGGATTTATTAGATTGGCTACACAATGTGGCCCAGGTAGCCTAGTAATGGCTATCTCACGCTGGAGAGGCTGGATGATGTCTCCCCACTCCCCATCTGATACTGAAGCTGGAGGGTTCCCAAAGAGTTACTGGGCTTCAGTCTACTTTGGAGCTGAAGAGGATACTTCTTCTTCTAAAAAGATTTATTTATTTATTTATCATGTATACAGTGCATGCTAGAAGAGGGCACCAGATCACATTACAGTTGGTTGGGAGCCACCATGTGGTTGCTGGGAATTGAACTCAGAACCTCTGAAAGAACAGTCAGTGCCTTTAACCCCTGAGTCATCTCTCCAGCCCTGAGGATAGTTCTTATATTGGCAGAGGAATGCATCAGCAATAGGGTAGATGGACTTGCCAGCAAGAGTGAGGACAAGCAGGCAAAAAACAAAGTTTCCTTGTCTTTTAATCTGGGCTGGTTTACTGTGGGTTTTCCTGCTTGAAATAATCTGATCAAGAAAATCCCCCCCAAGAAGTGCTCAGTGGCTTGAATTTTAGTTGATTCCAGATCCAAATTGACAACTGTGATTGGCCAACACATAGGCCAATTTTGCAAAATTATATGAAGTTCTTTGGGCATAGGATGACACCCTTAGCACTACCTCTCTCTCTTGTTTCTCTCCCCTCCTCTGTTCCCTAGACAATCTCCTTTCCACCTTGATGTGATGTGGACACACATGATTTTATGCATCTATATAAAATCTAGGTCCACAAATGAGAGAATACATGTGCTACTATTTTTTTTTTTGAGGCAGACTTAATTTGCTCAGTATGGAAATCAGTGTGGAGGCTCTTCATGTAACTAGTAGATAGATGTACGTGACCCATCTACAGCACTGCTGCATATCTACCCTAAGGACCCTGAGTCAGTGCCACAGGTACACGCATTACAGTGTTTACTGCAGCACTGTACACAACAGCTTTGTTAAAGAACCAACCCAGGAGTTCAAAGCAGAGGAACGGGTAAAGAAATGTGGATTATGCACACAATCGAAGCTTTTCCAGCCATAAAGAAAAGTGAAGTTATGTTGTTTGTAGGAAAACAAATGCAACTGGAGATGATCAAATTAAATGTTACTGAGAGCTATGTGTCTATGTATCTATGTATCCATCTATCTATCTATCTATCTATCTATCTATCTATCTATCTATCTATCTAATCTATCTGTCTTACCTTTGTTCTTTCTCTGTGAACATTTCAAGAACCTTTAAACTCACTAAATAACTTTGAAAGGCCTTGCATGCTAGTGTCATGCATGTATGGTCTACATAAAGCCAGTATCTAAATTCAGTGGCCAATTTTGGGATTCAGAAGAGAGATGAATGGAAGACTGAAATGGGAAAGGAGCTGCTGGCTCTGTTGGAATAACACACCTAAAACTAGACTAATAGAACTGGCAGCACCGTTGGTCATCATCTTCAGAGAGGCTGGAGGCAGGGTCTTGCTCTGAGACAGACCAGGCTGTGTACCTGCATCTGATGTGGTACCCAGGTGGCTCCCATCCTCAGTGGCATGGAAGTGGTGAGAGGAGAAGGGAGGGCTCAGAGCCACCCTTCTTTCTTATTATCTGTCTCGCCTTGCTCATTTCCAGATTTCTTGCCTCTGTCACGTTCTATGAAACTTCATTCCTCTCTCCCTTCTCGCTTCTCTAGGAACCCATATGCCATTCCAGGGAACCAAGAACTTTATCCTTCGCTTCCTCTTGGAGTTTCTGATGCCTTGACTCTGTAGTATGGTCAGTTGCCAGTGCAGGCTGTCATCTCTTCTCTGTCCTCTGTGCCTTCTGGGTCTGGAGGGTGGGAGAGAGAGTTAGAGGATATTTGGATGTAGGCCAGTACCCTTAGCAGTGGGAAGTTCCTCACCTGGGAAGAGTGTTCTTGACACACCATGGAAGGATGTTGGAGTCCTGGGCCTGACTCACATGTCCCATTGGTTAGGTCTGATCAATAATCAATTGTGGCCAATTGATTATTTTCCAATCTATTTCACAAGTAAAGGGTGATAAGATTCTACACATTTTTCTCTCAGATAGATACATTTTCTTCGTTTTTTTGTTCCTCTTTATTATTGCCATTTGACACATAACAGCTATACATATTTATTGGTACAAATTGAGATTTTGCTATGTGAATTTGAAATGTAACAATTAAAGGAAGGTAATTATTATGGCCATCAACTCAAACACTTATTATTTATTTCATTATTGTTATTTAATTGTTTATGTGTTTGTGTGTCTCAGAAGCCAGAAGAGTGTGGTCAGATGTCCTGGAGATGGAGTTACAAATGCTTTGAGTTACCATGACACTGCTGGGAACTGAACCTGGGTCCTCTGGAAGAACAGCAAGTGCTCTTAACCACTGAAGCTATCTCTTCGGCTCTGATCATATCTTTATTTTGGGACCCTTTAAAACCTATTTGTTTAACTATTTTAGGATATGCAATAACCGTGAACTCCACTATTCCCAAATGCTACTGTACTCCAGGACTGATTCTATACCTAACTGACTTTTCTAGTCTCAACTCCTTCGTCCCCCTTGTAACCTCACTAACCCATATTCTTCTCTGTATTTCCTTTATGTTTTTCCTAAATAGCCAGTATTTATTTATTTATTCCCAACATAATATTTTTATTGATTATTTGGGAACTTCACACATTGTACCCTGATCACACTCAATTTCCATTCCTTCCAGGTTCACCCTCCCATCCCTTTCCCTCCCCGCTGCCCCCAAATTTGCCAAGTTCAATCTGTATTGTTTGTTGTCCATATATTCATTGGAGCATGGTCAAACTCCCAGTGGCCAGCCCCTTAAAGATAACTGAGACCTCCACTCTCCCTGTCATCAGAAGCCATCAATGGCGAAGAGCTACACTACAGCAACCCTATCGTGATTTTCAAGGACTCTTTTCAATGGCTTCCTGCCTAGACTGTTTCTTTTTGTGGGGAGGGTTGGGGTGGGGAAAGGTTGTAACAGATGTCTTCAATGTCTCTCATTCTCAACTATGCCTCTGTAGTCGTTGATACCACTGTAAAGGAAGTTTTCTTGCCCATAACAGCCAGCAGCAGCATAGATTGTGGACTTCCACATGGTTTCTAGTAGCAGCACAGACCACAGACATTCACATGGTGTCTGGGTGCAGCATGGACCATGGATCTCAACATGGTCCCCAGTCATGGTCCCCAGCCCTGATCATGAACATCAACATGGCCTCCTGCAGCAGCTCTGATCACTGACATCAGCATGATCTCCTGTGGCAGCCCTGATCGTGGATGTCAACATGGTCCCCCATGGTGGCATGGATCATGGACATCAGCATGGCCTTGTGCTACTCTGTATTTCTATGAAACCAATTGGGTAAGTTCCCATGTATGAGTGAGAACATGTAGTGCTCCTTTTATTTAATACAGTGCCCTCCATATAGGTTGCTACAAATGTCAGAATTTCATTCTTTTCCATGGCTATCATTCCATTGTGTATATGCACTACTTTTTCCTAATCCGTTCATTGATGAGTGACCACTGTTGGGGACTCTATATCCTGGCTGAGCAGTGCTGCTAGGACCAAGACAGTTCGGTTACATGGCAGTTTTATTTCTAGTTTTCTGAGAAGCCTCCATGCAGTTTTCCATACTGCATTCGTGTATGAGCTTTCCATTCTCCTCAGGGTGGGCAACATTTGTTATTTGTCTTATTATTTGTTTATTTATTATTTATACCTTTTGTTATTTGTTATCAGCATTTGTTGTCTTTTTCATTCCATGCCACCTATGGTGAGACAATGTCACATTGTGGTTTTAATTTGCATTTCCTTCGTTAGTCATGCTGATAGCATTTTATAAATAATACTTCATGGCTGTTTATAGAGCATTTTTATGCAATGGGTACTCAGGTTATTTGCCTGTTTTTGGCTGGACTACTTTTTCAGCAGTTGAATATTTTAGTCCTTGTGTATTCTCAACACCAGTTTTTTTCTCAGATGAACAAACTACATATCTTTTCCCATTGTGTAAACTGTCTTCTCATTCTTTGTTTCCTTTGCCGACCAGACACTTTTCAGTTTGAAATAATTCCATTAGTCAATTTTTAATTTTTTCTTTTGTCTTTATTTTTCTTTTACATTTATTTATTCTTTTTTTCCTACATCAGACTGGTATTGCTCTGATGTGGTAACAAAGTTTGTGGAGACACATGCCACTCAACGGTGTGGACATTTAAGCTTCATGCTGATGAACCAAAGAAAGGATCCTGTTTGTCAATTTTTTGCTTTTGTTTCCTGTGCTTTTGAAAGTAGTTATTGCCTTGGGTAGGTGAGATGGTTCTGCAGGTAAAGGTTTTTGCTTCCTGAGTTTTATTCCTGGAACCCACGTGATAGAAGAAGAAAACTGACCATTGTCCTCCTACTTACACACACACACACACACACACACACACACACACACACACACACACACACACAATAAATGCAGTAAGAAGTTTTCTTTGACAATATCCTGGAGCTACCATTGGTAGCTTTGAGTTGAGTGGAGACATTGCTCTTTCATTGTTCTTATGGATAGCCAGTTTTCTTATTATTACTTATTAAAGAGATCATCTTTTCCCCAATAAATATTTTGGGAGTTGTATTGAAGATCAGTTGTGGGGGGTAGATGCATGGGTTATTTCTAAGGTTTAAATCGTGTTCTATTGATTTGTGTGTTGATATTTATGCTAGTGGTGGTTTTGTTTTTATAGCTTTGCCCTATGTTTTAAAGTCAAATGCTGTGATTCTTTCAGACCTTGTTTCTGCTCAAGACTGACTTGGCTATTTGAAGTCTCTTATGCCTTTATATGAAGGTTAATATTATCTTCTCTAGCTCAGAGAAGTCTCATTGGTATTTTGATGGGGATTGTATTTTGCAATGAATCTGGAGTTGTTTTGAATAAATGACATTTTACCAATATCAGTTCCTCCAATTCATGATCACCCATTCCTTGTGCTTTCTTTCACCAGTATTTCATAATTCTGTTATAGGAGTCTGTATTAGTTACTTTCTTCACTGCTGTGAGAAAATACCTGGCAAGCAATGTAAGAAGTAAAGGTTCTCTTTTGGCTCACTGTTCAAGGGTGTAGTCCATTATAATGGGGCAGTCGAGTTGGCAGGTACTTGAAACAGCACAGAAGAAAATGGATCACAAGACATGAAACTTCTAGTAGAAAATATAGGGGGAATGCTTCAAGCATGAACAGGGAAGGTCAGGGAGCAGAGAGAGAGAGAGAGAGAAAGAGAGAGAGAGAGAGAGAGAGAGAGAGAGAGAGAGAGAGAGAGAAAGAGGAATTCCATTCTGCAGTTCATTTTCTCCTTTTGTTCAGTGTAAGACTCCAGCCCATGGAATGGCACCACCCACACTTAGGGCTGACTTTCCCACCTTAAATGACCCAATCTATAAACCCCCTCACTGACATGCTGAGAGGTCTGCCTATTAGGCGATTCTAGAACCTGTCAAGTTGATAGCCAGTATCAGCCATCACAGACTTCTTTACTCACTCTGTGAACTTTATCCTTAGGTATCTTATTGTTGTGTATTTTGGTGGGTATATGAATATAATTTCTTAAATCTTCTCCCGTGTATGCTTATTATTGGTGTGTAAAGATGCCAATTCTGAAACACACCATTTTATGGAGAAGGAAATTGTAGCCTTGGAAGGAACATTGACTCACAGACCATAAATTGCTCTAGTGTGTTGCAAGCAGCTCAGGTACTCTTTGCCCATAATCTAAGCTGATTATGAGGGGAACAAACATAGAATATTAAAATGAGCTCAGGAGGAGGGTGTGAGCGAAGTCCTGTAAATTCTCCATAAACTGGTTTCTTTCATGAATCCTGTAGTAAACTTGGTTTAGTTCCTTAAGCAAGTCACACTGTTCCAAAGCCAATGAGACTTTTGGGGCCATCTTGCCTTTCTAATTCCCAGCCTGGTTTCTTCTCATTTTTCAGAACGGTCTTCCTTGCTGGAATTCTGTGTGTATGCAGGGTCAGCCCCTTTATTTCCTTTGTTTGCTCCATTTTAATTCTATGAAAACACTATGCATTGATCTATACATGTCTGTCTGCTTGTAGTTGTTTTCTTTAGATTTTTAAAAAGCTAGGGTGGGCAGGGAATTGACTTGTTTTCTTCAGCTTTCTGTTAGTGCCTTGTTGAATAAATGAGTAAATTTAAAACTTGCTGGTGAGGATGCGTGTGGGTGGGAAATAAAGGTCAAATGTTAGAGAAGGACAAGGAGGGAGGGAGCTGCCACCTTTTAAATGTGAACTTGTGTGTGTGTGTGTGTGTGTGTGTGTGTGTGTGTGTGTGTGTGTGTGGCATATGTGTGCAGGTATGCAAAGAGGCCTGGAGAGGCTGTCAAATCCCTTGGGGATGGAGGTGGCTGTGAGCTAGCCTAACATGGGTGCTGGAATCTTGGTCTTCTGAAAGAACAATATGTACTCTTAATAGCTGAGCCATAGGTCCAGTCTTATTCACAGGTTTTGCAGAAATGTTTATACTGAAAATTTCCTCAGTGGTTAACTGATTTGCTCCTAGACACATGCTCACCAGAAAGGACCCTGTTGGTGGGTTTGCCCAAGTCACTGACAGCACCGTGAAAATTCTCTTGGGCCAGCCTTATCATCTTCTGTGCATTGTGCAAAGATCAACATGTATTTATATTTTCATCTTTTGTTTGTTTTTGTTTTTTTGTTTTTGCTACTACTTTACTTTATTTCAAGGATTGGTGCAAATGACAAAACGTTAAGTGAGCACTTTGGCACAGCTTACAAAAATGACAAAGGTAACTCCCAAATCTCTTGAACTTTACAACCAGTCAGCTATTGCAGCTTCCTTCCCCCACCCAAGGTGAAGAACCAGAGATTAAAATGGTATGTAAGCTTTTAAGCTCACTTAGCTGGGCAGATGGCAGGGTGCACTCCGAGTCTGGGCTTCACTCAGATCACTATGCTGTGTGGCCTTGTGTGTCCCTCTAGACTGAGGGTGGGGGGGCCTCAGTCTAGCCATTGCTCCTGTGTCCCCTATGACCTGTATGTATGTATGCCAAATGTCTTCCCCATGATCTCCCCCGCCTCACTCAAAGGTTTACTTAATTTTTTTTTTTTTTTGGAGACAGGATTTCTCTGTGTAGCCATGGCTATTCTGGAACTCACTCTGTATACCAGGCTGGACTTGAACTCAGATATCTGCCTGTCTCTGCCTCCTGAGTGGTGGTATTAAAGGTGTGTGCCACCACTGTCCAGCTTAAAAAATATTTTTTTTTGTGTGTGTGGATAACTGTTAGTGCATTACACAATGCAACATGTGTGGAGGCCAGCGGACAGCACTGGATCTACCATAACTGGAGTTACAGAGGATTGTGAGCCACATGACGGGTCTGGGAACTGAACTGGGGTCCTCTGCAAGAGCAGCCAGTGCTCTTAACCTCTGAGCATTTCCCCCTGTTGCTATGCTCTCCTTTAATTCTTAGAATAACTTAGGAAGTGAGTGATGATGTTTTTCTCATTTGGAAGACATGAACAGAAGTTGAGCATGGACCATGGGTGAAGATTACGCTTCAGGACATGCCTAGGTCCTCTGTGAAGTGACTCGGGTGGGGGCGGGAACACTGAGGGCAGTGATTTTGATGATTTTTTTGCCTGTTCTAATATTACAACTGTAGGAATAAGGTAGCCACGAGAGCTCCCAGAAGCAGACAGAGAGCAGGTGGGATGAAGGTGGTCATTCTTGATGGACTCCTCTGCTGAACCCCTGTATTGCTCCAGCTTGTCTTCCCTGATTACTCTGCACACTTTACTACAATGGGACTCTTTGGGGAACTCACATCCATGCTGGAGGCTGAGAGAAACCCTGGGAGGAAACCACTTCCACAGTTGCTCTAGGCTTACATACTGGTATGGCTTTCTGAGACCCAGCTAGGCTCTCCTCAGCTGAACCTGGCATAAGAATGGGTGACCTCATCCTCTTTCCTAGAAACGATGGAACAAACATGTAAGCCACTCTCCGGGATGCTCAGCTCGAGTGAAAGTTGAACTGAACACTGGGTCTGGCTTTTCTTGGGCCTTGGGCTTCTTAGCTAGTTAGCCCAAGGGTCTGATCTGCTTTAGGAAGGTGGCTTCGCATAACTTCTGGTGACTGATGACAGAGATGTTACCCCTAGGATCTTATTGAGTGGAGTCAGTGTTTCCAACCCGTTGGGTAGAGAGAGAGGCTCAGTGCTACTGAGCTCTGCTGGGATGCAGGAAAAACTGGCTGACTGAAGGTCTAGAGGAAGCACGTCTTTGGGCCTCAGTTTCCTCATCTGTCAAAGGAAATGTGATACCTATTTGTGCCATTCAGGACCTCAGGGGCACTAAACCCAGGGCTGTGATGAGTGGTCATACAGAGCTGCCCATCCAAATCCATGGCTTGCTGTTGCCTTCAGTGTTGACACTAATGGAGGAGGAGGATGATTGAGATCATCTGTGTGACTCCAAAGCTTCCACACCCCTCCACCATTCCTGATAGAGGGCCTTGGAAAACATGGTGGAATGACATGAAGGCTTCAGGAGCAAATAAACAGCAGCTATTTTATTAGGGCTACAATTGAGATTTCACACAGGTAGCTTGGGTGGTGAACAAAGTTAATAAATAACTTATGAGATGTGAGGAGCAAAGTCTGGATTCAGCCCATATCTTTTGGTTGCTTCTGTCTCTGTGGCCTGGGAATCGGAGCCTCTTGGGGAGGGGAGACTTAGCTTTGGTTGGTCTAATTTTCCTGTGCCCATCTTCATTCTAACACTGGATGGGCTTCTGAGGCTGTCAAACAAATTCAGGCATTTCAAGTCCTCCATATGCACCCGGGGCAGCTCCATGCTTAGGACTCCTCATTCACCCCATCCCTGCTCATTCTCCTGTATCCCCATCTGATCCTGTACCCCACTAGCTGTTTTTGTTGCATAGGTGGGTGTGTGGCTGGAAACAACAGGATTCTGTGAGACAGAGGACTTCTCTTGTTCAGGGAACCTCCCTCATCAAACAGCCTGAGGGAGGATGGAGCGGAGAGAATAAGAACTGGCCAGAGTATCTGCTTAGATACTCAGGTTGTGCCTTCTCTACTAGATCATTCTGATGTTTCTACTTGAAACTTAGCCCTGTGCTCCCGTTTGGTTGAGGCACTGACCCTGATCTTTTTGTCTATTTCGCTTGTTTATCATATTTCTTTATGTTCTGACTTTCTCTCTCGAGAGTACTTCAGGAGAGTAAAGGTCACAGGCTCTCATAATGGCTAGAGCCAGCTTGACATATGGAGAGTGTTCCAGGATGTCTAGGAAAGTGTGTGTGTGTGTGTGTGTGTGTGTGTGTGTGTGTGTGTGTGTGTGTGTTGATAGGACAACAGGAAGGTGAGACACAGTATCACATGAGGACCCGGGTGGAGGGGGTCTCAGTGCACCTGACCTGGGCTCTAGTTATTGCTGGCTGCCAAGATTGACCATAGGAAGCTGCCCTGGCTGTCAGACAAGGCAATAATCCTGCTGGGAGCCCTGACTCTGTGTAGAGCCTGCTATGGGCAGGTTTCCCATCGTGGCTCACCTATTATCCCAGGCAGCTGCACAATGGCTTTAGCTTTATCTTGGCTGGAAGACTCTGAAACATAGCCAGGTTAAGTCATTTGCCACAGACTCTTTTCTGAGCGGTGTGGTCCTCCTGTGATCTATCTGGTTCTTCTCAGTGCCCTGCCATGGGCAAGCCTGTTACATTTTTGTTCTGTTTCTGGGGTCCTCTTCTATAAATGTGGATTTTGCCAGAATTAGGAGCGGACTGGCTTATCAAACTGCTATTATGGAATGCTATTTCCAGGCCATGGCAGTGAGTCAGTACTACAGCATACACTGGAAGATGCCAGGAACACATTGTATCCCCCCATACACTGTGGGAAAGGCAGGCACTTCCAATTCCTGCAGGTCTCAGAGAGAACACCACCTACATAGGGGCCAAGGGTTAAGTAGCTGGATCACTATGGTTGGGCAGGGCACCATCTAACAGCCCTAAGCTGGGGCTTGGATAACAAAGAGGCACCTCCCTAGAAGGCAACTGGACTTTTAGAGCATACAGCCACCTGCTATATAAGGCCTCTCCCACACCTGCTCCAACACATTGCCAGATCCACTTTCCTCAGGATAGTGTCCCTGACTGGGCCCAGAAGGTGAGAGGATGCTGAGGCTGGAGCCTGATGCTAGGAGAAGCTGCATCCTGGCGGGGGTGGTGTCACTAGGGGAATCAGGCCTGCTCTGGCTAGCTTTCAGAATGTTCTTGAGGTTCTTTTCTGCCAATGCTGCCCCGGATGTGCAGACTGGAGTAGAGGTTGAGGCTAGGGGTGTGCTTGCTTGGCATTCTGTTGTCAGTGTGTCACTGTGTCTCTGAGCTCTGGCTTCCCTGGCAGACATCAGCAATTGTGGCAGCATGCTGCTAGACTGCTGAAAGATTTAACAGTAGATTGTTGCAAGGAAGGGAGGAGACTGGAGAGGTAGCTCAGTTGGTAGAGTGCTTACCTAAGAATCAGGAAGTGCTGGGTTCAATTCCTAGTGTCTCATAACCTGGGTATCGTGGCACATGTCTGTCATCCCAGCACTCAGGAGGCAGAGGTAGGAGGATTAAAAGTTAAAGGGCATCCTTGACTATGTAGTCAATTTGAGGCTAGCCTGGGCTACAGGAGACCTAGTTCTTCTGGCAAAAAGAAGTGATTAACAGGCCTCCTGCCCCACCACAGGATTATCTCTGCCTCTCTGTTGTCTGCCAGCTGGGTCCTAACTTCTCTGGGTCTGAAAATAAGACGGCACCAGGCTGAGGTGGTATGGGCAGTGAATGTCCTACTGTGATTGCTTCTCCCCCAACTTTCGTCTCCCTTCCCCTCCTCCTTCTAGTAATAATGCTCTAGAAGTCTTTCCCCAGCATCTGGGGGTTCAGGCCTGGAGAGGTATCTTGGTATATGGAGGACTACATAGTTGAGTGCAGAGCCCGTGTGTCATATACTCTACACAAGACATACTCGATTTGCCCTCTGGGTTTCTGAACAGTGTGACCACTAGGAAAGCATGTGGGTTATTTGTCCCTTGACTGGGCTAGTTTCCCTTATTTTTTACTAGTCCCCAGTAAACCAACCTGAAGGCCATACTGCTGTGTGTGCTATGAGGCCGGACGTGTGTTTGGTCTGTGGTAAGGGATGGAGCAGGAAGAGGGATGTTCTCTCAGAAAAGGTCAGCTCTCTTTAGTCTGTGGCAGCTGTCGTGGGGCAGCCAAGCTTGAGAGCAGGAAGCACCTGGAGTGTGCCCTGCTTTGGGCCCACAGGTGAGCCTGGCCACGTCTGCTTCTGCCAGAGGTTGCCTGTCTGTGGGGTGGAGACACCAGCCTGTCTTGAGGCAGCACTATTCACTGGGGCTCCACGGGTTGCAAGTGTTCTGCCTGCCATGGTTAGTGGCAGCTGCTCAACACCTGCAGTTGCTGACCATCTGAACAGTGGTTCCTGTGCAGAGGGATGGACGTTCCTGTGTCTGTACCTACCTTAAGTGAGCTAACCTAAGGAGCCACATTTGACCATGGTCAATAAGATTATGATCAAGGAGGGCTCCGTGCAAATGTCTGCTTCCTGTGCTGTATTGCTACTCAGGCAAAGAGAAATTCCTTGAGTGGAGACATAGGATCCTAATAAATGTGGCAAAAACCTAAGAAGCCTCAAGTTCTAGTTCAGATGATTTGCAGGTAAGGAATGCCAGGCACTGAGAAATTGGTGCCACTTTATCTGTCTCAGGAGCTTCGATGTGTTCAGGCCCCCACTTCCAAGGTCTGTCACATGTGTTGGATAGCAGACTCGGGAGTGGGAGCGAGGGGTCTGCATCATACCCCAGTTCTGACACCTCTCAGGAGTAAGATCTTGGTTTTGAATCCATCAATTCTCTCTTCTAGGGCTCAGTTTTTTTCCAGATACTAAGAATAGTACCTGGTTGCTAAGGTGGACAAATTACTCAAATTAGTGTATGTAAAGGGCTTGGAACAGAGCAAGAGCTCCCAGGTGTCTGTATAGGTGGTGGCAGCGAAGCTCCTGTGCATCAAAGTGAATATAGGAGATGTCTGCAGTGAGAATAGGCATTGCACTCTGGAGCGGTGCAGGGGGCGGGGTGGCGACACAGATCCTGTGGCAGGGGAAATGAGGGGACCACAAAACCTGAGGGAGGAGAGGAGGACATAAAACCAGGGCTGCTCTTTTTATCCTGTTAGGATTTGTATGCCACAAAAGCCCATGGCCTGGTCATCAGCCCACGGCTCTATAGTGAGATACTGGAACTTTTGTGTGTGTGTGTGGTGGCCTGGGAGAAGGAAGTTAGCTAATTGAGCAAAACACTGGGACACTCTGTTCAGACCTTCTTGGTCATGAGCTTCTGAAAAGTCCCATGTGATGGGTCAAAATGACTGACACCTCTGAAGCCATGAGTCACAATGAATCTTTCTTCCTTACAAATTGATTACCTCAGGTATTTTATTATAGTGACAGAAATCCGACAGACACATACCTTGGTCCCAGAAGACCTGGAAATTGGTTTGTCTGTTTGTCCATTTGCAGCTAAAACTCAACCTTGCATCAGGGCAGGGCTGATTTTTCTCTCCCAGAGACAAGGACAGATCCAGTAGTAAGCTTGTTGCAGTGTCTTTAAGACACTTTTGATGCCAGCATTTCTCCAAGATCCCAGGCTTCCCTCTTTGTGTCTTCCCAGGTTTGAGGCTCCGTGTTCCCATCCTTGGGAGAAGCCAGTCCCAGCATCATGAAAGGCATCCTCATTGCTGGTGTCTTTGCAGCATTTGCCATCACAGTTATAGGTGAGAGAAGCCCCCTTCTGGATAAACATCCTTGCTCTTGGCATCCTGGTACCCACCACCTAGCCTGTTGTGCTGTGTGAGACCCATGTGTCCTCTCTGCCTTTAGAAAGACCACTTTGCTGCTGGTTAGGCTTGGCTCTTCCTGTTGGGGAATGGAGAATAATGTGGAGAAACTGACGGCATCGCTCCATCTCATAGCATCAGTTTTGGGGATCTTCAGAGGACAGTTGGGCATCCCATCAGGGTCTTTCTTCCTGTGGTGGGTGTGGTGCTCTGTGAAAGTGTACTGGTTGTTGACTTCTGTGAATACTTTCTCTCCTCAGACTCCCTGGAGTGTAGACAATGTCAGTCATTGAATAACAGCTGCAGTATCCAAGTTGTAACATGTGAGGAAGGGTCCTTGAGTTGTGTGGAGTCCTCGGTCAACTCTACTCTAGGTGAGTGGGGCTGCCTCTATCTCTGGGACTCATGGGAGATGGGAGCTAAAGAGGGTGGGCATGAAAAGGACACCTGAGCTGGGGTTGGGCTGTGCAGTGAGACTAGTGGGTCATGAAGACAACTCCCTAGGGCTGAACTGAGGTGAGCAGGAGCTTCATGGCAATACAGGCACAGAATCAAACAAGCAGATAAGCTCTGCAGTGTCTTGGAAATCAATACCACTGATCAAACCCTCACTGTAGATAGATACATTTGTTTGTAGATGTAAGCAGCAAGAGCAACTCAAAGCTAAATAAGAGGCAGGGATTTTGCCTGGGACATGTGTTTATTCAGCCATCTCTTTTCTTAGCCTCCTGGCTCCTTTCTCTTCTCGATGAAATCTATTTCCTTGGTGAACTCCATCCCAGGCATTCTGACTGTTAGGAACCTCTCAGGGCACTTAGAGTTCTTCCACAAACAAAAGCGGCAAGGACAACAAACTGACATCTAAACCCTGGCCTTGGTCAACAAGGGGGCTCGGGAGATGTGTCAATCAACAAAATGCTTGCCACACAAACAGGAGGACCCGAACTTGTCCCTCAGCATCTATGTAAAAAGGCCAGGCATGACAGTGCAGGCCTGTAATCTCAGTACGGGGCAGCCCAGACAAGATGATTCCTGGAGCTTGCCAGTCTAAAATTGGTGAGGTCCAAACCAGTTAGCTCAAGACCTTTTATCAAAAAATAAGTCAGAGAGCCATTGAGAAAGCCGGTGTTGATCTCTACCTTTTGAATGCTGTGATTACAATTATATGCCAACATGGCCGGCTAACTTAACGTTTTTGTTTTATTTATTTATTTATTTATTTATTTATTTAGTGTGGGGCATTACATCCAGGGCTTTGAATGTGTCAGACAAGTACTCTACCACAGACCCACAGTCCTAGTCCCTTCATTTATTTTGACTTATTCACATTTAATGTAATAGCCACATACAGCTGATGTCTCCATATTGCGTAGCTCTGACTGGATTCTAATGCAGTTTCTGGTACTGTGATATTGTATCATATACCAAATCCCACTGTGTATGCTTTATTATGTTTTGAGATGTTAAGACAAATTGGTGACCTGGGAGGTCTGTGCATGTGTTAGATTAAACCACCATTTTCTAGTGTCCCTCCTGACTAGTATTTGTACCCAACCTTTTGACATCATGATACAACATTGTCACCCACAAAGTTCACGTGGTTAGGAGATATGGTTAACAAAAAAAAATTGTGAAAACTTTTAATGTGCTAAGTAAGTTTACAACTTTGTGCTGGGTCTCAATTTACATTTCTTGTGGCTGCACGTGGCCACATGAGGCTCACAAGGTGTAGGTTAGCTAATGGCAGAGTCTAACCCATCCCTCTGCTAATCTGATGAAATGAAGAGTTCTCTATGATAGGGAAGGGTTATCTTTTTGCTCTTCCCCCACCTCCCACCCCAGACAAGGTATCATTATGTAGCCCTGGCTATCCTGGAACTCACTATGTAGATCAGGCTGGCTTTGAATTCACAGGAATCCACCTGCCTCTATGTCCCAAATGCTGGGATTAAAGGCATACACTACTACACCCCACTGGGTTTTTCACATTTTAAGAAGCCTCCAGTGTCTCTCAAGATGTGCTGAACAGAGGTTTAAGTCAACTATTCTTGTCTGAAGTACCATCTCCTCTGGATGCTGCTCTCCCTGGAGCCTCTCCAGGCACTAACAGTCTGTTTTTGTCTTGATGTAGGAGGGTCCTTGTATTCATACCAGAACAAGTTCTGCTCAAAAAGTAATTGCACCAAGAACGAAACCACCCAAGTGGCCTTCACAGTGCATGTGTTTGATGACCAAAGCTACCATTTTGCAAGCCAGTGCTGTCAAGATGGGCAATGCAATGACATCAACCCTGGTTTGTACTGGGCCAAGCAGCCTGTCCTGTGTCACCCTCAATGTTCCACCCTTGATTTTCTATCTGCTATACTTGGCTGGGGATGCATGTCTCAAGTCCAGACACTTCAGCGCACAGCTGGATGATGTTAGCGGCTGACTTACAGCAATCACATAAGAAACATGGGAGATGCTCAACCAGCCTAGATATCATGCTTTCTTTCCCCTTCGTCAGTGAAGATGGGGATTTCATTTGGTGGCAAGCGAAGCATGCTCATTAGTCATTCTTAAATTTTGTGATCTTAGGGCCTCAACTACAAGTTTCTTGTAGATAATATCTCCTGCATGCAGTCTAGGCCCACCTCAAACTTGATATGGAGGCAAGGATGGCCTTCACTCAGTCTTCCTGCAATTGCCTCCTGAGTGCTGGGATTATAGGTGTGTGCCACCACACCTGGCAACATTCTAAGAGTCAGTAACAAATCTTTTATTTATATGGTGTCTACCTGCTAACATTTACCAGTTTAGAAATAAAAGTGAAACATATTCACAAATGTTAATTTATTTACTCAAAAGTAAAAATATAGCCAAATGTATATGTAGCCAGGCATGGTGGTACATGCCTTTAATTCCAGCACTTTTGAGGTAGAGGAAGAGACAGGTGGATCTCTATTAGTTGAAGGCCAGCCTGGTGAGACCCTGTCTAAAACAAAGTCAAAAACAAGAAAAGTTATACATATTAATACTAATAGAGTTTTATATAGAAATAACTTCCAAAAACATTTAATGAGATGAATAGCATTGTTCCATATTGCATATATGTATATTAAAGATTTATTTATTTTGTGAGCTTGTATGTATGTGTACCATGTGTGTGCAATGCCCACAAAAGCCAGAAGAAGGCATCAGATCCTCTGGAGCTGGAGTTATAGAGGGTTGTAGTCTGCCACATGGTGGCTAGGGACTGAACCTGGGAACCGAGCCTGTGCTCTTTATTGCCGAGCCATCTCTCTAGCACAAACCACTGAACACATATTTAGATAGAGTGTTTTAACTTCTAATTTTAGAAGGAAATTGGGATCTCATGGTTGCTGGTGTATTTACTCTGTTTCAGTCTCACTCATTATGTGGGGCTTCTGGAAAGTTCTGCTACAAGCACACAAGGTAACAGAAGAAAAAGGAGCAGATATCACCTTAGTGTTATATAACAATGGCTTTAATCTTTTGGAATCCCTTCAGGGCCTCAGGGACCCAGGAGTTTCTAGATTACAATTTGAGACGTGGTCTTCTACATCAAAGTCTTCATTTGGAACAGTGGTTCTCAATCTGTGGGCTGTGACCGCCAGAAAATATTTATTTCAGATGGTCTTAGGAACCCACAACTATAAATTTATTTTTGTTGCTGCTTCATAAGTGTAATTTTGATACTGAGCAGTGTCTCAGTTCTTAAGACCATTGGGAATATGTTGAGAACTGCTGGTTACGAAGAAGAAAAATATGTGGGCAGAGATAGTGAGGTTTAATATCATAAGCACAGAGAGTTAGGAGCAGGGCGGCCTGATTCTCAATGTGATTTGTTAACTTTTTAATTTTTCATTTCATCACAATATGAAAATGGACCATGTTCATCTGCTCAGGACAAGTCTTAATGCCAATCAGACACCTGTTGGCGAATGCTTCAAACAGCTGGCTGTCGTTGACATTGACTACGGCTTGAATTCTTTCCTTTCTTGCTCATATCTACTCCAGAGCACTGTGAACCATCATTCTTGCAGACTGGCTGCCCCTTAAAGGTGGGCCTCAGGGGTTGTGCATAGGAAACCTTTGGACAAAGCATGTGTCTTTAGGACTAGATCTAAGGTTCCCCAGATGCAGACTCTCCAGCAGCTTCTCTGCCTGCCTATCGCCTCCTCACTAGGGCAGTGTGATAACATGATTCTAAGTCATGGCTTTCCTTTACCCAGGCTCTATATCACAGACTGTCACCAACACCCAGTGCTCTGCTTGCTATAGCTATAACACAACCACCTGCCAGGAGAAAACCCGGCAGTGTTTCGAAGGAGAACAATGTGTCCACATCATTGCTGTGCAAGTAAATGGTAAGTGTGGGCTTCAACTCCTTAACAGGGCTGGAGATGAACCACGTCAGGTCTTGATTCAAGTGCTGAGCTAAGAAGGGCAGAAGGGCTGGGGATGGCAGAAGCAGAGCAGAGACTAGCTCAGTATGCCTTTCGGCTAGAGACTGCCAGGAAGCCTTCTGCCAGTTGCCACTTCTGCTCTTAGTGCAGGGCTACTGCTTTGTGTGTGTGTGTGTGTGTGTGTGTGTGTGTGTGTGTGTGTGTGTGTGTGTGTGTGTGTTTCTTCTCTATCTTGAGAAGTGTTGGCTTGGAGCAGCTAGAGCCCTCTGGTTATTTCTTTTTTTCCTACAAAAGTAATCTGACAGTGGTTGACATTTCGTCAGTGAATTCACCCTGCCTGATGGCAGCATGCAGTTCACATTTGCTTCTTGCTACTGGAACAGCCCTGAGGCCACTACTGCCCTGTCCTATTTCCCCAGGACAAAGTAGATCTCTACTGGTCCTTTATGGTGGGGAGTGGAAGGTGGTGAGGGCAGGAGGGTGGTGGCTCAAAGCTAGGGCCATCTTAAGGGTCAAGTCTGGAAGTGAATATGTAGTGTCCTCCTACACTACATTGGGTGCAACCAATGTGTCCATCCTGGCTAAGGGAAGTCTTGGGAATTCGGTCTAGTGACTTCCAAGAAGTAAAGAAAGAGGTACAAAGCAAAAATGAATAACCAGTTCATCTCAGCTAAAACACAGCTCAGACTAAAAAGGTTTAAGGGCTGCAGCCAAATACAAATTTCATTTCAATTTTTACTTAACGCCAACTTCAAAGCTTACCTATAATTATGGAGTTTTCAGTGGATCTAAGCACCCTATCTTTTAAAGCCTTTAGAAATATTTTTAAAGAGATATTTTAGAACCACAGTAAAGCTGAGTTAGAGACATAGACATTCCCTACGTACCCTCCTTGCTGCCTGGCCCATGTGTAATTGTCATCATTGTCAAAATGCTCACACCACAGTGGTAAGCCTACACAGGCACTCATTGTCACCCAAGTCTGCAGTTTACATATCAGGGTTCACTGCTGATACAGTCCATTCCAGCATGACAGTGTCACATAGAGGAAGGCCCTCTGCCCTGAAAGCCTGTGTCCCACTTGGTCATGCTTTTCTTTTTCCACACAGGACTCTGGCAACCACTGGTCTTTTCCAGCACTCTATCTTATTCTGGAATGTCTGCTTTCTCCCTCTCACTTTCTCAGTTTCTCTATGTCTTTCTGCTCTACCCCCCAGGCCTCACACATGCAAATCATACACTGTACCACTGAGCTCTACCACAGCAAAAGGTCACTTTCCTTTAGAGATGGTTGAGGTCCTCACACAGCCTTGGTTTTTAATTCTAAAGTTGTGCCTCAAGGCAGCAAAATACCTCCACTCATCTCATCCCTGTGTCTCCAGGTGGTGTAGTCTCATCGACACTGAAAGCCAGACAGGCCACAAACGAAGCTTTTCTTGCTTGTTTTGTCCAACACCACTTTTAAAATCCCATCGAGAAGTGCCAAGCACCCCACTTCCAGACTCAAGTTAACTCAACTCTCAGCACTGATACTTAGATGAAAGAAAAGCAAACTTTTCTTCCTGGGGTTTGGAGGTCTCTGACAGTACCATGTCTGTTCATCCTGTTGAGTCTCCTCAGTCCTCTGGGAGCTCCCTGTTTCTTAGGGTTGCTGCAGCTGACAGACCCTCAGGGGCACAACCACTCAGAAGTAGCTGCTCTTGTAACTACATCTTTGAAAATGCTGGAGACCCTTTTCTTGTTTTTTCATCATTTTTTTTTTTTCGAGACAGGGTTTCTCTGTGTAGCTTTGGAGCCTATCCTGGCACTCGCTCTGGAGACCAGGCTGGCCTCGAACTCACAGAGATCCACCTACCTCTTCCTCCTGAGTGCTGGGATTAAAGGTGTGCACCACCAATGCCTGGCATTTTTCATCATTTTTAAAATTTATTTTACATACCAATCACAGTTTCTCCTCCTGTCCCCCGGCCCCCCCAATCCACTCCTCATCCATCTCCATTCAGATGGGGCAAGGCCACCCATGGCAGTCAACAAAGCATGAAATATCAAGTTGAGGTGGGACCAAGCTCCTCCCGGCTGCATCAAGGCTGAACAAAGCCTCGAACCATAGGGAATAGGTTTCAAAGAGCCAGCTCACGCACCAGGGACAGATGGTGGTCCCACTGCTAGAGGCCCCACAAAAGACCAAGCTACCCAACTGTCACCCAGATGCAGAGGGCCTAGGTCTGTTCTGTGATGGCTCCCTAGCTGTCGGCCCAGAGTCCATGAGCTCCCACAAGCTCAGGTCAGCTGAACTTTTCACAACTCGAATCAGAGACTGTCTAAATAGAGCTTTGAGTTAAGATAGAGGTGCCGAGCGTTTCCTGTCCACTTTCTGCTGGTTTTTCTTTTTCCCAAGGAAAACTCAGGCAGGAAAAAGTCAGATCCAGAGGAGTGAGATCTGAAAGAAAATGCTGGGCTGGGGGGTGGAGCTCAGGGTGCCCACTGATTGATTCCTTTCTGAATGGCAAGGTGAAAGAAAGAGCTGCCCCTGAGCCTGTTACCCATGCTTGCCTATTCGTCTTTTCCTACCCCCTCCTCTTCCTCTCCCCCAACCTTCTTTTTCCATTTCCCCCTCTCTGTGTTTTTCTTAACCAAGTCTTGCCATGTTGCTGAGGCTAGCCTTGAACTCATGATCTTCCTGTTACAGTCTCCCAAGTACTGGGCTTGCAGGTGTGCATCAGCCCGCCCAGTTTGTTTTTGGCTTTTTTCATCTGATAGCTCCATAGGAACACAAGACATGGGGCATCCAAGATCCATCCCATTCTTTCTTTTAAGCCTGGCTTTGCAACTCACCTCTCATAGCCTCAGTTGCTTTGGGGGTTGGGTGAGGAGGGTTCTGGCCTCTGACCTTCATAGTTCTGGTACTGCTATTGTCTGGTATTCTTAATTCTGGACTTCTTCCTTGAAGGTGGCTGTGAGAAGCAGTGGAGCCTCCATGGGACCTAGCTAGGTCTTCTGCATGTGGGAGACAATTGTGTAGCTGGGCCTATCTGAGTGGCCCCTGACTATAGGACTAGTATCTATCCCTGGTCCATGAGCTTGCTTGTTAGAGCCCATTCTCTATGGTGGGATGCCATGCTCAGCCTTAATGCAGAGGGGAGGGACTTGGTCCTGCATCAACTTAATAGACCAGGCTTTGTCAGCCCCTCCATGGAAGCCCTTACCCTGTGGGAGGAGTGGATGAGGGGATTGGTTGCAGGGGAAGCAAGGGGGCAGGAGGAGGAGTGGGAGGGAGAACTGTGGTTGGGATGCAAAATGAAGTAAAAAAAAATAGACTTAAAAAAGGTGGCTGTCAGAAGCAGCGGGGCTGTTGCATGCTGCTCAATTGCTTGCAGATAAATAACTCTGCATGGGCTGGGGCTTGGGTGATAGGGTTGTAGAGCTCTGACTGTGACATTTGTATCTTCAGATACTGAACATATGTTGGAGCTTAAAGGCTGTTCTGATATCAGCCAGTCTGTTTGTGAAACCCTGGCTCCTGAGAATACAACATTTGGAGAATTCATTTTCCAGAAGGTTCAATGCACAAATGCAACCAAAATCTCATCAACCACCACTCTGGCCGCCACCACCACGACCAGCACAGCGATTAAAGCTTCCTTCGCCTCTTCTGTCTTCGGCAGCCTCCTTCTTCTGAAGCTGCTATTCTGAGGTTCCTGGGCGCTGCCCCACCCAGTGTCCCATGTCGTTAACACCCTTTCTGTTCACATACCTTCCAGTTTAATTGCTCAGTGGGTTGGAAGTCACAGGACTCCAGGCAATGCTAGTAGCTACATTATGTCCTTTATTAAAGTGTTGTTTGACTTCTAGATGGTCTGTCCTGTTATGTTTGGGGCTTGGATATTGTTCAAGTCACTGCCTACCCTTCTCATCTTGGGTGGAGGTAGGGTCTTTGCCTTGGAGATAGGAGCTTCTTTGCCTCCAGACTCAATGGTATCCCTGCTCCTGGTCCATCTTGCTTCCAAGAAGCTGAACCTGTGACCTTGCTGGCACCTTCTACTAGCATTCCCGTACTCCAGCATTCTACATGCTACTGCTTGTGCGGTCACATGCAGGAGGTGCCCCAGCTGAGCCCCGTCATGCCCCGTGATGCTCCTAGCACCAAAACAGATGTTCAACAGCCTTTCAGTCTGGTACAACATCATGATATCTGGTTATTCAACAGTTGTCCAGAGATCCACAGCAAATAAAGAAAAAAATGTCATCTCAAGAAGGGCATATGCAGAAGGACTGCTGAAGACCAGAGTGCTCCCACTGGCTGCATGATCACATCTTTAGGAAGACAGAGGACAGAGGGGCTCAGAGCCTGGGATTAGGAGGTCTTCTGTAACACTGTGCAGGATGGAGTGTGGATGCAGAGCCCTGGTCCCTTCATTCAGAGAGTTGAACCTGGTCATCCATTCCACATCAGATACACAGGGGGCAAGACAGCCACTCAAACCCAAGCTTGCTGGGTTCAGGTTTAATAGTAAGATGGGTGTTAAGCTAGTTTTGGATAGATGGGGTTTTCTGTAATAGAGAAACCAAAAGGCATAAGCCAGAAAGGGTCTTTATTGTGAAGAGCTGCTGCCAATGAAGCAAGAGCAAGCTACCATGAGGGCTGTGATGGTACACACCACTGTGTCCACTCTGACTTACCTTGGCTCTTTAAAAAAACATTTATTTTTACTATTTATGTGCACCTGCTGTGTGTGTGTGTGTGTGTGTGTGTGTGTGTGTGTGTGTGTGTGTGTGTGTCACAAGAGTACAGTGCTCACAGAGGCTGGAAGAGGGTGGCAGATCTTCTGAAGATGGAGTTATAAGTGATGCTACAGCCTAATAATATGGCTGCTGGGAAGGGAATCCAGCTCCTCTGTAAGAGCAGCAAATACTCTGAAGTACTGAGCAGTCTCTCCATCCCACCTTAGCTCTTTATTTACAAAACCAGGAGTGCTTGAGAATGCCTTCACCCAGTGCTCCAATTTCCTGTCTGTTGCTGAGATAACACAATCTCACAAAAACAGTTTAGGAGATGAAGGGCTTATTTCAGCTCACAGCTCCAGGCTACAGTTCATTGCTAAGGAGAAGTCACAGTAGCGGTAGTGTGATACAGCTAGTCACATGGCATCCACAGTTAAGACAAGAGAGAAACACGCACACAGCATCATTTGTTGACATTGATTTTCTCATGCAGTTCAGGACCCCCTGCCCAGGGAATGGCACCACCCATAGTGGAATGGATTTTCCCATATCAATTACTTAATTAAGACAGTCTCCCCTACCACAAGACATGCCTACAGGTCAACCTAATATGGACAAACCCTGATGGAGACTTCCTTTCCAGATGGTCTAAGTCAAGTTGATAGTTAAAGTCAATCATCATACCCCACTCCTTGTCCACTTGTCATATATCACAACACTTTTAAACTATAATCTTTCACTTTTTAAATTTTTATATGTGTGGATGTTTTGCCTGCAAGCATGTCTGTGCACTATGTGAATGCCTTCAGTGGCTCTAGAAGCCAGGAGAAGGCATTGGATTCTCTGGAACAGGAGTTATAGATGATTGTGCACTATCACAGGTCCCAGGACAGATCATTTAACTTATCATTCTCCAACCAACAGAAGTGAAAGAAACACACAGAAGGAAACACAGAGAGACACATAGTAAGGACAACCCTGGGTAGCCACCACACAGACTTAAACCAGGGGACTCTGGTGATGTCTCATGCAGATCCCAGACACTAGGGCTGGGTCCAGACTTTTCTAAGTGCCCATGCAGAAAGTACCATAAAGGACAGATCCTCGTGACTTTCTGTAGTTTCCTGTTTAGGGTGGAGGCATCTGGAGCAGAGGTGGGGAAAGTTCCTGGGGCCCTGGAATGTCTCAGGGTGCATACTCCCTAGGAATTGTCAGTTCCTGGTGCAATCAGTCCAGAGGATCTGAGGCCTTAGTGTCTCTGGGAATCTTACTGGGACCTCTAGAATGTTGCTAGGCTACTCCTTTAAAGAACACGAACTCAAAAAGCCAACAGAAAGTCTTTATTTACCCCCTGGAGGGCTAGAGGGAGAACTTGCCCAAATTGTTTAACCCTAAGCCTCACCATTCTTTGTCTTTTATGTCTCAAATCCATATCCTTGTTGGAGTAGGTATGGCCTTATTGGAGGAAGAGTGTCACTGTGGGGGTGGGCTTTGAGGTCCCACATGCTCAAGATATCCTCAGTGTGGTTTACAGTCTCCTCCTACTGCTTATGGATCAAGATGTAGAATCCTCATCCCCTTCTCCAGCACCATGGGTGCCTGCATGCTGCCATGCTACTTTCCAAGATGATAATGGACTAGACCTATGAAACTATAAATGTATACCTTAGCAAGAGTTGCTGTGGTGATGGTGTCTCTTCAAAGCAACAGAAACCCTATCTAAGACACCCTCTAAAATCTAAAAGTATGGTTCCCAATTCCAAGCCTGGAATTAGATGAGCACCTTTTCATTTCTTAGCTTTGCCACCTGTGCAATGGGGACAATGGTCTTGCCTGCTGCACCAGGTTAGTAGAGATATAGATGGTTACTATGATGTACTGTACACAGGGCTTGGCAAAGAATCAATGTTAGTGCTTAGCAGAGGACTACAGTTTGGAAGCTAGTGTTCTCAGGGACCATTTTAGCATTCATGATTATAAAATCAAAATACCAACTCTGAAAAATGCTGAAGATGGTTTGTATCCTTCAGTACCAAATACTCAGACAAAACTTAATTCTTTATGTGAAAATTCTCAAGCATATCCACTTTCTAAGTATGCAAACCTGTTTTCCTCCTAGAGAGACAGTCATTATTAAGGGAGAGTGCTATGTGTGTACATCTGACAACTTGGGGGATGGAGGGTCCTTGCCATTATTAAGGGGGAGGGGCTATGTGTGTATATCGGACAACTTGTTCTAGATTTTTACACCCAAGTTAAATCTTCCAGGTTTTCATGTCAGTTTTGATGATTCATAAGTATTACCCGCAGGTCTTCATGGTAGAAAAAAGTCCCAGTTTTATGTTAACCTTGGATTAAACATGAAAATCTGATTTACAGCTTCTGTGATTTGATATCTGACTGACAAATATTTTTCAAATTCTCATGTAATTATCATGATCCTTCACTCTCTAAGCTCAGGATTTTTTTTTTGTGTGTCTCTTTAGATCAGGCAGATGGACTTTCAACCCCTGCCTTGGCAGGATCCTTGTCTATGTAAAGCCTGAAGAAGCCTTGGTGGGATGGACAGATGGTTCAGCAGTTAAGAGCACTTGCTGCTCTTGTAGATGACTGGTGTAGGTTCCTGGTAACCACATAGAGGGGCTCACATCTGTCTGTGACTCCAGGTACAGGAGATCTGATTCCCTCTTCTGTATTTTGTGAGTACCTGCATAATTGTAGCACACACACACACACACACACACACACACACACACACACACACACACAAATATTTTTTAAAAAGCCTCAGAACAAGGGAGTTTCAGCCATCACCAACCCTAAAGATTAAGGAATCTATGTCTCAGAAGGAGAAACTGAGGCAGGATAGAAAGACAGGGAAAACTAAGGGGATGTTGAAAGAGGTTTCACAAATAAGATACAAACCACACTTATGAAAATATGTATCTTCACTTCCTTGTGACCTACGTACAGTAACAATGCTGTTGTTGACCTATGTTTTTATATTACCAGTCTATATAACCGTAGAATGCACCTCATAAACCTTATGGGATCATTTACTAACGAAATGCTCTGTAGCTAAGAACAAGCCTACCAACACATTTTAATAGCCTTAGTCTTATGAATGGTATATTTAAGAAGTCATGATGTCATATGTGTATAACTATTGCTACGGTGAGTCAATATGACTTCCTTAGACACACATCTATTATAGAGCCACTGTCCTTATATGTCTCCATCTGTGTCTAATGACATAAAATGTATATTAAAACCTTTTCTTAATAAACGTTTTTCTTTAAAAAAGCAAAGTGGGTGGGGAGTGTGTAAAAACATTTCTTGGTCTGTTGGAGATGCTGAAGATGAGTCCTCCTTCCTCTCCTTCTCCCTCCCTCCCTCCCTCCCCCTCCCTCCCTCCTCCCTCCCTCCCTCCTTCCCTTTCTTTCTTCCTTCCTTCCTTCGTCCTCTCCCCTTGCCTCTATTACCTCATACCTTCTTTCTGGATTAAGTGTTTTTGGAAACACACAGCCATAATTAGGCCTATTTTTTTTTAACCTAACTTAGGCAGCAAACCCTTCTGTCTGGTCACACTGATTGAGATATCAATATGAGATCCATCAGACTTACCTGAACTCTGACCATTTTCAGACTTAGGAAAGACTTGGTCTGTTTTGGCAGTGGCTTCAGCCCAGTCCCAGTCTCCTTTGCTTTTCCTACTAGTTTTGCTCATTACAAATCACTATCAGGGTGGAGTGGCTCAGGGACAAGGTGATAGGAGATTTTGTCTTGAGATGAGATGTTTTTCTCTTTTAGTTTAAATTGTCTGAAGTCCTGGCTCCATCTGCCTTTGAGTCATGTTGCTGTCACCACTGTTCCCTTGTTCTTATATAGACATGGAAGAGTCACTGGGAGTCATGCCTCTAGGGGGAGCTATTGGATTTAGCAGTGCCATGATGCAGTTCTGTTGTTACCCCCCTCCCCCACCATTTGCTTTTTGGTCAACATTAAAGCCATATTTTCCATATGAGAAATCAAGATATCCAATCCATGGTTCTTTGGGGGGACTTTCTGAGACAAGGTCTCATATAGCTCAGACTAGCCTCAGACTTGCTAAGTAGATCAGGAGGATGACCTTGAGCGCTTGATGCTCCTACCTTTACTTCCTCAGTGCTGGGATTACAGATGTTCTCTACAGATGTGCTCAGTGGAGTTTGAATTCCGTATGTCAAGATAGAAAGTACTTCTGGATACCCTAGATAAAGTTCTCATATTCCTTTCAGTGAATAGTTTAGATTTTTCTTGTGGATACTATGTATTAGATTGGAGGGCCCAGACTTGTGCTATTGACACTGGAGGCCAGATACATCCCTGAGGTGTACACTATCTGGTGTGTTTTAGGATGTGAGTGACTTCCCAGGCTTTTTCACTCTAGATGCCGGACACACCCCTGGCTCTGACAACCTCAGGACAAAACCATTGCCAAAAGAGGGAGGTCGTATAAGGTTTATTGGACATTGTTCTATTTTTTTTTGTTGTTGCTGTGATGAACACCATGACCCAAAGCAACTCCGGGAGAAAAGGGTTTATTTTCTTACAGGTTAGAGTCTGTTATTGAGGGAGGTCAGGCAGGAATTAAGTCAGCAGGGAAAGACTTGAAGCAGAACTCATGGAGGAATTTGCTTACTGACTTGCTCCTTGTGGCTTGCTCTGCCTGCTTTTGTACACAATCCAGGACCACCTCCAAGGATGGCATTGCTCCCAGTGGCTGGGCCTTCCCATGCAAATCGTATATTAAGAAAATGCACTGCAGTCTTGCCTCCAGGTGAATCTATTAGAAGCGTTTCCTCAACTGAGGTTCCCTCTTCTCAGATGACTCCGGTTTGTGTTGATTCCTTCTGCAGAATGAAATATCAATGTGGCCCTATAAAACAGACTATGCAGAGCCACTGTCATCACTACAAGATAGTTTCTAGCAGTCCACACATAAACCCTGAGATGTACTTCTTGGAAAATACCAGGTGGAGACACTGGCAATGTGTTACTTGACTTTTCCTGAGGAGACCTGAGACTGCATTGACTACAGACCAAAGAAACAGACCCACTCTAGTCTATCTGAGTAAACCAATGAGTGTATTGGGGTTGTTCAATGAGGAGCATGGGTGACTCAGGTGTCATTGAAAACTGCACTGTAGTAGCAGTCACAGAACAAGAGCAAAGCAGAGTGTCCTCACAGTAAATGCCTGCTGTGGGTTCAGAGAGTGACAAAGATGCCCACAAGCATTTGTGTTAGAGTCTTTAATACTCTCTCTCTCTCTCTCTCTCTCTCTCTCTATATATATATATATATATATATAGTGTGTGTGTGTGTGTGTGTGTGTGTGTGTGTTGTGTGTGTATACACACAGAGATGCATGCATATGTATATGTAAGTATTTGGTTTTTCAAGACAAAGTTTCTCTGAGTAGCTTTAGAGCCTCTCCTGGCACTCACTCTGTAGGCCAGATTGTCCTCAAACTCATGGAGATTTGCCTACCTCTGCCTCCCAAGTTCTGGGATTAAAGGTGTGTGCCACCACCATCCGGCTTCAACCACATAATTTTTGACAAAGCCTCAAAAGCACATATTGAAGAAAGACAGACCCTGTGATAAATGTTTTTGGGGAACTTGGATTTCCACATGGTCTTAGTCAATGTTCTAATGTGCAGAGGCACCATGAGCATGGCAAAGCATTTATTTGGGGCTTGCTTACATTCAGAGGTTTAATTCATTATAATCATAGAAGGAAACATGGAGGCACGCAGGAAGACCTGGTGCTGGAGAGGTAGCTGAGAGTTCTACATCCTGATCTACAGGTTGCAGGAAGAAAGAGAAAGCTACTGGGCCTGACTTGGGCTTCTGAAACTTCAAAGCCCACCCCCAGTGACATGCTTCTGCCAAGGACACACTTACTCCAACAAGGTCACACCTCCTAATAGTGCCACTTCCTGGTGACTAAGCATTCAAATCTATGAGTCTGTGGGGGTCATTCTTATTCAAACCACCACATATGTGTAGATGAATGAAACTAGATCTATATCTCTGACCACACACACACACACACACACACACACACACACACACACACACACTTCAAAATGAGTGAAAGACCATAAGGTAAAAAACTGACACTGCTAGAGGAAAATGCAGGGAAAACTTTTTAAGATACAGACATAGGCAGAGTTTCTGGAAAGAATTCCAACAGTGAAGAAGCCAAGGTTTAACCAGTGGGATGGCCTGGCAGTGAGGAGCTACCACACAGCAAAGGGCACAACCACCAGAGTGAAGAGATGGCTGCAGGATTCTGGGGGCTTTGCCAGCTGCACATCAGACAAGGGATTCCTAGCTAGGAAATGTAAAAAAATTGCAAAAACCAGAAACGCATCCAATCAACAAGTGGGGCCAACAATACAGTAGTTCTAGAATAAGAAATAGGAATGGCCAATAAGTACTTTAAAAGGTGTTCATCATCCTTGTCCATCAGGAAAGTGCTTTGAGGGGCCATCTTACTCAGTGAGAATGGTCCTCATAGTGACAGCAAATACTGGTGAGGGTGTACAGAAAGAGAATCCTTACTCTCTGTTGGTGGGAACAGAAACTAAGGTAGACCTTAGGGAAGCCAACATGGAAGCCCTCAAAAGAAACATGAAAATACTACTACATGAACCAGCTGTACCAAACCTGGGTACTTACCTGAAGCACTCTAAGTGAGCTTATTACAGAAACACTTGTAAACCTATGTTTATCCATGATCTAGTCACAAAAGCTATGAAATGGAAGCAGATCATGTGACCATAAACAGATGAGCAGTCAATAAGAATGAGGTACATATTCACAATGGAACTTTATTCAGTCACTGGGCAAGACCATTTGCAGGAACATGGTTACGGTTGGAAACAGAGTTAAGTGAAATGAGCCAGACTCAGGCTAACACAAGTCTTCTCTTCTGTGTAAAACATGGAAACAACATTGTGTGTGTGTGTGCACATGTGTATGGTTTTATATATGTGCTACTATGTAGATCATTAGAAAGAGGATGGGAGGGAAGGCAGAGATCTTACAAAGGTGGGAAATAGAGATGGCAATGAGATATGTCTCGTAGGAAAGCAGAGGAGAAGACTAACCAGGAAGAAAGGGAACTAGCTGAAAAGAGAGAGAGAGAGAGAGAGAGAGAGAGAGAGAGAGAGAGGGTCACAGTGAAGGGCAATGGAGCAGGGAATGGATGAGAACAAAGCATAATGACACATAAGTATAAGGATGCCATCATGAAACCCACTGCCTTGTATACGGACATAAAAATAATTTTTTAAAAATCTGTATAAATAAGGGCTGGAGAGATGGCTCAGAGGTTAAGAGAGCACTGGCTGCTCTTCCAGAGGTCCTGAGTTCAATTCCCAGCAACCACATGGTGGCTCACAACCATCTGTTATGAGATCTGGTGCCCTCTTCTGGTGTGCAGATATACATGGAAGCAGAATGTTGTATATACATAATAAATAAATAAATAAATAAATAAATCTTTAAAAATTTTTGTATAAATAAAAGAATATGCCTTTGGTTCAGTTGAAATTTATTTATATAATAATGTAGGAGAAGGTTCACTACCTATAGTGGCAGCTTTAGCACAAATGTAAATTAACAGTAGCACCTGCATGTTCTCCTAGAAGAAGATGACTTTGGCTATGAATGGAATTACTCTGTGCTCACAGGGCGATGGTGGTGTGGAATGCCTGCAGTGTGCAGAGATGCTTAGGGACAAAGTTAGAAACCAGGACATGAAATATATTTCAAATAACTTGAAAACAGCTGGAAAAGAAATGATTAAGTTTTAGTAAATTGTCAAGGGTAATTATCTGATTAGATAACTTATAATAATTTTTTGTTAACTCTTCTAAACTTGCTTTTAAATCTTAAAAATAAGCTTTAAGCTCCACCCTGGGCCAGGAAGATGATGTGGTTGTTTTATCTCTGTCCTCATTTCATGTGCCATTCTCCCTTTTCAGAGTCGGTTGGGCTGTAATCTATTGCTTATGTGGACCTGGGCTCACATTCAATCATTGGACAGATGTGAATGTGGACTGTTGGGAATAATTCGGAAATGTACAGAGCTTGGGGATGAGTGTCCTTACTGTTCAGTTAGTGTCCTTTGCAGACAGTGGTTAGAACAAATGTCCAAATGTAGTTGCCATCATATTTCTGTATGGGCATGAGCAAGAGCAAGGATCTCTCTCTCTCTCTCTCTCTCTCTCTCTCTCTCTCTCTCACACACACACACACACACACACACACATACACACACACACACACACACACACACATACCTGGAATAAAGGCTTTAATCTCTGTCAGACCTGAGCTCATAGCAGGAATTTTTGGATCAGACATGCTTTGCTCTTGTGCTATGTTTCAGTCCTTCCTCTAACATCTGATACTGTGTTTTAAAATATTCTGTTGGTTTGTGTTTATTTTGAAACTCTCCATGTACCCCTGGTTGGCTTTAAACTCACTATGTAGCCCAAGTTGGTCTCTTAACACGTGGTAATTGTTATGGGTCTCTCAGAGGTTCACCACAACCTTGAATAAATTTTAATAAAAAGATGTTTTAATTTAGGTACTGGTACTGGGTACCTGGAGCCAGGTTTCACCTGACGGCACTCTCAAGATACATCACCTAGCCATTGCAGTCCAGAACTTACAAAGGCAAACCCACAAAGTTATAATTTTGGGTCTTGCAATAGTCTTTTTTGAGCAGAGAAAACAAATTTGATCACAAAAGCAGAAGCAGCAGTCCTTTTTAAAAAATTCTTTAATTACTACTCATATTTACATATCCATCCCCCCATTCCCTCGCCCTTCCATCCTCCCTTGTTCCCCACCAACGCCCCCAACCAACTCCCAACTCCTCCCCAGGGATAGTGAGGTCCCCCACCAGGGACCTTCAAAGTCTGTCAAATCGTTCTGGGGAGGGCCTAGGCCCTCCTTGCTGTATCTGGGCTACAATAGTATCCCTCCATAGAGAATGGGCTCCCAAAGTACATTGTGCTCTAGGGATAAAGACTGGCTCCACTGTTAGAGGTCCCATTGACCGTCTTGGTCTCCTAGCTGGCACTCACATTCAGAGGGCTTGGTTTGGTTCAATACTGTTTCCCCAGTTTTATGACAAGGGTCTCCATGCTATCAGTAGGTCAGGTCCACTGTTTCTGCGGGTTTCTCCAGCCCTGTCTTGGCTCCTTTGCTCATCCCTCCTCCCTCTCCACAACTGAATTCCAGTAGTGTGGTTCAGTGCTTAGCTGTGGGTATCTCAGAAACAGCAGTCTTATGACCTTCTATTATCTTGGAAGAACAGCAAATTTTACAAGATCAGTCAATTTAAGAAGAGTCTTCAAAGTCTGGGAAAAAAGGAATGTGGGCTACTAGGGTACAGCCTGTAAAAGTTAGGGGATTACATGTTATCATCCATCCATCCATCCATCCATCCATTCATCCATCCATCCATCCATCCACCCATCCATCATCTCTCTATCTTAACATGTCTATATCTTGATAAAAACTTAAATATAATTTAAAAACCACACTCTTCCCTTTGAGTTGTATCCTGAGTCAAATCTTTGACTCTGGTACTTGTTTGTATTTCTAAAGCCATATAATAATGGGCACCAAAATGTAGTTGTTGGTTTTTTACACTTTAGGCTCTTTACTTTTTATTTTTTCAGCTCTGGGGGTGGGGGGTGGGGAGGGGCTCCAGCCACCCAGCTCCCAAAGAATTCACGCACATGGAGGCTTATTCTTACTTATAAATGCCCAACCTTAGCTTGGCTTGTTTCTAGCCAACTTTTTTTAAAAAAATTTAAATTAGAAAAAAAAAACTTGTTTTACATGCCAATCCCAGTTCCCTCTCCCTTCCCTGCCTGCCACCAACCCCCTATCCTATCCCCTTTCTGCTTCCCAGGGAAGGTGAGGCCTTCCATGGGGGATCATCAAAGTCTGCATTTGGAGCAGGGCCTCTCCTGTGTGTCTAGGCTGAGAGAGTATCCCTCTATGGGGAATGGGCTCCCAAAGTCCATTAGTATATTAGGGATAAATACTGATCCACTACCAGAGGCCCCATAGATTTCTCAGGCCTCCTAACTGACACCTACGATCAGGGGTTCTGGTCTGCTCTATGCTGGTTTCCCAGCTATCAGTCTGGGGTCCATGAGCTCCCCGTTGTTCAGGTCAGCCTGGTCTTGACCCCTTTGCTCATCACTCCTCCCTCTCTGTAACTGGATTCCAGGAGTTCAGCTCAGTGCTTAGCTGTGGGTCTCTGCTTCTGCTTCCATCGGCTACTGGATGAAGGCTCTAGGATGGCATGTAAGGTAGTCATCAGTCTCATTATCAGGGGAGGGCATTTAAGGTAGCCTCTCCACTATTGTTTAGATTGTTAGTTGGGGTCATCCTTGTAGATCTCTGGACATTTCCCTAGTGCTAGATTTCTCTTTAAACCTATAATGACTCCCTCTATTATAGTATCTCTTTTCTTGCTCTCCTCTATTCTTCCCCCAGACTCAACCTTCCTGCTCCCTCATGTCCTTCTATCCCCTTCTCTTTTAGCCTTCTCTTTCTTCTAACTCCCTCTCCCCTCCCCCATGATCCCAATTTGCTCAGGAGATCTTGTCCCTTTCCCCTTCTCTGGGGGACCATGTATATCTCTCTTAGGGTTCTCCTTGTTTCCTAGCTTCTCTGGTGGTGTGGATTGTAGGCTGGTAACCCTTTGCTCTGTGTCTAAAATCCATATATGAGTGAGTACATACCATGTTTGTCTTTTTGTGACTGGGTTACCTCACTTAGGATGGTTTCTTCTAGTTCCATCCATTTGCCTGTGAATTTCAAGATTCCATTGTTTTTTTTTCTCCTGAGTAGTACTCCATTGTGTAAATGTACTTCATTTTCTGTATCCATTCTTCAGTTGAGGGACATCTAGGTTGCTTCCAGGTTCTGGCTATTACAAATAATGCTGCTATGAACATAGTTGAACAGATGTCCTTGTTGTATGAATGTGCTTCTTTTGGGTAGAGTGAAATTGCTGGATCTTGTGGTAGACTGATTCCCATTTTCCTGAGGAACCTCCATACTGATTTCCAAAGTTAGTCAGCATTTCTTATCTTAAATTATCCCATCTATCTTTTACCTCTGGACTTTTATCTTTCTCTATTTCTGTATATTTTATTTTCACTCTTGTTCCATGACTGGTTGGGTGGCTGGCCTCTAGTGTACTCCTCTCCTTGTTCTCTTGTTCCTTCTTCCTCCCTCTCCCTAAATTTCTCCTTGTAATTATTCTCTTTGCCCACTAGCCACATTTATCCTTTCTACTGCCTCAGCATTGGCCGCTTAGCTCTTTTTTTTAGACCATCAGGTGTTTTAGACAGGCAAAGAATCGAAGCTTCACAGAGTTAAACAAATGCAGCATAAAAGAATGCAACATATCTTTGCATCATTAAAACAAGTGTTCCACGGCATAGCCAAATGTAACACACCTTAAAATAATATTCCACAATGTTATAGGGGAACTAGTTTCTTTTGGACCTAATATTCCAGCTTTATGTTGAGGATAAGGAGTGATGTATTCTATTTTGTAACAGCTTCTCAGCTGAAATTAAGACATCATTGTGAGGGCCCAGGAAGGCTGGGATATTGTCAAAGGCTGCAGGGGATTCAAGCAATGGGAGGGCAATCCATCAGAGGCCTCTGGTTTGTTGACCCAGTAGAAGAGACAGGTATTAAGTCACACAGGCTGAACTGGCTCACATCAACTTTCAGAAGTTTAGGGTTCTTTGGCTTTGGAGCAGTTTGTAGTCCACAGCTAATTCCTGGATGGTGTCTGTCAGCTGAGTGGAAATCTGCTGGGATAGATATAGACTGGGGCAGAAGTTAAAGTTTAGGACCTTAAAGGAAATTTTTACATTTGGAACATCCCCCTAAGGAATAAGCAGTAGGAGGGGGATTTAGGCTGTTGATTGACAGGAGTACTTATCTGGAGTCCATTTGACTGTGACAGGTGGATGCAAGTTGTGATTTCCTGAAGTTTACATGATTTTTTTTGTGAGAGATTTTTTTTTCTTTATGTAGCCTTGGCTGTCCTGGAACTCACTCTGTAGACCAGGCTGGCCTTGAACTCACGTAGATCCGACTGCCTCTGCCTCCCAAGTGCTGGGATTAAAAGCATGCATCGCCACTCTCTGGAATTATATGGTTTTTCTCTTAAAGTTTATAAAAAGAGATAAAAGTTTTATATACATTAGCATTACCATTGTTTGTAATTTGTACCGAAGTCAAAATTTTAGAAAAGGCAGTAGACTCATGCCTTTGAGTCATTATAGTAAAAGCTTGTGAACCCAAAAGATAATTTTTAGTTAAAAACCTGAATTTGTCTATTTCTCTTTTCAGAGGGATAGATATGCAAACACACACACACACACACACACACACACACACACACACACACATACGGAATACACACACATATATGTATGTGTGTGTTTAGATTGGGCAGATGTTTTTAACATAACAAGAAGCATCTTTAAGTCTATATTTAGAAGACATTTAAAGAAAATTCAAAATTCTGAGTTTGTGACTATGATAGTCAGTGTTCTATCAAGCCTAGATGAATAGATTATTAGAATGTTATTGATTAATATGTTAAAACTTTGAACTTTGGAAGGTTTAACATTGACCCGTCCAGCAGGTCCAGTTATTCCAGGGTCTGAAGAGGTACTGCCTGAATCATGGGTGAGAGAAAGAAAGGAGACCAAGCAAAGATTCTGTTGTCAAGGTCTCACTTTATTGAGGGAATAATAAGACTTATATAGGGATGTGGCAAGGAGGGAATGTAGAGGGAGGGAGTGAGGAGGGAGAAGGGAGCAAGGCCGCTGGCGGTGGGGCTCCCGGGATGGACCTCGGGGCCACATGGAGGAGGAACTGAGGAGGGAGCAGGGAGTTAGTGCACCTGGTGTTTTGCATAAGGCTATCTAAAAAACGCCTGTTGCCTGAAAGCCTTCTATGTTTCTTGTCCTCAGAGCTGCTTATCTCTTCCAGGAATAGAACAGCTAGGGGCAGCAATTGCCAGGTGGCAAGTCTTTCAAGGACCTGTAGTTTTCCACTGCTCTGAATGGCTCCCTTAACTTATGGCTCCCAACATAACATTATGTAACAATTTAAAGCTTTATTTTCAAAACCTTTAATAAATTTACTCCTCAAGTTAACATAAATGAAGTTTTAACTTTTTATCTATTATGATCAATAACTATTTGCTCTTTTGAAACAGGTCTTCTGGATGTCAGCTTTAAATCAAATGTTAGGAACTAGAATCTGGACAGGGTTTTGGAAAGACTAGAATGGCAGAGATCTGTATTATTCTAGATAAAGGATAACAAAATCTTGAACCTAATTAGGTAAATGACCTAATATCTATCTATCTATCTCTATATATTTGGTAAAGCACATAGGCCCAAATGAAGACTGTGCTCAGCAAGCTTCTCCCTCTTCCTCCACCCCATGTGCTACTTTCTCTTTGTTATTTTTTACTCAAAAAAAAAGGGAAGTGGGTTGCTATGGAATATTCTTCTTTTGGTTTTTCAAGACAGGGTTTCTCTGTATTGTTTTAGCCTGTCCTGGCACTCACTTTGTAGACCAGGCTGGCCTGGAATTCACAGAGATCCGTCTGCCTCTGCCTCCCGAGTGCTGGGATTAAAGGCATGTGCCACCACCGCCCGGCTTGGAATATTCTTTTACACTGTGGGAATATATGTCTCTGTGATTGGTTTAATAATGAAGCTGACTGACCAATAGCTGAACAGAATAAGGTTAAGTGGAAGAGCCAAACTGAGAATGGTGGGAGGAAGAAGGGCAGAGTCTAAGGAGACACCAGCAGATGCAGAGGAAGCAGGATGTGTAGAAAAGAGGTAGCAAGCCATGGGCCATGTGGTAGAGGGTAGATAAGAAATATGGGTTAATTTAAAATGTAAGAGTTAGCTGGTAACAAGCCTGAGCTATGGGTCTAGCGTTTGTAATTAATATGAACTCTCCATGTTGGTTACTTGGGAGTGGTTTGGAGGACAAAAAAACTTCTTCCTTTAGGCTGATAGGGTATATCCTATACAAGTTAGGGGCTTATATTTTAGAGAAAAAATAAAATATTTATGCATCTTTAGCATAGTAATTAAAACCTTAAATGTAATGTTGACCATCACAGTGCTCTTCTTGCTTCAGCCTCCTGACAGCTCGTATAGTCGGCATGTGTTCCAAAGCTTGATCACTTTATTATTATCAATATTACTGTTATTAAATTCTTTCTAGTGTGGTAAGACATAAAACATGCATATATAAGTATATAATAGAATATAAAATCATCATGGTCTCTAGTCTTGGGTGAAATATGAAGATGCCTGGCCAGAAATTGTGCATCTCAGGTTTAAGATGTCCACCATGGGCTTTGGTGTCCTCTCTACTGATGACAACAGCAGGGTGGTAGCCTGGCTTGAGGGGGCAGAGGAGCTGCAACTACTTTGTGGTGTCTGCATTAAGAAGGTGTTCAGTGAGTAGAGAGAGTTCAGTTTGTTTTTCACTACTGTCCATGCCAGACTGGTGCTTGACTCCCACCCACATCCGGTGATATAGACTAAGTTATTCGTGGAGGGCTTCCAGAGGGACAGGAAGTTGAGGAAGTGGTGTTCATCTTTAAGGAGTGTGTTAAGGGCCTTGTGTCTATGGTGTCACTGACTCTGGTTGAGATTTCCTGTTACATCTTGGGAGTGAGAGGTAGCATGTAGAAATGCAAAAGAGACAGGTGGGACCACTTCTGCAGTATCTACCACCATGCTGAGGAATGTAAGCTTCTACTCCAGCTCAAAGGGCACCACTCCTGTCAAAGAATCAGTATGTCGTGGCCTCATGTTGCCTATAGATCCATTAGCTCAGGGAAGGCCTGCCTACTTCCTGGATGATCTTGGGACAGAGTGCTGAGAGGTTGGGAGCAGCTCCAGTCTGTAGAACACAGACCTTGTGGTTATTTTTTTCACCACAGTGAGCATCCATTTAGAGTGCGTAGCCTAATAACCATGACATTTTTGTTAACTAAAGTTGACTTTTGTGGTGTAATGTGAATTCCTGCTGGAAGATTAGAAATTAGTCTAAACCTTAACTTCTTAAGCCATCAGTCTTGACCCTAAAGGAGTTGTGTAGTTGAATATGACGTTTGTAAAAACAAATAAACACATTGGCAACTGTAAAGGCTTCTCATTATACAACATCCAAAAACTAATTCTAAATCCAAAATGCCATGAATCTGAGCTGTTTGTAGGAGTACTTACCTGCCCATATTGCATCCCCTATCTTCATTGTCACCTTGGTTCTGTACACTTATGTGCTCTTCTCCTGCTGTCATGCCATATGCCTAACAAATGCTGCCTGAAACACATCAGCTCAGATTTGAGGCTACTGCATATGATGGATTGTGGTGTTTTCTTTATACACACCAAGTTTCCCACTCCTATAGTAACATAATTATTTAATTACAGAGATGAGACTTTTAGTATTTTCTAGCATCATTCACAAGCATGTGACTATTAAGCTATTCAACAGCCCTCTCAGAATTTGTGATTGTAAAATCTATCTCTATTGAAGATGCCACATGCACTGTCCATCTAAGATCTAATTATTAAAACAAAACAAAAATTATTATTGTATGTATGTTTGTGTGAGTGCATGTATGCCATGATGCCCCCATAGGCTCCTGTAGTTGAATGCTTAGTGTCATTAGGGAGTGGCACTATTTGAGCAGGATTAGGAGGTGTGGCCTTGTTGGAGGAAGTGTGCCACTTGGAGATGGGCTTTGAGGTTTCAGAAGCCCAAATTAGGCCCCATGTCTCTCTCTTCCTGCGGATCTAGATGTCGAACTCTCAGCTACTTCTCCAGCATCATGTCTGCTTGTGTGCCACTATGTTTCCTGCCAAAATGGTCACGGACTAACTCTCTGAAACTAAAAGCTAGCCCCCAGATAATGCTTTCTTTTGTAAGAGTTGCTTTGGTCATGGTGGCTCTTCACAGAAATAGAACATTGATTAAGACAAGGGCAGATTGGAAAGATAGGACACTAAGGCTGGTGTCCTCTATAAGATAAGTCTTTATAAAATATATAGATTGGGTTCTGTGGGTCTGCTCAGAGACATCTGACGCCAGGGGTCAGAAGCGGGACCAACACACCCAGACACTGCCAAACCCCAGTAACAGTTCTGCCACCATCCACCAGCCCAGGTAGGCCAGGGGCTGTTCCCAGTCCAGTTCTGCAAGCCTGCTCAGAGACATCTGACACTAGGGGTCTGCTCACCGGATCTGAACTCAGAGGCAGGATCCAACACACCCAGGCACTGCCAAGGCCCCGGTAAGAGGACAGACATCAAAGTATTAGAACTGTTTGCATCTACCAAAAGGGAACCTTGGTCCCATACCAACCAGGAGAGGAAGAGACTCCTGCTACACCCACCAGAAGAAAGGATGAGAAGAGGACAATGTAAAAGCACATCGAACAACAGAAAACTCAATATGACACCATCGGAGACTAGGAACCATACACCAACAAGACCTGAACATCAGAATGCAGGCGAAGCAGACGAATGACCTTAAAAAAATCTTCATGAAAATGATAGAGAACCTCAAAGAGGATATGAGAAAATCCCTTAAAGAAGTGGAAGAACAAACAAAACAAAAATTACAAGATATCAACAAATCTCTCAAGGAAATAGTTCAAGACCTAAAAACTGAAATAGAGACAACAAAGAAAGCACAATCTGAGGGAATGCTGGAAATAGAAAAGCTGGGCAAATGATCAGGAACTGCAGATGCAAGCATAACCAACAGAATACAAGAGATGGAAAAAGAGAATCTCAGGCATTGAAGATACACTAGGAGAAACAGACTCATCAACCAAAGAAAATCTCAAGTCCAACAAATCCCTAACACAAAGGATCCAAGAAATATGGAATACTGTGAAAAGACCAAACCTAAGAATAATAGGTATAGAAGGAGGTGAAGAAATCCAACTCAAAGGCAGAGAAAACATATTCAACATAATCATAGAAGAAAACTTTCCCAACCTAAGGAAAAACATGCCAATGAAAATACAAGAAGCCTACAGAACACCAAATAGACTGAACCAAAAAAAGGTCTCCTTGCCACATAATAATCAAAACACCAAACATACAGAATAAAGAGAAAATATTAAGAGTAGTAAAGGAAAAAGTCAAGTAAAATTTAAAGGCAAAGCTATCAGAATTACACCTGAATTTTCCATGGAAACTCTGAAAGCCAGAAAGTCCGGGGTAGATATTCTACCTACACTAAGAGACAATGGATAGCAGCCCAGACTACTATACCCAGCAAAGCTTTCAATCAATATAGATGGAGGAAACGAGATATTCCATGACAAAACCATATTCAAACAATACATACCCACCAATCCAGCCCTACAGAAAGTTCTGGAAGGAAAAACTGCAACCCAAGGAAGTTAACTACAACCAGAAAAATATAGGCAATAGATAATTCCACTTTACCAACAGCCAAAAGGGAAAAGGGATAGAATCCCACACATAATTTTGCCACCATCACCAAATCAAAAACAAACAAGAATGAACAATCAATGGTTATTAATATCCCTCAATATTAACGGTCTTAACTCGCCTAAAAAAGACATAGATTAGCAGAATGGATAAGAAAACAGAATCCATCCTTCTGCTGCATACAAGAAACACACCTCAACTTCAAAGACAGATGGTACCTAAGAATTAAAGGTTGGGAAAAGATTTTCTAATCAAATAGAACCAAGAAACAAGTGGGGGCAGCAATCCTAATATCCAACAAATTGGACTTTAAACTAAAATCAATCAAAAGAGATGAAGGAGGTCACGTCCTACTAATCACAGGAGAAATCCATCAGGATGAAGTCTCAATTCTGAACATTTATGCCCCAAATACAAAAGCATCCATGTTTGTAAAAGAAACATTGCTAAAACTCAAATCACGCATAAAACCGCACACACTTATAGTGAGAGACTTCAACGCCCCACTCTCACCACTGGACAGGAACACCAGACAGAAACTTAACAAAGAAACAAAGGAACTAATAGAAGTTATGACCCAATTGGACTTAACAGACATCTATAGAACATTCCATCCAAACACAAAAGAATACACTTTCTTCTCAGCGCTACATGGAACCTTCTTTAAAATCGACCACATACTTGGCAACACAGCAAACCTCAACAGGTACAAAAAATTGAAATAACCCCCTGTATCTTATCAGACCACCATGCTTTAAATTTAGAATTCAACAACAACACAAATTGCAGAAAACCTACAAACTCATGGAAATTAAATAACACCCAGTTGCACAATTCCTGGTTCGAGGAAGAAATAAAAAAAGAAATTAAAGATTTCCTAGAATTCAATGAGAATGCGGTCACAACATACCCAAACTTACGGGACACTTTGAAAGCAGTGCTAAGAGGAAACTTCATAGCACTAAGTGCCCACATGAAGAAACAAGAGAATAATCACACTAGAGAATTAACAGCACAGCCGACCTGATCCATAAGGAAGTGAGTGGCCCTCTGCTTTTACCCAACTCCCATCCAAAGCCCCATTCACCCCTATCTCCCCGGGCCTGCACCTGCTTGGGGTAGACATGCCCAGGCAGGGAGGAGCTCCCTGAATCTGGAAACACCCCCCTCTTCCTTCCTGTCCTGCTGACCTGACCCCTACAGAGGCCTAACTCCTTCAGAGTGAGGAGACTACCAGGAGAGGCAAGACCATCCAGAGCTTCGGACATTGAATCCCTGGCCCCTACACACCACTGGGTCACAAGAGGAGATAGAGGGACCCCACCTGCACCCACTGGAAGAAGATATGGGAAGAAGACAGAATAAGAACCCACTCAACAACAGAAAAACCCACCAATATGACACCACAGAATCTAGGGACTCCACACCAGCAAGATCTGAAAAGCCCAACACAGAGCATGAAGAAGAGATGGACCTCAAAAATTATCTTGGCAAGATGATAGATAGAGACCTTTAAAGAGGAAATAAGAAAATCCCTTAAAGAAATAGAAGAAAAAGCAAACAAAAAATTACACGAAAAGGAGGAAAAGACAAACCAAAAAATTCAAGAAATAAACAAATCTCTTAAAGAATCTAAAGAAACCCAAGAAAAAACAACCAAACAAGTGAAGGAAGCTCTAGAAACAGTTCAAAGCATGAAAGCTGAAATAGACACAATAAAGAAAACATAGAATGAGGCGATGCTGGAAATGGAAAGGTTGGATAAATGACCAGGAACTAAAGATGTGAGTATAACTAATAGAATTCAAGAGATGAAGAGAGAATCTCAGTTATTGAAGACTCCCTAGAGGATATACATTCATCGACCAAAGAAAACCTCAAGTCCAACAAATCCCTAACACAAAATATCCAGGAAATATGGGACACCGTGAAAAGACCAAACCTAAGAATAATATGTATAGAAGAAGGTGAAGAAACACTGCTCAAAGGTACAGAAAACATATTCAATAAAATCATAGAAGAAAAGTTCCCCAACCTACAGAAGGATATGCCTATGAAAGTACAAGAAGCTTACAGAACACCAAACAGACTGGACCACAAAAAGAAGCCCATCCCACATGAAGGGATACACTCTTGCCCTTGACACATGGGGAAGGGCCCAGGCCCAGCACAGGAAGATTTGGTGGACTTTGCAGAACCCCTGTTGAGGGCCCTACCCTGCCTGGAGAGTGGTGGGTGGATGGGGTGGGGGTAGTTTGGGGTGGGGGAGGAGGGATGGGGGTGAGGGAAGGGAGAGGGAGAGGGAGAGGGAGAAGGGACTTACATGTGAAACAAGCTTGTTCCCTAACTTGAACTAATAAAAAAAGTATATATTGGAAACTAAAAAAAAAGTGGGGTGCAGAACTAAATAGAGAATTCTCAACACAGAAATCTGAAATGGCTGAAAGACACTTAAGAAAGTGCTCAAAATCCTTGGCCATCAGAGAAATGCAACTCAAAACAACTCTGAGATACCACCTCACACCTGTCAGAATGGCTAAAATCAAAAATACCAATGACAATCTATGCTGGAGAGGATGTGGAGAAAAAGGAACACTCCTCCATTGCTGGTGGGAGTGTGAACTTGTAAGACCACTCTGGAAATCAGTATGGCAGTTGCTCAGAAAAATGGGAATCATTCTACCTCAAGATCCAGCCATTCCTCTCTTGGGTATATACCCAAATAGTGTGCATATTCATACAACAAGGACATATGTTCAACCATGTTCATAGCAGCATTGTTTGTAATAGCCAGAACCTGGAAGCGACCTAGATGCCCCTCAACTGAAGAAAGGATAGAGAAAATGTGGTACATTTATACAATGGAGTACTACTCAGCAGAAAAAAGCAATGGATTCTTGAAATTTGCAGGCAAATGGATGGAATTAGAAGAAACCATCCTGAATGAGGTAACCCAGTCACAAAAAGACAAACATGGTATATACTCACTCATATATGAATTTTAGACACAGAGCAAAGGATTACCAGCCTACAATCCTCTCCACCAAAGAAACTAGGAAACATGAAGGACTCTAAGGGATAAATGGACTCCAGGAATGGGAAGTGGCATGAACTCCTGAGCTAATTGGGAGCATGAGGGTAGGGGAGAGGGAGCTGCAGGAGAAGAGGAGTAGAGGAGAGGAAATGGAGGAGCAGAAATATTGAGTTGGGGGAAGAATAGAGGAGAGAGAGCAGGATGAGAGATATCATATTAGAGGGAGCCACTATAGGTCCAAGAAGAGATCTGGAACTAGGGAGATCTCCAGAGACCTACAAGGATGACACGATCTGACAATCCAGGCAATGGTGGAGAGGATAACCTAAAAGCCCTTCCCCTAAAATGAGATTGATGACTACTCTTTATACCATTCTAGAGCCCTCATCCAGTGGCTGATGGAAGCAGAGACAGACATCCACAGATATACACTGAGCTGAAATCTGGAATTTAGTTGAAGAGAGGGAGGAATGAAGATCGAAGGGGTCTGTACCAGCTTGGAGAAACCCACAGAAACAATTGGCCTGAACAAGGGAGAGTACATCGACCCCAGATGCTGTCTGGGAGGCCAGTACAAGACTGATCCAGACCCCTGAACATGGATGTCAATAAGGAGGCCTCTGCACTCCAGGGAGCCTCTGGTAGTGGATTAGTATTTTTCCCTGGTGTAAGAAGGGACTTTGAGATGACATGAAGGGATACACTCTTGCTCTGGACTCATGGGGAAGGGCCCAGGCCCAGCATAGGAAGATTTGGTGGACTTTGCAGAGCCCCAGTTGAGGTCCCTACCCTGCCTGGGGAGTGGAGGGTGGATGGGGTGGGGGATAGGTTGGCGGTGGGGGAGGAGAGATAGGGGTAAGTGGAGGGAGAGGGAGAAGGGACTTACATGTGAAACAAGCTTGTTCCCTAACTTGAACTAATAATAAAAAACAAAACAAAACAAAACAAAACAACAACAACAAAAACCCCAGCACAACTGAAAGCTTTAGAACACAAAGAAGCCAATACACCCCTGAAGAGCAGACACCAGGAAATAATGAAATTGAGGACTGAAATCAATAAAATGGAAAACCAGGAGAACAATACAAAGAATCAATACAACGAAGAGTTGGTTCTTCGAGAAAATCAACAAGATAGACAAAGTTTTATCCAAACTTACCAAACTGCAGAGAGTGAAAACATGCAAATCAATAAAATCAGGAATGAAAAGGGGGACATAACAACAGACACAGAGGAAATCCAGAGAATAATCAGGTCATACTTCCAAAACCTTATATTCCTCAAAATTTGAAAATCTAAAGGAAATGGACAATTTTCTGGACAGATTTCACTTACCAAAATTAAATCAAAAACAGATAAGTAACTTAGACTCACAACCCCTAATGAAATAGAAACAGTCATCAGAAGTCTCCCAACCAAAAAACGCCCAGGACCAGATGGCTTCAGTGCAGAATTCTACCAGAAATTCAAGGAACAGTTAATACCAATTCTCCTCAAAGTATTCCACACAATTGAAGCAGAAGGGTCATTGCCAAACTCTTTTTATAAGGCTTCAATAACCCTGATACCCAAGCCACACAAAGACACAAATAAGAAAGAGAACTACAGACCAATATCCCTTATGAACATTGTTGCACAAATACTCAATAAAATATTGGCAAATCGCCGGGCATTGGTTGCGCATACCTTTAATCCCAGCACTGGGGGGCAGAGGCAGGCTGATCCCTGTGAGTTCGAGGCCAGCCAGGTCTCCAGAGCAAGTGCCAGGATAGGCTCCAAAGCTACACAGAGAAACCCTGTCTCGAAAAACCAATAAATAAATAGATAAATAAATAAATAGATAAATAAATAAATAAATAAATAAATAAATAAATAAATAAATAATGGCAAATCAAATTCAAGAACACATCATAGAAATCATCCACCATGATCAAGCAGGCTTCATCCCTGGGATGCAGGGATGGTTCAACATACAAAAATCTATCAATGTAATCCACCATATAAACAGACCGAGGGAAAAAAAAAAACTACATGATCATCTCACTAGATACTGAAAAAGCCTTTGACAACATCTAACATCCCTTCATGATAAAGGTCTTGGAGAGATCAGAGATAACAGGAACATACCTTAACATAATAAAAGCGATATACAGCAAGCCGACAGCCAACATCAAATTAAATGGAGAGACACTCAATGCAATTCCTCTAAGATGAGGGAGTAGACAAGGCTGTCCACTCTTTCCATACCTTTTCAATATTGTCCTTGAAGTTCTAGCTAGAGCAATAAGACAACAAAAGGAGATCAAGAGGATACAAATTGGAAATGAAGAAGTCAAACTTTCACTGTTTGCCGATGATATGATAGTTTACATTAAGTGACCTGAAAAACTTTACCAGGGAACTCCTACAGCTGATAAACACCTTCAGCAAAGTGACAGGATACAAGATTAACGTAAAAAATATCTTTAGCCCTACTATATACTGATGACACATTGGTGGAGAAAGAAATCAGAGAAACATTACCCTTCACAATTGCCACAAACAACAGAAAACACCTTGGGGTAACACTATCCAAGAAAAGTGAAAGACCTATACTGTAAGAATTTTGAGTCTCTAAAGAAAGAACTTAAAGCAGATACCAGAAAATGGAAAGATCTTCCATACTCTTGGATAGATAGGATCAACATAGTAAAATCTTGCCAAAAGCAATCTACAGATTCAATGCAATGCCCATTAAAATCCCAACACAATTCTTCACAGACCTTGAAAGAACAATTCTCAACTTTATGTGGAGAAATAAAATACCCAGGATAGCCAAAACAACCCTATACAATCAAGGAACTTCTGGAGGTATCACCATCCCTGACTTCAAGCTCTATTACAGAGCTATAGTCCTGAAAACAGCTTGGTATTGGCACAAAAATAGACAGGTAGACCAATGGAATAGAGTTGAAAACCCTGATATTAACCTACAGACTTATGAACACCTGATTTTGACAAAGAAGCTAAAATTATACAATGGAAAAAAGAAAGCATCTTCAACAAACGGTGTTGGCATAACTGGATTTGGACGTGTAGAAGATTGCAGATAGATCCATATCTATCACCATGCACAAAAGTCCAAAGGGATGAAAGACCTCAACATAAATCCAGCCACACTGAAACTCTTAGAAGATAAAGTGGGAAATACCCTTGAATTAATTGGTACAGGAGACAGATTCCTGAACATTACACTAGTTGCATAGACACTGAGGTCAACAATTGATAAATAGGACCTCCTGAAACTGAGAAGCTTCTGTAAAGCAAAGGACACAGTCAGCAAGACAAAATGGCAGCCCACAGACTGAGTAAAGATATTCACCAACCCCACATCTGACAGAGGGCTGATCTCCAAAATATACAAAGAACTCAAGAAGCTAGTCTCCAAAACACCAAACAATCCAATTAAAAAGTGGGGTACAGAACTAAATAGACAATTCTCAATAGAGGAATCTAAAATGGCTGAAAGACACATAAGAAAGTGTTCAACATCCTTAGCCATCAGGGAAATGCAAATCAAAACAACTCTGAGATACCATCTTACTCCTGTCAGAATGGCCAAAATCAAAAACACCAATGACAGAGGATGTGGAGAAAGGGGAACACTCTTCCACTGCTAGTGGGAGTGCCAACTTGCAGAGAAATCAGTATGGCAACTCCTCAAGAAAATGGGAATCAGTCTACCACATATCCAGCAATTTTACTCTTAGGCATATACCCAAAAGAAGCATATTCATACAAGAAGGACATCTGTTCAACTATGTTCATAGCAGCATTATTTGTAATAGGCAGAATCTGGAAGCAACCTAGATGCCCCTCAACTGAAGAATGGGTAGAGAAAATGTGGTACATTTACACAATGGAGTACTACTCAGCAGAAAAAAAGCAATGGAATCTTGAAATTTGCAGGAAAATGAATGGAACTAGAAGAAACCATTCTGAGTGAGGTAACCCAATCACAAAATGACAAACATGATACGTACTCACTCATATGTGGATTTTAGACATAGAGTAAAGGATTACCAGCTTACAATTCACACTGCCAGAGAAGCTAGTAAACAAGGAGGACCCTAAGAGAGACATACATGGTTCCCTGGAGAAGGGGAAAGGGTCAATCAAGATCTCCTGAGCAAATTGGGAGCACGGGAAGAGGGGGGAGGGAGCTAGGAGAATGAGAAGGGGAGAAGAGGTGGGATGCGGAGGACATTAGGGAGCCGAAAGGTTGAGTCAGGGGAAGAATAGAAGATAACAAGAATGGAGATACCAAAGTAGAGGGAGACATTTTAGGTTTACAGAGAAATCAGGCACTAGGGAAATGTCTGGAGATCTACAAAGAGTACACCAGCTAACAATCCAAACAACAGAGGAGAGGCTACCTTAAATGCCCTCCCCTGATAATGAGATTGATGACTGACTTATATGCCACCTGATAGCCCTCATCTAGCAGCTGGTGGAAGTAGAAGCAGACACTCACAACTAATCACTGAACTGAACTGGAATCCGGATGCAAAGAAGGATGAGTGAAGAGCAAAGGGGTCCAGACCAGGCTGGTGAAACCCACAGAAACAGCTGAACTGAACATGGGGGAACTCTTGCTCCCCAGACTGATAGCTGGGATACCAGCATGGGACTGATCCAGACCCCAGGAATGTGGGTTTCAGTGAGGAAACCTCGGAAATCTACAGGACCCCCTGTAGTAATACAGTTCTTATCCGTAGCATGGTGTGGACTTTGGGAGCCCATTCCACATATAGGAATACTCCCTGAGCCAAGACACATGGGGGTTGGCCTAGGTCCTATCCCAAAGGATATGATAGACTCTAATGACACCCTATGGAAAGCCTCACCATCCAGGGGGAGCAGAAAGGATATGTGATAGGTAGGGTTTTAGTTGGGGGTGTGGTAGGGGAGGAGGGGAGGGGGAGGAAACTGGGATTGATGTGTAAAACAATCTTGTTTCTAATTCAAATAAAAAAATCTGCAAAAAAAAAAAGAGACAAGGGCAACTTTTGAAAGTTGTTTCTCTCCTTCCACCATGTTAAGTAAGGGCCTGTCTTGTTTTTGATGCTATGCTGAATAATCCATTAGCTGAGTACTCAATTACCTGAGTACTCCGTTAGCTGAGTATTCCATTAGTTGAATATTCCATTAGCTGGGTACTCCATTAGCTAGGTACTGCATTAACTGGGATTCCATTAGCTGGGTACTCCATTAGCTGGGTATTCCATTAGCTAGGTACTGCATTAGCTGGTTATTCCATTAGCTGGGTACTCTATTAGCTGGCCCATGACATTCTGGGTGACTCTCTTATCTCTGTCTCCCTTCTTGCCTTTCAGATTGCTGGGATTATAGATGTCCTTCACCATATATGGCTTTTTCATTTGTGTTCTGGGGACTGAACTCAAGTTGTCAGGCTTGTGTGACAGGCAATTTTATCTCATGAACCTTGCCAGCCTTATTTGATTTTTTTATATAAAATAAACAAATTCATTGTTAGAGCCCAGACCCTCCAGCTACAGTGTCTATCTCCTCTCAGAGGGCCAATGTGCCCTCTTCACTTGTCCTTTCTGATAGCAAAACCCTAAATGGGGAAAGGCTACAAGCAACACAAGTGACCATTTTCATATCCTACACTAACTAGGATGTCTTAGTCCAGGAATGTCTTTGGGGCTTTTTGAACACTGACATTTAATCAGAATTATAAGAAAACATAAATGTCTCTTAGTCTAGTGGACAATGTCATCTGACTTTGGACCTATTTCCTTATGACACAACATCTTCTCCCTTCCTGGCCCCTTTAAAGATTCAGGAAGTTCCTTATGCCTGATGGTACCTGCAGCAGTAATTTAAAAGTGGGACTTTGTGTTTTCTTCATAGTCAGAGACCTGCCAACTCAGTCAGAGGTTTCCACTAGATGTACCTGAAATTGCTATAGTACACATAGCAAAAGATGGTGTTGGTCCCACCAAAGCTAAGTGCCCTCCATAAAAACAGGGTCAGTGAGGCAATATGCAAATAAATTCAAAAGCCACAAGCTTAGTTTTTAGTTCCTATAGGTTAAACAAGGAAGTGCCTTGAAGCACCTAAGGCTGTTGTCATCAGGGACATGTGACAGGTGACAATGTGCTGGCTGTTCTCCTCAGGAGAACATCCATCATGTGCCTGGAAAAGATCCCATATCTCAGCTGCCTGGGATTTTTGCTTCACACAGTCTTAAGAGCCATCTCCAGTTGCATGTGAATTCCAATGATGTCTACCATGGACAAAAAAGAAATAGAGAAATGGAGGCAGGACCTGAATGTGAAGGAGCAATGAGGTTGCAAAACAAACTGTTAGCTCCCAGAAAATGACTTCAGGTGAAGCCATAGGCATTAGAAGTTCATGTTCTCCAGGCCCTCAGATGTCTTGGATGATGGTCCATTCATTCAATACACACGCTTCAGAACCACAGCTTGGAGTTCACTTCAGCAGTCAAAATCACAAGTTCAACATTGCTACAGTAGCTTTAGACCTAAATGCTCAGGTAGGCTGAAATGCTCTTATATGTTTGCATACAGATGCTCTCCCTCTACCTGTTAAAAGGATTGTGGGCAAGGTTAATCTCTATTCTGCATAACTGTAGGTAGTGGGGCTGGCTGGCACCCCAGTTTAACCCCATTCATTGCAGTGAGCCTATCTACCTTCCCAACTTGGTCCATGGCTTTCTTATCCCAAATCTAACCTAGCAGTCAGCATCCAACATTCTGCCCACATCTATCTGTCCATTACCCCATGGCCTGGACTGTCACCACCTTCTCCTTGATTTGAGAGCTCATAATCCATTAACTGGTGCTCAATAGCATTAAACCAACCAACTAACTAACCAACCAATCAAGCTGAGAGCAAAGGAACAATTCTTTCAAATGGCAACTACTTAGAATCTCCAGCATTTCCTCTTTAACCACATCTTTGGAGAGCTCAGCCTGTTGCTGACATGGCTACCAGTCTTCAAATAGTATTGAGCTGATGCTCCACAGTGAACTCAAGTTCTTTAATTTAACTAAAGCCACTGAAAAATGAACAGGTTTTTCGCAGAATCAGTCAATGGTAGATCTCAGAGTTCCAGTTTCCAGGATCATGAGAACATAAGTTCTGTTATTTTCACCATCCCTTTGTAGTATGTTGTTGGTGGCAGTCCTTGCAAACTCATGCTTTGATGGACCAGGAGACTAGAATAGACTGGCTGCAAATGAAATCCAGAGTTCTTAGAAGGAGTTCTGGAAAAGTATGATGCTAATGAAAGAGCTATAGGCTAATTCACAGCTTCCTTGTAAGTGCAGTTTCATACCATAAACACCAATTCTTGGACATGTCTGCCTTTGTTGAAGCTGTGTTAGTCTCTGAGGCCCAGCCAAAGATATTGGGCTTTTTCAGTCCAATTGTCACAGTTTTGGAGGGAGTTTTGTTTTGAGACTGGGTTTTGTTATATTATCCTGTCAGGCCTAGTACTTAGCTATGTAGCATAGACTGGCCTCACTCTGTGGCAATGCCCTGGCTTCAGTCTCCTGTCTTGGATTAAAGATGTATGCCATGATGTCCATCTGAGCATCACATTGAAATCCTAATAACATATTTGAATAATTGTATCAGCTTTATTTTATTTTTTTTGGGTTATGTAAGGCCCACAATGCAAGAAATTATGTGATATTTATCTTTCTGAGGCTGCTATCTCATTGAGTGTGAGCATCTCTGGCAAATCCATTTTCCTGAAGATAGTATCAATTCATTCTTCTTGATGGCTGAAAAATTACAGTCACACTCTCTTTATCCTTTCTTCTGATTTGGGAAATCTAGGATGGTTCTATGACTTAGCTGTTGTGAACAGTACTGCAATGAACATTAATATGCAGATACTTCTGTGTCCCAAAGGAGTGCCATAGTCAGGCCGTATGACAGGTCTAGTTTCAGTTTTTTGTTTTTTGAGGAATATATACACTGAATTCCATAGTGGCTAGGTAGGCTAGTTTATATTCCCCTCAGCACTCTAGAAGAATTCCTTTGGGTCCATATACTAGCCATCATTAGGCTTTATTTATTTATTTATTTATTTATTTATTTATTTATTTATTGGTGACTAGCATTCTGACTAGGGCATGATGGCATCTCAACATAGTTCCTTTGCGTGGATAGAGTTTAAAGTTTCCTTGATGGATTCTGCCAAGTCAGTTAGGTCTCTACTAGACACCCCTGAAATCACACTGGGGTGTGTGCAAGCCCCCAAGGTCTGCTGCATAGACTTATTTGTCTTTTTCTTTTCCAGCTATGTAACCTTCCCCTCCCATCCCAGTTTCCTAAACTTTGGGTGTGTTTCTTGAGAACTTATGAGATTTTATGGCTCAAAACACTTTCACCAGACACACGGCTCATAGTGGTTGCTTATGAGGAGGCAGAATAGTTGTGAGAGCTCTTGACAAACTGTGTATTGGGAGTTCTGCTGTTTGGATGGTGAGATCTTGTGACATAGACTTAGACTCACATTCATCATTGGGAGGAGAACGTTGACTCCAAGACTTGAAAAAGTCCAGTTTCTCTGACAAGGCCTTACTGTCAGCTTCTCAAAGACTGCTATGTTTGAGTTTATCAAGACCTTGTGAGCTAGTCGGTGGTTCTCAATCTCACATTGCAGCTTATCCAGAATTCACTTTAAGAGAGCCAGTGTTTCTTTAAAACTGTTCTACTCATCTTCTAGTCTACCTAAACATGAGCTTGAAAGCTCTGCCACAACCACACACCATAGCAGGATGACACACATAACACACAGTCTGTTCCCATGATCCCAGAGGTTGGAAGTGTGACATCCAGGGTCAGCAGGTCTGGTTTTTCTGTGTCTTTGCTTTTGGACTGTAGTGAGCATCTTTCCCAGCCTTTATATGGCATGTATTTGGCATCCATTGAGTCCTGACCTCTTGTTAGATAAGGGCCCACAAGAATCACCTTGTTTTGACCCAATTCTAGGAACATTGTGCTTTTAATCAAGTTACATTCTGGGATGCAGGAATTCTGTCTTCTATATGTTAATTTTGGGGACTCTTTTTTCTTGCTAAAAACAAGTTGAACTCAGTCTCCCTCTTCTATTAGTTCACCCACATTAGCCCATGGGCTGGTGAATACACCCTGTTCACAGATCAGGAAGGGTCAGAAGGTTTGAAAGTTCAAGACTAGGACACTACCCTCAGGTCAGAACCTGTACTTGAGGAAGAGCTGGAGAGCTCTTGCCAGTTTCCTGACACCAGGGAGGTGGCAGGAGGTAGAAAAAAGGGCATAAAGCACCAGAATGGATGTTTTTATAAAAAAGAAGAGAACGTGCCAACATTTGTGAAGATGAAGAGTGTGGACTGATTCTGTATCATTTGCTCTTTTTTTTAGCTGAAACCAGAACTTGAATTGACTGTGGGACTGTGGGACTCTCATTACTGTCTGGGGCCTGGTAGCTGTGTAAATAGTGGGCTGAGTTCCATGACATTCTGTTGCACAAAGAGTAAGTGTTGAGGTTGAAAGTCCAGGAAACACAAGTAGAAATAATCAACCCTTTATGAAAGTTGTTTGCTTTCTCTCTCCCTCTCCCAACTCTGCTCTAAGACAGGGTTTTATTATGTAGTCTTGGAGGGCCTGGAAGTCTTTATGTAGACCAGGCTGGTCTGAAACCCACAAGGATCTGCCTGCTTCTACCTCCCAAGTGCTAGGATCAGAGATGTGCACCATTATGTCATACTCACCCCCCACCAGCTAACACAATGCTGGCAACAATTGTGTGGACTTAGAGATCAAACCTTCCACACAGGTGGAAGGAGAGTATCTATGTACGGTCATGTAAGATCATGCCAGCCAGCCAGGGTGTTTAGAGTCCAGGTTATTGGAGTAGTCTTAATCTTGGAGTTTGCTGAGAAGGGCAAGAGGTCCTTGCCTGCCTGGTGAACTCCTAGCTGTGGTGCTCAATAAATATATTGGACAGATGGGCCATCATCCCAGGCATCTGAAAGCCTGGAGAATCCGAACCTCTGATTGCCATTGCCCTGGTCCTAGTTGGAGTCCCTTGTTAAGCCAGGGTATGGACTGACACCTTGCCACTGTCCTCATTGCTTCGATACATTTGTGTTCTGCCTTCATCTCTCCTTCTTTCTTGGATACCGTGGACAATGCTCTTGATCCCCAAAGACAAAGCTCAGCTCTTTTCTCCCCTAGGGTTTCCATGCTTTTGTAGAAGTTTCAGCCAAGGCTCTGCTGATCTCTGTGTCTGACAAATGTCTCTTCCCACACCTTCCCACCCCAGCTGCCCCTGTCAAAATATCTTCTCCTATACTCCACACCCTAGCCTTGGGGAGTCTGGGCAGCCATACTATCCTTTTTCTGTAGCCCCAGCATTTTTCAACACTCAACATAATGGGTTCCTAGGTGGGTTCTCCCTGATTTCCATGCCTTCCACACAGTCCTGGATTTTGAGAAAATATAATCAAGATCTGGACAGCTGCGAAAGCGCAGATGAATTGTGAATTTATCTTGTTTATCTCTCCATTGCAAATGAATAGTCTGGTATAGAGCTAGCAAGAGTTTCGCATAAAGGCAGGAAGAATGACAAAGAATATGTTATAGAGGAACATACCCAGTTTCTATCCAGCAGAGAAGCACATGAGTCCTGGGGGATGGTTCTGGGCAGGAAGAATGCAGTCTGTGAGAGGGAATGTTGGGAATTTTCACTGAAGAAAAGTGGGGCATGATGTGGGGTCAACATCCTATACAGTGCAACTTTCAATTGCCTAGAGTCTTTTCTGCAGCTCAGTGGAGGTCCAAAACTATCCTCCCCCTCTCCACCAACCAGAGGTCAGGAAGAGTTGGTCTTACGGTATTATTTCTTTCTCTAGAATATCAGGAAGTTAAGTGCACTTTGCTTCATGTCAAAATACTATCTGCAGTGACTTAATTGCCAGGCAATAATAGTCCTCTGGGCTATAAGTCTCAGTTACAGTAAGAGCAGAGAAGGTGTTCCTTTCTTCCTCTCTCTGGTGAGATCACTGGCCTTCCTCTTCATCTCAAGGCAGACCTTTCAGAAGAATAGGACTACTTCTTGGTGAGCATTTCCAGTGTGGGCTGTGACACTTGGTGATGGTGACCAGCTGTTAGGGAGAAGATGACTTTGGAAGGGGTAAATCCTTAGCTAAGGGGCTGATTGCTCTTGAGCACTGTGGCCCAGAACTTTCTAGCACATAGAGAGCCTCCACCTGCTCTCCAGAGCAGTGGTTTCTTGATTCAGCCATTTCAACCTTGGAAGGAGAACAGTGCCCTCCAGGCCTATGCAAGAAGAATCCCTCTTGGATGAAATTCCTTCCCTGGGAAGGAAGACCCCCTCCCTACCCCCATGACTTGATAAAGGATGTGGTATTGTTTCCAGTTTTGTATCCTTCCAAATGACCGCATCTAGCATAAAGCCAATGTTTGATAAAGTTTGGCTTTCAGAAAGAATGGGTGAATGAATACATGGGCAAACAACAGTCTTGTGTGGGGTTGCTGGATTACAGGTCTAAGTCCCTTAATTCAGCACCATTGTCATCACTTGCATCTCTTTCAGTGTTCACAGAAGTCACCATGGCCTGGTCCTCCAGCCTGAAGAGTCTCCTCACAGTCTTTGTCTTTACCATCTTAGCTGTCCATGTGAGCTTTGTGGGTAAGAGTAAACAAGGCATTCCTTTCTCCTAAAGATGGGAAGGGGGAGGTAAGCAGCCAAGAACCTTGGGGAGTTAACCAACCACAGGAGACTCCAGTGGCCTGTCTAGCCCCTCATGGCTTGACTGCTAGGAAGCATCAACTACAAGGCTCTGGGGTTACCTTTTAAATGATGTACATTTCCTTCTTGCAGAGAGTATCCAGTGTATAGTACAACAATGTAACAGTACATCATGTTCTGGGACTACAGATGATTGTGCAACCTCTATAGGCTGCTTCAACCAAATACAGCAATTTGATACACCATGTAAGCCAACCCTCACACCTTGAAAGTCCTCCATTTATCCTTGCTTCCTTTCCAGGATGAGAGTGGGAGCCTGGGGTTCTGGGAGGTGGTGTAGATGGTGTTGTAGGACCTGGATTCTACATGATGAGGACCATGCATATGTGACTCCATTCTTACTTTTCCAGTGTTGGGAATCAAGCTCTGGGCATCACACATGCCAAGAAAGTACTCTACCACCAGTCACTCCCTTTGTAGCAAATGGTCCCTCTGTTGGTTCATTCTCTGAAACAGACCATTGCAGAGGGACTCTTGGAGAAGTACAGTACTCAAGGCAGAGGGGATGGAGGGACAGGTTCTTTACCATGAACTCAGGAGGAAAATTTACTTAGTGCTTCAACTTTCTTCAGTTCCAGCTACAAACCAAATGGTTAAGCAAAAATACTGCCTTGGAGAAACAGACACATGCGGTGACCTGTCATTCTCAGCAACTTTGGGGGATCAGCGGAGATTTAGATATGAAAGCCGTTGTTGCACAAGTGATCGATGTAACAAAGATGACATAACACGTGAGTACAGCTCATGTCTGTGTCCCAGCACCTGCTCAGGGTTCCTCTGCCTTTCCATAGGTCCATCTCTGCTGATGGGCTGCAGACAGACATTTGCTTTCTCTTTTTACTTGAAGCTCTCATTTATAAGGGTTTATAGGTTGGATGCAAGCCCCTCTCTTGGGTATGTGTATACATAGTTGCACACACAGACTGAGTGATCTCTGGGCAGCAGTAATTGGTCCTGGGCATATTCTTTAAGGAGGTTCATTGAATCTGTGGGTTTCAATGCTTTGCTGGCTGCTCCTCCAGTCGAGACTCTTTCCTCACCTATTTTATTTCTTATTTTGGATTTTTGTATTGTTGAGATAGAGTCTTGTGTGTATCCAGGCTTGTTTTTATTACTGGAATCAAGTAATCCTCCTTCCCCAGTCTCTAAAAGCTGGGAGTACAGGTGTGTGTGACCAACTTTATAGGCAACACTGGGAGACCAACAGACATTTAGATATAACCAGTGACTATATCTATATAGCTATGATACTGATAAGTGCAATTATGAAGACATAAAATATGAGTCGGGCTTATCTCTGCACCCTTGATAGTGCATTGTAGCTCCTCTGGCTATCCGTGGACTCCTGCCTGCACTGAGGTGCATCAGAGCTGTGTGCTTGTCTTTCCTTTTGCCTGTGGCCCCTGTCCTTGGGAAGTGAAAGGGTAGATACAAGCCTCTGTCTGGGTGGGACAATGAGTGATAGCTGAGTGCCATGGGTTGGTACTTATTCTTTTCTCTGAGTCTATTGATTTAAATGTGTTCCCCTTACCCTTTAGCTGAGATATTTGTCTCATCTATTTAATTCTTTATCTTTGTTTTTGTTGTGGATATGGACCTCCCAGGCTTGTCTTGAATTCCTGGAGTCCAGTAATCATCCTGCCTCAGCCTCCCTGATACTGTCCCTAATTCTTCACCCTTTGGTCAGCATTTTTTTATATGGCAGATTATTTCCTTTCCCAATATCTAGGAACTTGTCTTCTGCTTTGGTAGAGAGGTGAGGGAGTAAAGAAAGGTGAAGACAGTTGAGTGGACAACTATTACCAAAGGATCTCAGATACCTGCATACTGTTCCCTCTTCCCATGACATTTTAGTTTTTTTTTTTTTTTTTTTTTTTTTTTTTTTTTTTTTTTTTTTTTTTTTTTTGTTCAATCATGAAAGAACTATACGGTATTAGATTGGGTGAGGCAGTGATATTCTCAGCTATTGTTTCCTGCCTATTCCTCAATATAAACACCTTTCCCTCTCCGTTCAGTATCTCAGGAGCCTGCAAAACCCAATGGTATTCAGTGTATTGCCTACTATTCGGAGCTAGATGCGCTTCATATCCCAACTTCCCTAACGTGCACAGGAGCGGAGACAAAGTGCATTACTGTTATTGGCACAGGTATGATTATTTACTCATGCATTGTGGTGTTTATATTGCTAAGGGTACAGTGTATCAGCCATTTATCACTACACAGAGAATTGTGCCACAACCTAACAGGTGCAAACAGGAGCTATTTATCACCACTCAGTATCTGAAAGTCTATACACTTTGTGGTGTGACTGTCTAAGGGTGTCTCATCAAACTGGGTTCTGTTGTTGGTGTAAGCTGTGGTCCTTCAGATGCCCATGGTTCTTCAGATGGAGGACCTGCTTCCTAGCTCATGCTTGGCTTTTGGTGGGTTTCACCTTCTCTTCCTGTGGCCTCTTCATAGACTGCCAGTGTTCTCCTAGCATATCCTCTTGCTTCTCTTGTGGAGAAGTGATGAGAGACAGACGTAGAGTAATTAGTGGAGCTGAGGTAGTTCGAGCCTTCATCTTAGAAGTGACATATCACTTCATACTCTCATAGATTAACCCAGATGTGACATAGGTAGATTCGATAAATTCAACACTTGGGCACCTCTGCCAGCAGATGGGCATGATGGGGGCAGATCATCTTAGAAGCTGTTTCCCTCATGGAGCAAGGGCCAGGTGTGTGGTTGTCCCTCTAAACCTCAGACAGAGCCATTTATCCCAAGAAAAAGTTGACAGAAGAAGAGTTGAGGTAAGGTCTGGGAACTGAAGGAAAGAGAGGAACAAATTCAACTGCTTCTCAAAAAAGAGTCAAGTTTGGGCACCTGTGTTGCTGTGATATTCTGGATTAGGACCTTGACTCAGAAGTGCAGGGAGTGGTGACACTTGAGTTCCAGAAGCCATCATCACTGCTGTTGTGATGACTCAGATCCCATCAATAAGCACTCAAGTTTTGCTTAAAGCTACTGACTTTAGTGAAATATTTGTAATTTCCCATGCAGGAGAAAATTATGTATTTATTGTGAGGGCCAATAATACATTTCAGGGATTAACTGCAAAAATAACTCTAGGACTTTTCTTCTTGACTGTATGCTGTGGGGATGAGCTAGCAACTCCTCATCAAAACATGAAAACTTGTGTGGAATTTAGGAGTGGGTTAAGTGGTGGATTGAGAGCTTGATGGGTCTGGAGGCAAGCTATGTTTTTGTTTTGACAGGTTCTGGGGTGAGTAAGGGAAAGGTCCTTTGTCTAGATAAGTTGGGATGAATAAAGAAAATGGGGTGTCACAGAAACAGAGGAGGGCTGAAGCCCTCCACAGTGGGACAGGCTTATACCTCAGTTTACCCCAGGAAACAGACATCCAGCTTGTTCCATAATAGTTCTTATAGAGATCTCAGAAGAGATGTCAGTTATGAGGGGTCCACAGTATTTTCATAAAGGGAAACTGGGTAGAGAAGACAGGTACTTGAGAAGGGTTTTAGCTTACAATCGAGACCCTGCATCTTGCCTTCTTCCCTGCGTGCAACAAGCTCATCTCTCCTAGTGGGTGTGATTCACTCCAGTGTTAGACCAAGTGTTAGCCTTGTATTTGAGATGCAATAGTCCCTATAAGGTTTCTTCTATACCGGGGAGACAATGGGACTACAGGACACTAAGGATGGATGGATGGAATGCAGCTGGACTCATGCATCTCAGTGAAGAGGCAGAAGTCATGGACTCTGGACCATTTTGAGCACAGTTTCCTTTCCCAATGGATGTGGGTGAGGAGGGCAGAAGAGAGGAGAGAGGAAACTAATTCCTGGGTCTTTTTCTTAGTAAAGGGAAGCAGTAATCCCCTTTCCATCGTGATGGCTGGAATGGGCTGTGCGACAGAGAGTGCCTGCAACCTGAATATGACTATTCTCGACAGCATAGATGTCCACACCTTCTGCTTGAGTGGTCTCCCTGTATTTCCACCTGGCTCATCAGTTCCGGATAGTACACCTGGCTCATCAGTTCCGGACAGTACAGGCCTTCGACCTACATCCATCTCAACAGTACCGATTCTGGTTTTTCTCCTCCTGCTGAAAGTCTTGTTTTGATCTCCCAGGCTCAGGCAGTCCCACAGTCCTACACACATACTTGGAGGGTGTCCTTCAATGTGGGAGAATTAAAAGCTGGTGACTGTCTGACTTGCTTGTATTTCTGTGTAAAAATTCCAATCCATTTTCAATTTTAATTTAAAAAATTGTGCATACATGTCTATGTGTGAGTGTGTGCATGCGTGTATGCATGCGTGTGTGTGTGTGTGTGTGTGTGTGTGTGTGTGTGTGTGTGTGTGTGTGTGTGTGTGTGTGTGTTTGCTGGTGGAGTCCAGAAGAGGGTGTCAAATCTCCTTTAGCTGGCATTACAGGTGTTGTCAGCTGCCTGTTGTGGGTGCTGGGAACTGAACTCTGGTTCTCTGTAAGAACATGATTTTAATTGCAGAACTGTCTCTCCAGCCTGCTGTGATTCATTGTGAAACAGTCTCTTCCTTCACTCTTCATAGCATGTCCAAGATGTCTGAGATGACATCCATGAGATTCTCTTTACTCCTACTGTTTCCAACCATCTCTTGAGCTACATATCCTGCAACATTATGGTGATATATTATTTATGATTTAATAAAGCTTGCCTGAGGGTTCAGGATGCAAAGCCAATCACATTAGATAACTATAGAAGCTAGGTGGTGTTAGTACACACCTTTAATCCCAGGACTCAAGATTAAGAGTAGACAGATCTCTGTTAGTTCAAAGCTACACTGACTACATGAAATTGATCCAGTCCTAAAAGAAACAGCTCACACAAAGGTGATCTCAGCACCAGGGATCAAACACCTTTAATCCCAGAACTAGGGAGGTGGAGACAGGAGTGATGTGGCTGGGCAGAGAAAGAAATATAAGGAAGAGGAAACAGGAACTGAGAGCTTTGGAGGATTCATGGAGACAGGATTGCCATTTCAGCTGGGTAGAGGTAAGATCTACTGGGTTGTCTGCTTTTGTTTCTCTGATCTTCAACTTGAAGCTTGGTCCTTAAAATCTGTCTCTGGGCCTTTTATTTTCCATGTTACAGAACATATCTTTTCGGATTATTAATTTTCATTCACAATTTATAATTGATTCTTGCTAAGAAAAATGAATTTGAATGGATAATTCAGGGCCTTGGAGGATCATTTCCCACAGTTTATCATAGCACAGCTCAAATATATAGCTAGATATAGTGTACATAAGCTCATAGCACTCAGGATGTTGAGGCAGTAGGATTACTGCATGTCTGAGGACATCATGTGCTTTATAGTGAGTTCCAGGCTGGCCGAGGCTGCATAGCAAGACCTTGTTTCAAAAAAAAATAGAATAAAATAAAATAAGATACAAATAAAAGAAATGTCAGGCACTCCTGAAATTTTCTCACCTCAGAACCATGAGCATGGAACCATCACATCCACTCTGCATACCTCTGTATCCTAGGGGAATGGACTCTAGGGTACAGGCAGTGGCTGTCTATTAAGGGGGTTGTAAATACTCACTTTAAATTATGAAGATATTTTCTCCAAGACACCAGAAACTATCCTCTCTCATGGCAGGGTTTGGGCCATTGCTAGCTCCCAGCACTCTTCCTGTATGCTATTGAGGCAAGGGAACTCCAGGAGAGAAAAGCTTTGCATAGAACTCAAACTTTACCATGTTCTGTGGTGCTGACTTACAACAGAGTCATCCTGCACAAATGGACCCCCCAGTTCTTAGATTCAGTTTCCAACAGGGCCCAGCAGGTTTCTCCAGGTTTCATGAAGAAGAGTGCCTTGGTGGCTACCTGGTGTGTGAGAACCAGACCTTGCTGTAATTCCTCTGCTGCAGACTTCCTCTTTCCTTCCTGGTGTAAGTTATGTGGCTTCTCTAAGCTTGGTCTACAGTCCTCTGTGAACTGAAGGAAACACTCTTCCTTAGGCCTGTCCACAGCCCTTTACACTTTGGATGCACCCCATCTGCATGGATCAAATTTTATGCCACAGGAAGGGGCTGCATATGAGAGAAGACCAGTCCTTTGATCGCTTTTTGGAGGAGATGCACTTGTTTAAATCAGTGATGTCCATAGTGTGAACCATGCTGTGTGTGTGTGTGTGTGTGTGTGTGTGTGTGTGTGTGTGTGTGTGTGCAATCTAGTTACTTTGATCCACTGGGATATGAAGGATTTGGGTTATGTCCATTAGCTTGTTGGACTAACCCATTTTAATTTCAATGGGAGGACCAGAGGTCCCATCTAAAAACCCCAATCTCTAAATGTCCCTAGAAATCTGTAGGTTATTCTTGTCTTTTGCCAAGAAGTAGGAATTTCTGTTAGCTTGATTAAACCAGGGGGAGTCTAGAGCAAACACAGTCTCTGGGTTCTGGTCCAGGTAAGGCAGTAAGCTTCTCTTAGCCTCTACCCTCAGGGCTCTGTGAACAGTGCTGTAGGGGTGTGCTCAACTCCTACACTGTTGTGGGGTGTGCTCAACTCCTACACTGCTGTGGGGTGTGCTCAGCTCCTTCCAGTGATTCCTCCACCACTAGTACAGAACTTACACGTCCATGGAGCCATAAAACCCACCTTTCTTATCTTGCTTGGAGCAGGGAAGGGCAACTGCACTCATTATTTAGTGGAAATAGAAAGCAACACATACACATAAAAAGACACAGGGAGGCTTGAGGGATGATTCAGGGTTAAGAGCACTTGCTGCTCTTACAGAGGATCCAGGCTCCCATACAGTGGTTCACAACTTACTGAAACTCCAGTTCCAAAGGATCATATTCCCTTCTGACTTCCTGGGCATCAGGGATGCATGTGGTCCACATACATTCATGCAAGCAAAAACACTCATACATGTGAAATACATAAAAAAAATTTAAAGACGCAGAACTTTTAAGACTTTGCATATTGGCCAGGCAGTGGTGGCTCATGCCTTTAATCCCAGTACTCGGGAGGCAGAGGCAGAGGCAGGTGGATCTCTGAGTTCAAGGCCAGTCTGGTCTACAGAGGGAGTCCCAGGACAGCCAAGGATACACAGAGAAACTAGAAACTCTGTCTTGGAAAACAAAACAAAACAAACAAACAAACAAACATAGTTTGCATATTGTTTTCACGATCAAGGTTGAGGAAGTAGAAGTGGTTCGTGGGTCTTCCCAAGATCCTACTCACTGTTTGCCGAGCATCGGTGGCCCCTCTGTCTCATGACCAGAGAGCTGAATTTTGTTATTGGTGGTAAAAGTTATGGATGTATTCTGGGGCATTTGATGAGCTGGCCACCATTCTCAGCAGTTTCCAGACATGAACTCAGCTAATCCTGGTACTGTCCTCATCTCCAGATGACAGCAAGGGAACAGTCCAAAGAGGTGAGTGGAGTTGTTTTGCTAGTAGACAATGGAAACGAGAGTGCAACCCAATAGGGAAAAGAATCAAGATGCCTGCTCTAGTAGTCATAGAAATGTAAAATCTCAGAACAGCAATTTTTTTGTTCACTGTATTAGATTTCTGTTGTGGCTGTAACAAATGACAGTAAATCTGGTGGCTTGAAACAGCACAAAGTCACAGTTCTGGAGGAGAGTCTGAACCGAGTTTTCCTGAGTACAGTTCGGGTGTCCACAGAGCTGGTTTCTCTGTGGTTGACTACAGGGAGACCCACTTCCCTGTCTGTACCGTGGCCAGGGATCACCTGCATTCTTTTGCTCTTTGTTTCTTCCTGCATCTTCTACACACATCCCTGCACTCCGAGTCTGGCTCACAGCCTCTTCCTCTGGTGCCCTCTCCTTCTTTCCCCTGGATATCCTTGTAGCTCACCCTTGTAATACAGGATGTTCCCATCTCGGGATCCTTACCTACACCTGCAGTCTCTTTCCCCGTGTAAGAATAACATAAATGGTGTCTGGGGATTAGGGCAGGTGCTTATTTATCGGATAGTATTCAGCTGATCATACAACCCGCCAATTAAAAAATGTCTCAACATTCTGTAGGGTATTCATAAGTGAGACTTGTTGGAACCAGATGCAGTTCTGCAGATGGTCCTGTGTTGGGGGCTGTGGCCATCTTTGAGAGCAAATTCAGCTGACACAAAGCAGGTTAGGTTATCGGGCGAGCAGTCCTTTGAGAGTGTTATTGCCAGAGATTTTCTTCAAGGAGCTCTGGACGTGACACATGGTGTTGCAAAAACAAGGAGCCCTTTTCCAGTGTCTCCTGATGAAACAGCGAAATGTCCTGTGACACATCATAGACCATCATGCCAAGAAGCTCGTGAGACACAGTTTGTTTTGGTGGCCTGAGGACCAGGGAAGTAGTTTCTCTGTCTGCAGTTGTCTCTGGTAGTTGCCACTCCTTCCTCTCTGCACACAGAGGGACATGGTGGTGGCAATCAGCGGACTCTGTCACCACCCCTGGCTCCTTTTTGGGTGTGTTCCTACAATAAAGGCTTAGTGTTCTCCCAGCTCCGGTCCCACCCTTCTAATCTGTCCAATGAAGCATGCAGTCGTGAAGCTCTCTTTGTGCCTGTAACTATTGCCCATTCTAACAAAGCCACGCCTGACACCATGTGGTGGTTTGCAGGAACATGGCCCCCATAGGCTCAGAGGGAGTAGCACTATTAGGAGGTGTGGCCTTGTTGGAGTAGGGATTGTCTGAGGAAGCGTGTCACTGGGGGTGGTCTCTGAGGCTTCAGATGCTCAAACAGTGCCCAATGTGGCATCCTCTTCCTGCTGTCTGCCGATCTGGATGTAGAACCCTCAGCCCCTCTCCAGCACCATGTCTGCCTGCATGCCACTATGTTTCCCACCATGACAATAATAGACTAAACCTCTGAAACTGTGAGCCCTCCCCAGTGAAATGTTTTCCTTTATAAGAGTTGCCCTGGTCATGGTGTCTCTTCAGAGCAATAGAAACTCTAATTAAGACACACCAGAAGCCCCTGACCATTCTCTGTGGCTACCATGCCCTTCTCTGAGTAGCCCCTGCCCACCAGATGTTGGGTCTGTGAAGATGTGGAACGACCTCTGTCCTTTGGGAGACAATACCTCACCTGTCCTGGCTTCTCCCCTCTTTCTCCTGCCCACATGCTCCCATGTGTCACTGTAGCCCCTTTTGTGATGCTTCAGCTAATAAGTCTTCCTCTCCTCTTCTGATCCCACCACTCCTCAGATCTGTCTGTCTCTGCATTCACATCGTCTGCCCGGAAGCTGCAAAGCAATCTCTCCTTTGTATCACACTGGGGCCCAATGCTCTGTAAAGCTGCCTTACAGAGCTTGCAGACACCCAGTTCACAGGTAAGAACAGGATAAAACTGGGCCTTTCGGCCTTCTGGTGGCATCTGTGTCCCTGATATCAACTCTGCTGGTCATATTGAAATGAGACACAAAGAATAACTGAGGCTTCTGTTGGTCAGCTTTTCATCTTATTCAGTTCTCCCAAAAGGCACTTCTCCATCCTTGTCCAGAGCCTGTAATCACTTTGGGTAAGTAACAGTGGAGCCTTGCAGACCATCCCATAGTGAGATCAGGACATAAATGGGAGCAGTTGCCCCACAAAAGAAGCAAGTTGGCCTGTCAAGTAGAACAGTCATTTCATGGTAACCAGATTGTTCCCGTAAGACATAAAGACTTCCACTAGATGGCACAGATGAATCTAGTTAGTACACAGTGCTAGAATCTTGATTTTAGAAATTGCTGTTTAGCAACCGGGAGCTCTTGGTCCCCAGACTGATAGCTGGGAAAACAGCACGGGACTGATCCAGACCCCAGGAACGTGGGTGTTAGTGAGACGTCGGAAATCTATGGGGCCTCCTGCAGTAGATCAGTACTTATTCCTAGCATAGGTGTGGACTTTGGGAGCCCATTCCACATAGAGGGATACTTCCTTAGTCAAGACACACGGGGGTGGGCCTAGGCCCTATCCCAAGGATATGGCAGACTCTGAAGACCCCCTTTGGAAGGCCTCACCCTCCGTGGGGAGCAGAAAGAATATGTGATAGGTAGGGTTTAGTTGGGGGAGGGTGGAAGGGGAGGAGGGGAGGGAGAGGGAACTGGGATTGACATGTAAAACAATCTTGTTTCTAATTCAAATAGAAATGGAAAAAAACACACAAAGGCAGACCTACTAGAAAAAAAAAAGAAATTGCTGTTTAGAGTTGCTGACTCAAGTTGTACACACACACACACACACACACACACACACACACACACACACACACACACCCCCAAGTGAATTTTGACTTGGGATTAGCACAGAATTTGTGATAACTTCTGAAGTGTCCCTAAACACATTTTTATCTTTGACCATAAAAATAAAATATCAGCTCTGTAAAACACTGGAGCTGAGCCACTCTGCTTCCACGGCCGGTTTTTGCTGTATGCAGGCTCAGGTTTCTGGCCTTTCTCATCTTCTAATTGTTCTGTGTGCACACTGACTCTTCCCTTCTCCATTTCCAGCAAGCAAACACTTACTGCTGCCCAGACCATGGTAATCATTGTTATGTGTAGGGGTAGCAGTGGGTACTTCACAGTGTTTGCTATCTCCACAGCTGTCAATGCCACAGCCTTTTGTCACCATATGCTATACCATTATACAACACTGCTCTTTTTTCTTTTGAGATGGGGTCTGTGTAGCCCTGGCTGTCCTAGAACTAGCTGTAAACCAGGCTGGCCTGGAGCTCACATGGCCACTTGTCATAGTATCCCTGACTAAAACCTTGTGTCTATCTGGGGATTCTATTTAAAGTATTCTATGCTAGTTTTCGGAACTGCTCAAGTACTAGTTGTGCAAGGACTGTCACCACAGTCACCACAGTGTACCACAGATGGATGTCAGAAACAAGACCTCATGTTCTCCTAACACTGAATGCTGGAAGGACGAGCTTTGGTACTGGAAGGTCTGGTTTCCCTGAGGATTCCGCACTCAGGCTTTAGCTGACCACCATCTTCTCTCCGTGGTTTTACATTGTCTACCTGCTGCGTATCTATTATCTGAGTCCTAACTGCTGGTTTTTTTTTTTTTTTTTTTTTGTAGGAGTTTCAAGACTGGGTTTTTCCATGTAGACTTGGTTGTCCTGGAATTGATCTGTAGACTAGGCTGGCCTCAAACTCACAGAGATCCAGCTGCCTCTGCCTTCCAAGTGCCAAGATGAAAGGGCGTGCCACCACACTTGGCCTAAATCTCTGTTCTTACAAGGCCACTTGCTGTGTTGAATGAGGACCCACACTAATAACTTCTGGGAAGACTGTCTCCAAAGGCAGTTATGTTCTCAGGCATGGTGGGGGCAGGGTTAAGCTTTCAAATTACTTTTCCTGGACACCGAACCTCTCTCTAACACGTCCTCTTTACAGACAGTTTTTTGCACCTATATATCTGACAGAGGATTTACATCTATAATTTACAAAGAATGAGGGAGAGAAAAAGGTGGGGGGAACAATAAAGATATGGGCTTAGGGAGAAACCTGGTGCTAGAGTAACTCCCAAGAACCCACGAGTAAGACCCCAGATAAGATTTCTAGCAATTGTAGAGAGGATGCCTAAACAGGCCTACCCCTGTAATCATATTGATGAATACCCCAAATATCATCATAGAGCCCTTATCCAGTAATTGATGGAACCAGATGCAGAGATGCACAACACAACCAAGAACCAGGCCAAGCTCTGGGAATCCAGTCAAAGAGAGGGAAGAGGGAACATATGAGCAAGGGAGGTCAAGATCATGATGGAGAAATCTACAGAGACAGCTGAACCAAGCTTGTGGAAACTCATGAACTCTAGACCTACAACTGTGGAGACTCCAGGGGACCGAACTAGGCACTCCATATGTGGGAGATAGTTGTGAAGCTTGGACTATCAGAGGGGCCCCTGCCAGTAGGACCATGATACAAACCTGGTACATGAGCTAGTTAGTTGGGACCCATTCCCTATGGTGGGATGCCATGCTCAGTCTTAATGCATGGAAGAGAGGTCTGGCCCTGCCCCAACATATTGTGTCAGACTATGTTGACTCCTTATGGGAACCCTTACCCATGAGGAGGATTGGACTAGGGGTGGGCTAGGGTAGAGGTGAGGGGGGTAGGAGGAGGGGTGGGAGGGAGAACTGTGGTTGGAATGTAAAATGAAATAAAAATAAAAAAATGAAAAAACCACCCTTACTGAAACTTATCACTAATCAAATCCCCCTCCACCACCAAAAAAGAAAACAATAAAGAGTGGGCTAATGAGCTGAGCAGAGTTCTTTAGAGAAGAAATTCAAATGGTATTCAACACCCTCAGCTATCAGAGAAATTAGAAATTAGAAATTATGATACAACTTCGTGGCTTTTCAAATTATTCACATCTTGTCTGGTTACTTAAATTCTAGGCATTGGTGAAAATGGCTCCCATTTAAAGTCAACAATCTCCTTCCCACTCTCCCTTTCTTGAGACTTTCTCCCATGTATTCCAACCTGGTCTAAAATTTGCTGAGTATTGGAGGATGATCTTGGACTTGCGGTTCTCCTGCTTCTGCTTCCTGAGTGCTGGGATTATGGGTGTGAGTCACCCTGCCCAGGTTTATGAAGTGCTGAGAATCAAACCAAGGCCTTTGTGCATGATGCCATACACTCTACCAAATTACCTCCATTCCGTCACACTCCCCTTTCTTTGGTAACCTTATTGAGATGGTGGCAGCTGAAGGCTGAAGATGCTGTCTGGACATAGCTGGTGATCTTTGATGCCTTTGCCTCCCCCTCTGCCCATACCCTTTGATGTATTTCAACAAATGTATACATTGTTTTATGTTTAAATCTTGGTCATTTCTTTTTTTTAAATGCTGGGATTATGACTTTGGTTCTATTTCCAACCCTTTATTTGGAATGCAGAGCAACATTAATTTTGATAAACATGGTGATAAAAGCGTTGAAAATAAGTATGGCCTGTTTAGAAAGTAAGTGGCTTTCCAGTTTGGGGGTAGGAGCAAAAACAGGTGCAAGACCGTCTCCAAAGTAGAAGAGCACATATACTCAGTGAGTCACCAAAGGGTTTGGTTGCCACTCACTAAGGGCAAGCATTGCAGTCAGGCTAACCATCCATGATCTTCATCACAGCAAATCAGAGTCTCCAATTGTTCAAAGTAATTGTAGGTATAAGACAGAAAGCAACTCCAGACTGACTTATTAATCGGTCTGGATGACTATGAAATGTTCCCCAGTTCTGAGGTGGCAAAGTCTTCAGAGTGACTGTTGGAGCAGGGAAGCTTTCATGTGCTTCCAGTTGTCACACAGTGCATAGAGACTGGTGAGTGTCAGTCCTGCCAGGCCACCAGGTGCTATTCCTCGAAGACCACCTGCACATTTATACAACATTCCTGTCATGGTTCCAGCTGCTACTGTGTTGAGGTCATCTTCTGCACAATGCAAACACCAAATGCACTATAGAGCAAAGCCAAGGAACCTAGAGTATTAGCCCAAAGTGCCCCTTGCCTAGTCACCATATTCAAAATCTGTACATTTCTTGGTTTGGACTAGGCCATGTTCTGGGTTTCCTCCAATCCTAGCCGAAGACCGTTTATTGCCCCAAATTCAGCCCCTGTCATGCAACATCCTCCAATGGAAAAAAAAAAAGCTAGCTCAAATTGGCCTCAAGTTTTGTTAGCTCCAGTTGGCAAAATGAACTCATCAGTATCCTGAACAAGATATCATGGATCCACATTTAAATATGGAGACAGGGGATTCATACCAGTTAGCGGAATGCCAGCCAAATCAGCGTGTGAGGTGATTCCCACCACCACCTCAGGCCAGGGGCGTGTGCTCTGCCATGGTACCCACAGCGGGAAGACCCGTGTTCCTACTGCCACCTTCACAGGCTCTCTTGGTCATTTCTTTATGGTAAGTCTTCCTTTTTTTTTTTTTTTAAAGGTCTCACTTCCTCCTTATTTCATCACTTTTTTTCTTGTTTCATTAGTTTTTCCTATTTCAAAATGTTATTTGTTGACACCAACTTGCCTGCATCCTTCCCTCCTTTTCTTCTTTTGACTGTCGATGTTAGTGAAGTTTGTGGCAGCTCTTAGGGCAGCTGGTGACCGATGTCACTTCTGTAGCGACTCAGTGCAGGTGCTATGTAGTATGTGCTTGTGCGTGAGCATGCGTGCGTGTGTGTGTGTGTGTGTGTGTGTGTGTGTGTGTGTGTGTGTGTGTGTGTGTACATACATGATTTCATACATAATTATGCTTTGACACGTTAAAAATGAAACAAGACAGAATGTTATTTGATCTGGGGAGACACTGACCCTCCAAGAGCTAACTAGTTCTTAGATACAACAGTTATCATCACATCAAAAGTGTCTGTTAGAAGCAAACTGGCAGAGCAGCACCCCTCTGTTGGATCTATACATTCAGAGAGGGGTGACGTCTTCACCTTAATCATCACAGGTCAGGTAGGTCCCAGGTCCCAGGTCCCAGGTCCCAGGGACCACTCTACAGCTCCAAGCCCACCAAAGTCACTCTAACTCACCAATTCCTTGCTGCCCACACAGCCGGTGTTGCCTTCCTATGAGTCCTTGTGTGACAAAACACACCCTTGTTGTTTTAGGTCCTAGGAGCACAATAAGCAGAAAAGAGGAGGAGCATAGAGGCTGGGTACCACTCCAAGGCCTAATCTATGCTTCACCCTGATGAGGCAGTGATGACCTCCCAAGTATGGAGTGATTCCATGCCTGGTACCATGTACCCAAAAGTTCACATGGGACAATGGGGGACTAAGCTCCCCTCAGAGAATCATGCACATAACTACAACTTCTTTCCTTCCTTCATAGCCTGAGTGACTCTAGCTAGGTGTGGAAGGGCTTCGAAGTGGGACCCAGGGGCTCTTCTCCAGAGTTCCATCCCTGTTGTCAGTGACTTTCTGAGATGTCAGATATCAAAATATGGCCAAGAAAGAAAGAAGACAAACAGATGCCAGAGTCTGTAACTACAGGACTCCATCCAGCTTGGCAATGCAGAGCAACCATCTAGAAGTCAGGAGCTGAGCTGGGATATTTACTTATCTGAACCTGTCACTGACCCCAGTTCACTGGCCATACCTGATGTGCTGGAAGTCCCACCTTTCTGTTGCTTTTGTTCTCACCTGCCCTCAGCATTTCCCCTGTACAACAGGTGCTGAGCCCAAGAGGGGGCTTTTCTGTCTTTGCTGCTCACCCTGACTGGGCTGTATCCCTGTCACCCTGCTCTCTCCACTACCTTCTTTCCTCATTCCCTAGGGATACACCGTCCATTAGGAACAGGTGAAGTCTTGGGTGTATAGGGTTCCAGACTCCAGCAGCATATGCCAGTGTAACTTGCCTGTTGGGTTGGAATGAGGATATTCGAAAGAGACACTTGAGTCCTTCCCTTCCACTAAGGATCCCCAAGTAAATGAATTTCCCTCAGGAATCTGATGCTGAGAGAAGGAAAAGGCCTCAGCCAGAGGCGAATCCCGTCTCCTAGAAAGAGATTCAGTTTTGACAACTTACTAGACTGCCTTACAGGAGAGACTGGAGCCTAGACAGTGATGGGTGGGGCCACACTTTGGCCAGGACTACTTATCTAGGCATATAACTGGCACTGTACTTAAGCAGAAACCTCATGCCAGGACCCTAAAGATGGACTTGGTAGGAAGGTCACCAAACCACTTTGTCCCTCTTCCCAGTGTGGCCACATTGACTAAACCCTTTTGTCTGTTCTTTTTTATTACTCATTATGGCTTTATTAATTGGTGTCAGACCTGGTTGATTAAAGCTGGTATGCCCAAGCTCTGATCTTTAATGAGTCTAGTTATGCTTTGAAGTCTATGATTCAAACTCTGCCTTTCAGTGGGCTTGGCTCTGGCATCCTGAAAGTCAGGCATCTCCTAAGATCAGGAATAGCCCTCTTCTATTTTTGCTCAGGCCACTACAGACTCTAGGCTCATGTATCAGATTCCTCTAACTATAGGCAACCCATAGAGAGGAGAAGGACCCCTTCCCAGGATGGGACTCCTTAGGACTCCCATTGGATAAAGGGTCCCCTGCAACTCAGGGCTGTGAGGTCACAGGATGACACCACAGCATGGCTAATGAGAAAGACTGTCATCTCTGGGCACTTGGGTCTCTACAGATGCTCTGTTGGCTGCTGTCAGTCTGCAGAATGATGTTTCTGGTCCCAAGAGTGAGCCTGCGGTGGAGAGTCCTTGAAGGGATTGTGGAACCAATCTGAAGCCAAATGTGCAGGGGACATAAATCAGACAATGAACCTTCTATGTCCCCAGTAAGCATTGTGCCCAATTATCTATGACCACAGGTGGGTGTCTGCAGGCTAGCACATATCTGATCAGCTGGCACCATGGAGACTTCACTGAGGCCTCACCCTGGGGGAAGGAAGTTGGCATAGAATTGGGTGATTCCTGGCCAGTGGGATGCCATGCTTTGTTCTAACTGTTACTATGACAGTTGCTGTTCACAGTGACAGAGCAAGCTTACTTCTGATTGGCCTGCTGGGTAGAATCCAGGCCACTGGCAGAATATGACAGCCAAGTGGTTAGTCAAGGTCTCATTCCAGACTCTGCTGTAAGTCTGGCCTCTTGGCCTCACATCTTTGCAGGAACCTTTCTTATCTCCAGCTCCTTCAGTTGGTCAGGAATTCATAGTCCAGGACCAGAAGGTAATCTGAGCAGGTAAGAGAAGAATGAAATGTAGTCTTGGACATTGACTGAGGATCCTGGAGAGGGTGTGAGGGCAAGTGGCTTGGGGCCGGGTTGTGTGGGAACTCAGGATTCTCTACAATCCTGAGTAGGGAGTTGGGATTCCTTCCTAGGCAATATTCAAAGGGACTCTAGAGACATAACTCCTGAAAAATCATCAAGATCTGTATAGTAAGCCCTGGCCATCATCTTATAGGGACCGGCATCAAGTTTCTTTCTAACTAGCACTCTTTGGAATGGAGGACGGATTCCTCATCAGGAATCTATGATCTTCACCTGGCAATTGTTGGGGTGTGGCAAATTTCCCAAGAATATGCTTCTGCCCCCTGAAGTTCATGTCATTATAGTGTGAGCAACAAGAACATTTCCCTTGTCTAGCATTCCAGGCCTTGGTAGAGACTGCAATTGAGGCTCCGCTGACCTCTGGACCTATCAAGGTGTCTGTCCCTCCACCTATACCTCTATACACCGACATCTGAGGCATCTGGACATGCCTGCTGCTCTTTTCCTACCGTCCCCACCTTCTTCAATGCTCAGCATATTGGGTTCCCAGGAAGGAAGGTTCTCCCTGCCCTCAATTCCATGGCACAGTCCTGGATATTGAGAGAATGTGATCAAGATCTGGATGATTGCAGGAAGGTAGAGGAAGAGTGAGTCCCTCTAGCTTGTCTTTTTTTCCTGTGCCCTAACAGGAGTTCAGCATAAAAATAAGAGAAAGAAAGAGAAAGAAAATATAGAAAAACACATTCTGTCCCTGCAGAGATGAACATATATCCTGAGGTTTGATTCCTAGGAGGAAGGAAGGGTGGCACATAACAGAGGAAATGTAGAAGATGCTAGGCACACATGGTGGGCCAAACTCTATTTCATAACTTTTGAACACAGAAGATGCCTGCATAGCTCACCGAGGGCCGGAGGCCTTGTGATCCCCTGCCCTTCCTCTCTCCCTCTGCCAACCAAAGGTACAGAAAGAGCTGTTCTCATGGTGTCTATCTCTAGCAGATCAGTTTGTTTAATGCACTGGGCTTCATGCTAAGATTCTATCAATTTATAATGTTAACTTCTGAGAGAATTATCACTAGGTTGCAAAAGTCAGGGACAGTGAAGACAGAGTGAACCCATCCTCAGCACTCACTGTGTGTGCTCCCTTCCTCCTGTCTGGAGGCGAGAGCACTGGCTTCCCTCTCCTTCTGGGGCTCAGGAAATCTGGACTACTTATTTCATTTTCCCTCTAGATTTTTTAATTTAAATTAGGAACAATCTTATTTTAGATATCAATCCAGTTCCCTCTTCCTCCAAGCCTCCCTTCCCCCCCACCACTCCCCTATCCCATCCCCCTTCTGCTCCCCAGGGAGGGTGAGGCCTTCCAAGGAGGATCATCAAAGTCTGTTACATAATTTGGGGCAGGGCCTAGGTCCTCCCAGTATATCTAGGCTGAGAAAGTATCCCTCTATGGGGAATGGGCTCCCAAAGTCCACTCGTACACTAGGGATAAATACTGATCCATGATCAGAGGCTCCATAGATTGCCCACGCCTTCTAACTGACACCCACCATCAGGGTGTCTGGGTTGGTTCTATGCTGGTTTCCCAGCTATCAGTCTGGGGCCCATGAGCTCTCCCTTGTTCAGGTCAGATGTTTCTGTGGGTTTCTCCAGCCTGGTCTTGACTCCTTTGTTCATCACTCCTCCCTCTCTGCAACTGGATTCCAGGAGTTCAGCTCAGTACTTAGCTGTGGGTCTCTGCTTTTGCTTCCATCGGCTACTGGATAAAGGCTCTAGGATGGCATTTAAGTCAGTCATCAATCTCATTATAGGGGAAGGGCATTTAAGGTAGCCTCTCCACTATTGCTTAAATTGTTAGTTGGGGTCATCCTTGTAGATCTTTGGACATTTCCCTAGTGGTAGATTTCTCTTTAAACCTATAATGGCTCCCTCTATTATGGTATCTCTTTCCTGCTCTTCTCTATTCTTCTCCCGATTCAACCTTCCTGCTCCCTCCTGTCCTCCTGTCCCCTCTTTCATGCTCCCAAGTTGCTCAGGAGCTCTTGTCCCTTTCCCTTTTTCTGGGTGACCATGTATGTCTCTCTTAGGGTCCTCCTTGTTTCCTAGCTTTTCTGGCAGTGAGGATTGTAGGCCAGTAACCCTTTGCTCTATGTCTAAAATCCATATAAGAGTGAGTACATACCACGTTTGTCTTTTTTTGTGACTGGGTTACCTCGCTTAGAATGGTTTCTTCTAGTTCCATACATTTGCCTGCGAATTTCAAGATTCCATTGTTTTTTTTTTTTTCCTGCTGAGTAGTCCTCCATTGTGTAAATGTGCCACATTTTCTTTATCCATTCTTCAATTGAGGAGCATCTAGGTTGCTTCCAGGTTCTGGCTATTACAAATAATGCTGCAATGAACGTCGTTGAACAGATGTCCTTGTTGTATGAATGTGCTTCTTTTGGGTATATGCCCAAGAGAAGAATTGCTGGATCTTGAGGTAGAATGATTCCCATTTCCCTTAGGAACCACCATACTGATTTCTAAAGTGGCTGTACAAGTTTGCACTCCCACCAGCAGTGGAGGAGTGTTCCCTTTTCTCCACATCCTCTCCAGCATAAATTGTTATTGGTGTTTTTGATTTAAGCCATCTTGACAGGTGCAAAATGGTATGATAGTTCACCGGGGAACACCTACAGCTGATGAACACCTTCAGCAAAGTGGTGGTATACAAGATTAACTAAAAAAAAAAAAAAAAATCAGTAGCTCTACTATATACAGACAATGAATGGACTGAGAAAGAAATCAGAGAAACATCACCCTTTACAATTGCCACAAACAACATAAAATATCTTGGGGGTAACTCTAACCAAACAAGTGAAAGACCTGTATAACAAGAACTTTGAGTCTTTAAAGAAAGAAATTAAAGAAGATACCAGAAAATGAAAAGATCCCCCATGCGCTTGGATAGGTAGGATCAACATAGTAAAAATTGCAATCTTGCTGAAAGCAATCTACAGATTCAATGCAATCCCCATCAAAATCCCAACACAATTCTTCACAGACCTTGAAAGAACAATACTCAACTTTATATGGAAAAACAAAAAACCCCAGAATGGCCAAAACAACCCTGTACAATAAAGGAACCTCTGGAGGCAACACCATCTCTGACTTGAAGCTCTATTACAGAGCTATAGTCTTGAAAACAGCTTGGTATTGGCACAAAAATAAACAGGTAGACCAATGGAATAGAGTTGAAAACCCTGATATTAACCCACAGACTTATGAACACCTGATTTTTGACAAAGAAGCTAAAATTATACAATGGAAAAAAGAAAGCATCTTCAACAAATGGTGTTGGCATAACTGGATTCGGACATGTAAAAGATTGCAGATAGATCCATATCTATCACCATGTACAAAACTTAAGTCCAAAGGGATGAAAGACCTCAACATAAATCCAGCCACACTGAACCTCTTAGAAGATAAAGTGGGAGCTACCCTTGAATGAATTGGTACAGGAGACCACTTCCTGAACACAAAACACCAGTAGCACAGGCACTGAGATTGACAATTAATCAATGGGACCTCCTGAAACTAAGAAACTTGTGTAAGGCAAAGGACACAGTCAACAAGACAAAATGGCAGCCCACAGAATGGGAAAACATCTTCACCAACCCCACATCTGACAGAGGGCTGATTTCCAAAATATACAAAGAACTCAAGAAGCTAGTCTCCAAAAACCAAAGAATACAATTAAAAAGTGGGGTACAGAACTAAATAGACAATTCTCAATAAAGGAATCTAAAATGGCTGAAAGACACATAAGAAAGTGCTCAACATCCTTTAGCCATTGGGACTACTTCTTGGCCAGCATCTCCAGTGTATGCTTGTGACATCTGGCGGTGGAGGCTGGCTCTTTGTGAAATGGTGGCTTTGGATGTCCTTAGTTAAAGGGCTGATGTGTACTGTGGTCCAGGACTTTCTAGCACAAAGAGAACCTCCACCTGCTCCCCAGAGGAGCCATTTCTTGACCAGCTCAGCCATTTCAGCTGTGGAAGGAAATCTAGTGTCTTCCAGACCCATGCAAGAAGAATCCCTCCCAAGCCAAAGTCCTTCCCAGGGAAGGATGACTGACTATTCCCTTGAAGTCTCAACGATGGGTACAGCATCTTTTCCAGTTTTGCATCCTTCCAAATGGCCGCATCTAGCATCAAGCCAGTGTTTGATAAAATTTGGCGTGCAGAATGAATTAGTGAATGAATGGAAACATGATAATGTTGCCTGCATTAGGGTTGTTGGATTACAAGGGCTGAGCCCCTAAGCTCTGATTCCTTTGTCCTCTCTTGTTCTTTGTGCAGTGTTCATGGGACTCACCATGTCCTGGCCCTCAGTTCTGAAGGGTCTCCTTGCTGTCTGCATCTTCACTCACTTATTTGTCAGCTCTGTGGGTAAGAGTAACAAGGTGCTTTTTGTTTCAAGGGTAGGAAGTGGGAGCTGGGCAGTAATATACTTTAGGGGGACTCCATAGATCATTCAAGTCTTCAGGAGTCCCTTCAAGATTCATGACTCCTTGACCCGTGGGAAAGTTTGTCAGCAGCTACAACCCCTGGGATGTTTTCTGAGCATGTTTATTTCTTCTTTGCAGGTAATTATCCTTGTGAAAACAAAGATTGCTATAATGACAGATGCAAAGCTAGTCTGACGACTTGTGTATCCTCTAAAGACTGCTTCCACCTAGAGCAGGACTTTGAAGCACTAAGTAAGTCAACCTGCATTCTTACAGCCACATAGTTTATCCTTGCCTCCTTCAAAGATGGGTCTGGGAGTGTGGGCTTCTGGGAAGTGGTGGGGATGAGCAATGGCGCTGGATGTAGTCCCTAGAGACAGAGCTGAGAGACCCGGGTTCTGTTTCTCATATCAACCTTATAGAGCTACTGGAGAGTGAGTCCACATTTCTTTTTGCCATGCTGGGGACCAAATTCATGGCACCATGCAATGCTAAGCAAATACTCTCACTGGACCCTGGTCCCATTGTGACAAAGTGTCCCACTATTGAGTCCTTCTCAGAAATAATAACAGAGGGACTTTTGGAGATAAGGAAAAATAAAGACAGAGAGAATGAAGGAACAGATTCTTTACCACTGGATACTTCACTCTCTCTGTTTCTCAGAAGAGAACATTTCGGGGGGATTTGTTTCTCAACAGTTCCAACCATAAGCCTAAGGAGTCTGAAGAAAGGCTGTTCTAAAGATGGGTGTACTGAACTAGCATTCTCAGTAACACTGGGAAACCATCGGACATTTAGATATGACCACCAATGCTGCAACACTGAGAAGTGCAACAAGCAGTCCAAGCCGGGTGAGTAGCTGTCTATCTCCACTATCTGCTCCGTGTCTCCTTTGCCTTTCTCTGGCCTCATCTCTGTGCTGGGACACAACACTGACACTTGTCTTCCTTTTGTGTATAGCGCTCCTTGAAAATGGTTTGAGATACATACAGGCTCTTGTCCTGTGTGATAGATTGAGTGACAGTTGTGTGGCAGGGATCGGTCTTGGGATTTTTCTTTACATGTGAGTCTTCTGGTTTAATGGCTTTACTCTGCCTTTCTGGCTGACAGAGTTTTCTCACCTGTTTAACCCTCAAGTTCATTTTTGTTTTGTTGAGAAGTAGTCTTGCTGTATTTATGAAGTTTGTCTTGAACTTCTAGGTTCAAGCAATCCTCCTGACTCAGCCTTCCAAGTTGGAGTAGCTGGGAGTATGGGAGTGCGTGACCACACCGGGTGCATTCCTCAACCTAGGAACAGCATCTTTCTAGAAAACAGATTATCTCTTCTCCCATTAGCTAGCCTTCCTTCCTTTTTTCCTCCCTCCCTCCTTCCCTCCTCCCTCCCTCCCTCCCTCCTCCCTCCTCCCTCCTCCTCCCTCCCCTCCTCTCTCTTTCCTTCTTGGTTTTATTTTATTTTATTTTTATTTTTATTTTTTTGAGACAGGGTTTCTCTGTGTAGCCCTGGCTATGTACCTGGTACTTTTTCTCCAGGACTGAGAGCCGAGTTACTGAGGAAGGTGAGGACAGCACTGAGTTTCTATGAGTCACTTCATTGCACCCCACACCAGTGACTTTCTCCTGTGCCTCCATCCAGCTTATCCTAGCTATAATGCACTTTGGTAGAATCGTGCAGAAAACCAGTGTTAGATGAGTAGTGGGTAGATACACTCACAGCTATTTTCTGCCTGTTCCCCAAGATGAAAACTTTTCTCTCTCCATTCAGTGTCTCTACCATCTCACGAATACAACGGAGTTGAATGCCTTGCCTGCTACAGTTATGATGCCGCCCGGTGTGACACAGTTTCCCTGAAGTGCACAGGGGTAGAGACGAAGTGTCTTGAGGTTGCTGGCACAGGTATGAGTATTCCCTCAAGCATCTTGTTAAGAACACAAATCATTCATCACTATGCAGCGAATTATGGCAAATGTAGCAACTGTACACAGCAACATTTATTAAATTGATGCACGTGTAACTCTGTGATCTGAGAATGGTCAGGTGTGAGGTCCTGGTTCAGGGCGTGGCATGGGGGCTATGTTCATTTGTCAGCAGCTGTTTCCCAACTCACTTGTGGTTTCTGGTGGGTTTCAATTCCTTTTCTTCTGGTCTCTTCACAGACTATCATGGTGTTCTCATGACTAACCACTGGCTTTCCTCAGAGCAAACCATAGAGACACAGAGAAGGGGAGCCATGGATTTAATACTTCAATGTCAGAAGTGGCACATCATTTCCTCCTATAGACTGCTGGTAGTTTAGAGCAACCCTGATTGCACATGGGTGGAAGCTGCCCCACAGGAGATGGAAGAGAGAGACTCTGTGGGGCATCTTTGAAACCTGTCTCCACATGGAGAAAGTGGTCATATGGGGCCATGTACTTGTAAGATTTAGAAGGACCCATTTGTTGGGAGACGAGAGTTACTGAGGGGAGGGAAGGGAAGAGGATGAAGCAATGTAACAGCTTCCCCTAGAAGAGTCAGGTTTGGGTACCTGTGATTCTGTGATGCCCAGCAATGGGAAGGTGGCTCAATGGTAGTATAGGAGATGATGGGACTTCAGGTCCAGATGTCTTTGCCACTGCTGCCCTATGGCAACCAGAGGCTGTGATTAAGCACTCAAGTTTTACCTGGGATCAATCTAAATTTAGTAAAAGATACATGGGTTTTTTATTAAGGGAAAATTGTATACTTGTTATGAAGGACACATACACCATTGAGACAGGAACTAGGAAAAAAAAAACCTTAAGATTTTTCTTTCTGGAATGCACTGCTAGGAGGAGGAGTTGGCAACTCTTTACTGAACAATATATGGAAAGTTTCATGGAAGAAGTGGTGTTTTAGGAGCCAAATAAGTGCCGGGCAGTGGTGGCACATGCCTTTAATCCCAGCACTTCGGAGGCAGAGGCAGGCGGATCTCTGTGAGTTTGAGACCAGCCTGGTCTACAAGAACTAGTTCCAGGACAGGTTCCAAAGCAACACAGAAACCCTGTCTCAAAAAACAAAACAAAACAAAAAACCAAAACAACAACAACAAAAAACCATAGTGGACCCAGAGATTGATAGGTCTAGGGGCAAGCCCCGGTTTTACTTGGAAAGAATTTTGACAGAGGTTCTGGGGTGAGCAAGGGAAGGGCCCTTTGTCTAGATGAGTTGACACAAATGAAGAAAATGGGGTGTCACAGAATGCAAAGGGGGTATAAAGCCACCCACAATGGAGCAGTTTGCTTTGGGGATAGTAGATACCCGATACGTTCTATAGTTACTCTCAGAGGGAACTCAGAGCTCTAAGAAGAAGGAATGCCAGTTTGTGGGGGATCCACAATGTCTTCCCCCAGAGAGGGAGGGAAATGGTAGGGGAGGGAAGTCAGGTACAGTAGAAGGGTGTTAACCAACAGTTGAGACCCTGCATCTGGCCTTCCTCCTCACCTGCATCAAGCTCATCTCTCCTAGTGAGTAGGTTCCCAAAGGGCTCTGTGTTAGTCTTGTGCCTAAGATGTGAAAGTCCTTCTGTATGGAGGAGACAATAGAGCCAGAGGACAAGAAGGCCCAGACTCCACCGTCCCAGATGAAACTGTGCTCATGTTCTTACACAGAGGTGGAAGTTGTGGATTCTGGACCATTCTGAGCACAGTTCCCTTTCCAAGGATGTAGGTGAGGAGGGGGAGATGAAATGAGAGAGAAGAGTAATTCCTGAGTTTTTTCGTTAACAGAGGTGACTGACGCCGTTTCCCACTCTATGATACAAGGAATGGGTTGTGCCACTGAAACTGCCTGCAACTTGAAGAATATGACCGTCATGGAAAATGTACAAATCAATACCCACTGCTTCTCGGGGAGCCCTCCACTCAGGCCCATCTCATCTGTTCTGACTAGTCTCTTCCTGATGGAAGCCTTGCTTTGTCCTTTGGGGACTGTCACTTCCATGATCCTTCTTCACATCTAAACACACCAGCAACCTTTTATGACTCCTTTATCATCCAGGGGAAAAATAAAAACCACTAATTGTACTTTAGATGGAAAATGCTTAGCTTCTTTTTGGCACATGTCACATGTTTCACTGATCTGTGATTTCTTTCATGTCCCTATCTACACCTTGAGCCTCACCCCACCCCCAGAATGGTCAACACTTAACAATATGGGCTATACGCTTGTCTTCAGGGTAACCAAAGCTACAGATCTGGCAAGATGCTGCCTCAAAATATAAGCCCTAATACAATGAAAGAAAAGAAAATAATAGTGTTGGGAAGATAGCTCAGTTGGCAAAATGCCTGTTTTCTAAGTACAAGGATCTGAGTTTGATTCCTAGAACCCAAGTTAAAATCATCTGGCATGGTGTTTTGCCTAGTTCTCGAGACCCCAAAAAGACCACCAAGGAGCAGACTCACCAATGCAAACGTACAAGGTTTATTGTTAAGTTACAAGTGTTGGCAGGGACCCTGTGCAGCAAACTGGCACAGCAGCTCCAGGAAAAGGGTGTCTGGCTTCTATCATAAGGGGTTTAAAAAGGAAAAAAAAGACACAAGCAGGGTGGTACATGTCTTAGCTTCCCAAGATTGGGTAAGAGTAGATGACCTTTGGATTAATTGATTGTGGTCTAGGGGAATTTCAAAATTTTTACTAACAGTAACCCACAAGGACAGTTGTGGTGAGAAAATGTTTTCCCAGACTTAATCCTTGCCTGACCACCCAGTGGGGTCGGTTTGACTAGAGCAGGCATAATTTTTGATTTCTCTCAGAATTGTTTATGGCTCCTTGGCTGGAGCTGAATCAGCCTTGTGCCATGCAGAGAGTTTTTCAAGGTGGCTTTTTCTTAGGATGGAGTTAACTCCATCCTCTCTTGTTTACCCTGCTCTCTCAATAGAAGTATGTACTTGAATTCCAGAACTGAGAAAACTGATGCAAGCAGATCCCCAGACTAGCATAATGGGTGTTTTCCAGGCCAGTGAGAGCCCCTGTCTCAATCACGACAAAAACGGGAGACAGTACATGAAGTACAAGAGCTGAGGCTCCATAACTATGAGCACACACATACCACCCCCACCCCCACCTCCGAGCCACATGTGTGCAATTCTTGCCATGCACTCTACATGGCTTTACATCTTAGGAGAGATGGGCACTGGGATACCGGTAGAGGCTGTGAAGGCTATTATAAATGCTAAGCTTAAAGGCTGATGGTGCCTGAATCAAGGCCGAAGAATGCTATCACTTCTCATGGTGGGTTCTGGGATGTTAGCAGCCACCATCACACTTCCTGTGATGCCTGTGAAGAGGTTTAGGCTGAGGAGAGAAGTCTTCCTACAATCCAAGCTTATACCTCCATGTGATGCTGATGCCACAGCACAGCAATTCTGCTTAGAGAGATCCTTTGGTTCTTTAGATCTGGTTTCTTACAGGGCCCAGTTTATCTCTGAAAACCACAGGAAAGAAAAGAGTGCCCTGGTAGTTATTTCTTATGTGGGGGTTGGCTCTCTGCCCCTGCCAGGCTTTATCCTGGATCTCTCTGGCTTCCTCTTTCTTCTTGGCACAAGCTCCACCATCCCTCAGCGTCTCTCAGCCTCTCCGCAGTGTTGTGTGACTGGAGGAGCACCCTGTTCCAGGCCTGCCTACAGAGTCCTTTCACTGCCTCCATGCACCGAAGACTGTGTGGGGTAGATTTTATATCCCACTGTGGGGCTGAGTCTCAGTATGAATGAAGATCTGCCCTTAGATTATTATTTGGAGGAGATTCACTAAAATATTGTCCAAATCAGGATGTCCATTGTATGACTACTACACAGGGAGAAATCTTACTGAGCTAATCTACTGGAATATGAAGGATTTGGACTATACCTACTAGCTTGATTGATAAAACCATCTTAATAGCAATGAGAGGATCACAGACCGGAAAGCAGGGACCAACCAAAAGGATTGTGTTGTCTTTCTAATATAAAAAAATGGTCTCAAACTATCTCCTGAGATTCAAGGGTTACTTTTATTATTTCCATCCAGGGTGGGATTTGTGTTAGCTTGAAGAGGTCAGGGGAGTCCAGAGAAAATGCAGTCATGTGAATTCTGGTCTGGGTAAGGGAGGAAGTTTCTCTTAGCCTTTGCCCTCAGGGATGTGTGAACACTGCTGTGGGGTGTATTTGATTCCTACACTGCTGTGGGGTGCACTCAACTCCTACACTGTTGTGGGGTGCACTCAACTCCTACACTGCAGTGGGGTGTGCTCAGCTCCTTTCAGTCATTTTTTTTCTAGCATAGAATTTATAGATCCACAGTGTTATAAATGCCAACTGTCTTAGCTCATTTGGAGCAGGGAGGGGTACCTGCGCTTATTCTTTGTTGAGAATAGAAAGCAAGAAACACATTTTGAAAAGGCACAGAACTTTCTAGAATTTGTGAGTTGTTTTCAATTCTGGCATGTCCATAGTTGATTTGGGAAATGATGCGTGCCCTTCGGTACTTATTGGTTAGTGAGGATTGGTTCCTTCTTCTCATGGCCAGAGAGTTGAATTTCAATAATGAGAATAGTTCCTAGCCTTTGTTGAGGGCTTTTGATGAACCAACCGCTGTTTTAAACAGTTTCTGTACTCAATTCATCCATGCAGAACTTCTGCAAGGCAAGCGTATTTCCTTCCCAATTTACAGATAAGAAGACAGGGCCAGAAAAGATAAGTGAGGTTGAGATTTCAATCCAATACTTCATGCAGGTAAAAGAATCAACTTGCTCACTCTAGCAGCTGTAGAAATGTAAAATCTGGGAACAGGATGTTTTGTTTACTTTTTGTTAACTGTATTAGCTCTCTCTCTCTCTCTCTCTCTCTCTCTCTCTCTCTCTCTCTCTCTCTCTCCCTCTCTCTCTCCCTCCCTCCCTCCATTCCCCCTCTCATCCTGTTTCTTTTTATCCCCCACCGTTATCTCCGGGTCTCACTGATCTTTCCCTATATCCCGTTCTCTTCTGTGTTATGAAACATCGGGGTCTTTGAAGTGGACAGATGACCAACACCTAAGGAGTAACAGAGAGAGGGAGCATCACAGCAGGATGGGTTGAGACAGCCACTGCTCCACCGTGAAACCAGGAATGATGGGGTGTGTGTGTGTGTGTGTGTGTGTGTGTGTGTGTGTGTGTGTGTGACTGCGAGTGTGTGTGTTCATGTGAGAGTATGAGTGTGGGTGAGTGTGTGTGCACATGTATGTATGTATGTATGTATGTATGTATGTATGTATGTATGTGTGTGCATACACGCTAATAAAAGGCTGAGAGTATTTGATGGCAACTGCTTTCTAGTGTTGCTAGAGAGGAAAGAGGACTGGTTTCCTTCCCTTCCTCGCTCCCTCCCTCCCTCCCACCTCCCTTCCTTCCTTCCTTCCTTCCTTCCTTCCTTCCTTCCTTCCTTCCTTCCTTCTTCCCTTCCTTCCATAAGAATTCAGGCATTATGCTGGCTTGCCTCTGTCACCTGGAAGAATGCACTCAGGCAGTACCCTGGTCAACCCAGGGTTCCATGAGTACTAGTTTGCACGTAGGTGCAAAGGACCTCTTTAAAAGAAAGACCTCCGCCCAGTTACACTCTCTTTCTGGCTCTTCTCTCTTGGCTGTCCTCTCTTTCTGCTCTTTTCCAGCTCTCTTCCTCTTGTTCCCCTGGGGCAGACAGGACTCTTCCTGTCTCTTCTCTTCTGTCCTTTCTCCGAGTATCTATGTCTCTTTACCTCTTTTCTCTTTCCTTCCCCCTGCCTCCCCTTTCTAATAAAACTTCTCACTTACGCTCTGCCTGCCTGGAGTATTTGTCCCTCCAACTTGGTCACCCTCATCTGCCATGGTCTCCCACCCAAGGACCCCCTTAAGCTTTATCCTAACACCTTTCTTTCTTTCTTTCTTTCTTTCTTTCTTTCTTTCTTTCTTTCATGAATATGAAGGTCCACTCCCCACCCCCAGCCACTGGGGTCACAGGCATGGGTGGTCATACCCAGTTTTTGTTTTGTTTTGTTTTGTTTCTTTCCCATTATGTGCTGGGGATTTAAACTCAGGTCCTCAGTCTTGCACAGCCAGTGCTCTTACCCACTGAACCGTCTTTCTGGACTTTGACTGTACACAATATCACACCAGCCAAAAATCCCAGCCTGGATGGAGGAGGGTATCACGAAGTCCCACTCCTACCTGAGGAGCTACTGGCAATTAAAGGCTGCTGGGGAGGGAGAGTGAGTTTCCTTCAGGCATCTGGCCTCCGAGGGGCTACCCATGCTCGAGTAGATAGCCCTATATCCATGCATGTAAAGCATCACTGAGAGGACTCAGTGGGTTTCAAAACACAGAGCATATGAAGGGAGGGAAACGTGGTGGGAGTAGGAGAGGAATTGGGGGTGATGGAATCCGGGAGGAGGGCGGATTTGATCAAAACATATTATATGCATGTTTGGAATTCTCTAGAAAATCTATTCAAATTCACAAGAAATGACACAAAATACAAAAAGGAAGAAACACACACACACACACACACACACACACACACACACACACACACACACACAAGAACAGAGGAAAACCACCTTAGAGAAATCCAATGCCTGGGGAGAGGCATATCAAGACAAAGGGGAAGTCGTGGTCACTACAGAGGCAGAAACAGGCAAATCTCGGTGAGTTTGAGGCCAGCCTGGTCTACATAGTGAGTTCTAAACCAGCCTAGCCTAGAGGAACATCTCCATCTAGTGGCCATTCATGACATAACTGCTAATTTAACTGGTTTCTGTTTTCACTCTATTCACTCAAAACATGCTACCTTTGGGCTCCATGATAGCTCCGCTCAGCTCTGTCACTTGAGGTCTGTGAGGATGACACTTCAGGGACCCCCGAGGCTCTCCAAGGATGTCTGCAGTGGCGACAGGCCTGATGAAGTCTTTAGGGGTGATAGTTAATAAGGTCCTCCTAATCCCCGTTCCTCGAACAAGGGAAACTGGGGCTGCAGGTGGGCGTCATGGCCCTGGCTGACTCTGAAACCTGAAACACAGGTTTGTGGGGATGGATGACAGCAATGGGGTCTTCAGATGGTGCTGGGGGTCAGGAGTTCCTGAGGTGTGGGACTTGTGTAGCAGCAGAGAGCCAAGCATGGAGCATAGACTGGCACAGTCCAGGGCTGCTAAGGATGAACTTGAGGTGTAGTCTGTTGCTCAGATCTGCCGCCTTATGTCCCTGAGCTGGAGACTTCAGCATGAAGTAGCTTGCTATGGGCATGGTGCAGTGTCTGGGAGGATCCTGGGGAAAGTGCAGCCTTGGCACTCACCTCTGGGCTGCTGCCACTTTGCAGGGAGGCGACACCTCCTTTTGTGACATGGTTTAACAGCATCTGCTTCTTGGGGTGTGAGGCCTGGGGACCCATGGAGTGTTTAACTGCATGGGCTCTGTGGAGTTCTGACACAAGTGGTTGCTGGCTACCCAGTGGCAGAAGACGATGTGTGTTCTGGTGCAGGTCACCCAAGGACCTTAGTGGTTCCCTATAGGTGGCCTGTACGATGGTGACACCCTGCTCCTGGCTGTCAGGAGTGGAGGCATGAGGACAATAAGGGGTGGAGGAATGGGGGTGGAGGGCAACTCATCTAATCTGATCTAGCCAGGGATATGTTGTTTTCTCCACTGGATTACTACAGATCCTTTACTGGGTCTTCAGGGTGTCTGAGAGCCATTCTGATTGTGGGTACTTATGCTTGTGCCATTGTGGGTAAACAAAGCATGTGTCTCCTCTTCTGCTATCCTGGGGGATGTCACTTTGCTGATCTGACTGAGTCAGAAGTGAATCCATTTTAAAACTGATTGATTCATTTAACTCCACCGATTCCTGTGTTCACTGGGTACCTCTTGTAAACAACAGTAATAGTACTATACTTGAGAGGTGCCTTAGCCGTTAAAAGCATTTGCTGCTCTTGCTGAGGACACAAACTTGGCTCACAATCACCTGTAACTCCCGCTGCAGAGATCTGACACCCTCTTGTGGCCCCCCTAGGGCAGTACACTCTCACAGACAATTTTGAGAAAAATGTGTGACGTCATTATTATTGATTTGTCTTATGGAAAGTTTCATCTTCATGAAAATTCTCATATTATTTAGTAAGATTATGTGAGATTTAAAAATTACCCACTTTTTTCCCCAAGACAGGGTCTCATTACATAGCACCTGCTGTCTTGGAACTCACTATGTGGACCTGGCTGGCCTTGAACTTACAAAGACCCACCCACCTCTGCCTCCCACCTCTGCTATAACTAAATGTATGTGCCACCATGCCTGGCTGAGTCTTTTTAAGGCTGAAATTCAGCTTATGTTTGCAGCAGCAGTAATGGGAGAAACAAATTAGTACATGTCAAGACAAAACCAATCACATTTAGCCCATTTTTTTAAACAGATTAAAAAGATTGAACAGTATTTAGCCCATGAGTTGGACTGACATTTATTCAAAAATTTGAGAAGCCCTGAGAAAAACCATTATTATTTGTTCAGTGTGACTGACTCGTCTGAGGCTGAAGACCAATGTCCTAGTTCACATTTCTTTTGTGGATAGAACGCCAACCAAAAGAAACTTGGGGGAAAAAGGGTTTACTTTAGCTTATAGCTTACAGTCTATCATTGAGGAAACTCAGGGTAGAAACTCAAGGCAGGATCCCAGGGGCAGCAACTGAAGCAGACCCATGGAGGAATGCTGCTTACTGTCTTGCTCTCCATGGCTGACTCAGCCTGCTTTCTTATACCATTCAGGACAACCAGCCTAGAGGTGGTACCACCCACAGTGAGCCAGGTCTTCTCATATTAACCATCAATCAAGAAAATGCCCCACTGGCTTGCTCACAGGCCAACCTGACAGAGGCAGGTCCTCAGTTGAGGCGTCCTCTTCCCAGGTGACTCAAACTCTAGGCAGCACAGCCAGAGCCTCTAAATTTTCAAGCCAGGGTCATCGAGAACTTCCCACACTTCAGTGAACCTTTAAGACAACTGACAAGCAGTATCACCTAGGCTGGGGTGTGTGTGGCTAAAACAACAAGCAGGAATCAAAATGAGAGACGGTGGGGGTGGCAGAGCCAGGCTTAACTCTGAGCAATGCATCCTGGATTGCTGGCAGTCAACCAGGCATGAGCTGTCAGCCTCAGGTTCCCTGGCTATCCTGGTGGTCAGAAGAAGGGACCTAGGGAGACCCCATTATCCAGAGGCTTCTCTGTCAGGCTCTTCCTCCAGTGAACCCAAGAGCAGCCAACTCCTCTCTACCACACATCAGCACTGTGCTCAGCTCAGTGAGTCCACTGCGCCCACCACTGGCAGCACCTCCATGGTGCGTTAAACACCAAGCACATATGTTTGTTCTACCTTTCTTTGGAACCTCAGACACTGTGTTGTAGTCTTTCCTCATTCTCATCTCTGGGTCCCAGTCATTCTCACATGACATAGCACAGACCTCACACTTCAGTCACACACTTAACCTTTGCCTTGTCACAGCCACAGTCTTCTACTTCTACCTCATGTCTAAGCCAGGCCCACGGCGAGTGGGCAGAGCCCTGTTCATTCACACTTCTTTACACCGATTTATAATCATGCCTTAGTTCTGAGTGCTCAGAAACCATAAACACATTGACCTGGCTTTGGCCCTGCTGTAGCATTTTCTCTAAAGCAGTGGTTCTCAACCTATGGGCCAAGACCATCAGAAAACACATATTTCTGATGGTCTTAGAAACCCACAACCAAAAATTGATTTCATTGCTACTTCATAACTGTAATTGCTACTGAGCAGTGTCTTGGTTCCTAAGATCACAGGAAAGTATGTTTTTCTGATGCTCTCCACCCACAGGTTGGGAACCACTGCTCTAAAGTATTGCACCAGGAAGGGAGGGAGGAGGCTCATTAGATAGAAACCTCTGAAAGTTACAAGATCCACAAGGCCCCTCCTGATCCTACACTGCTGGGGAGGAGGAGTCTGATGACACTGTCAGCAGGTTGTGCAGGGAGCTCTTGGGATGCTTGTGGTTGATGCAGCTAACAGTACTGGTGATCCCCCCCTCCATGCACCTGTAAATGACCCCCACCCCAAACTCACTGATTCACTAAACTAATCTTGGGTGGAACCATTCTGTTGGTTTGTCATTAGTGCCCTATTTTGGGTGAATGAATGTTTGCTAGTCCTTCCCCAGGAGGTCACATAACAAACTCTGACCCTTTAAGTGCGTGCATGTGTAGACACTAAAGTTTGCTGAACCTGCAAGTGGATAATTGCATATACTTGTGGTGAGATTGACAATCAATGAGATAAATAAACAAAGACTGCAACTTTAATTCTTCAGCGATGGTGCCTGGGCCTCTCTAGCTGCTCAGTGGAGCAGTTTCTTCAGGAAGAGACTGAAAAAGAAGGGGGTTGGGGATCTGACTCTGGACCCACTTCCGACAGCTGGTTTACACTGTATACTTTCGTTAATGACTGGAAAACCCATATACGCAGTCACTGTGTCTTTGCATAGGTCTGTGGTTATGCATTTCTTCATTTCAATGGCTACTTTGGTGACACCTGCAGGAAAACACACATGAGATTTCCATGTCTGGCTTTAGATCTCACTTTAATTCACACAGAGTGGTCTTTAGAAGGAGGCAGACCAGCTGCATTCCCATGGGACTTTATCACACACACAGCTCTCTGGATCTGGGACAGGAAATGGGTTAGGATGCTTTTCTCCAAGCACAGGGTCTTCCAATCCCTACATTACCACCAACCCATGCCAGTCAAGTATTGGTGCATCTTCTAAACATCTGTGAACTGAACTCTTCCTAATCCACACTAACCAGCTAGGACTGTGGTGCTAGCAGAGTTTTGATTGACAGTGTGTCAATGTCTAGGTGCTGGGAGCATCCTGTGTGCTGCTTGGAGCTGTGCAGACCTGTGCTGCAGTCAATACATGGTTTAGGATTGTGAGGACATTAACCTCCCATTCCTTTTTTTCTTTAATTTTTTTTTTTGAGACAGGGTTTCTCTGTAGCTTTGGAGCCTGTCCTGGAACTCTCTCTGTAGACCAGGCTGGCCTTGAACTCACAAAGATCCACCTGCTTCTGCCTCCTGAGTGCTGGGATTAAAGGCATGCACCACCAACACCTGGCTAACTTCCCATTCTTGGCTTGAGTTGACTATTATAAGAATAGAAACAGCTACCAAAGTTATCGTTTGTGATGATGCTCTATGCCTTTCAAAGTGCTTTTGGGTCCATTCTCTTAGGTGTGAGACACTACATACTTAACATGTTTAAAAGGTCTCATCTTGCCACCTCTGGATTGTAACAGCAACTTCTCACTGACATTTTAAAGCAAAGAATCCCTGTGCTGTGCAAACTGCAGAAAGCATAAGGGTCCAAGAGACCAACCCATATGGCTCATGTGATGACCTCCGGGTGTACTGGGCTCCCTAGAGCTGTCCGGAGAAAAGTGAGAGGGTAGAGAGGAACTATGGAAATGACCCATCCCTCATGGGACCTAGCTGGCTGTGCTTCAGGCTAAAATATACTATTATTGTTAATTCATGTCTTAATTAACCCATTCTTTAAATTAATTTAGGGGTTTGCATTGAATTTTTCTCTCTCTGATATACTGTCTGGCTACATAGCCCATGCTGGCCCAGAACTTGGAATCCTCTTGCCTACACCTCCTGAGTTCTGGGAGTGCAGGTGTGTACAGCCACACCTGGCTCCACTGGGTTTTATTAAAGCATATTAAATTAACAGTTATTACATTTTATAATTCCTTTGAAGAAGGTTTAAATTTAGTCATTGCCTTTCTCCAGACTTTGAAAGTGTGTGTGTGTGTGTGTGTGTGTGTGTGTGTGTGTGTGTGTGTGTGTATGTGTGTGTGCGCGTGTGTGTGTGTTGGGGAGGTTGTCACAAAATCACCTTGTGCTTTGAAAAAGACTAATCACAGTATTTTTAGGGGATGGAGTTTCATCCAATATGGGGAATAACATCTGAGAAGCCAGAGAAACTCTGGCAATAAATGCATATACAAATTCAAGAGTGTACAAGAGATGGTGAATTGAGCTTATTCACTTATCCTGGAAATCCAGAACACTGCTGTTTGCTCCACAGAACAGAAGTGGCTTTCTTAGTCTCACTGTGAGGCGCACACCCCTAATGCTTAAGAAAGAGCACTTTTCATCTGGCTACACAGGGTCTCAGTCAAGGAAAGCACCTGTATCTATGATGCCAGAGAACTCTATACACTTTATCTTGTCCGATGAGCACCACCTGAGCACTGGGATGCACTCTCTCTCCTTCACCTCAAAGCGTGTGGGACACTTGAAACCACTGGAGCTGAATTCATCCACAGCCTTCTCCTCTAGGTCATTCAATGTAATTTCCCAGGAGACTGTGGGCAGGTGGGCAAGACAAGACAGAAAATCGGTTGGCCATTGGTCACAGGCAAGAGAAATATAGATGCCCGAAGAGCTGCAGCCTCTGGGACTGGTCATTCCCAGTTAGTGCCCACCCTGCCCCCAACTCTGTCCTTGCAATCTTCAAGTGACACTTTCTAATTCTTCAAGGGCATATTAGAGCTGCCATGTAACTCCCAGACTCTGATGAGGAAGACACAGCATCTGCGATGATATTAAGTGCTAGAGGGAAGTGAATAGGTCATGGAATTCAGGGCTGGGTTGCAGTGCACAGGGGTTGGAGAAACCCTCAATGAAAGGGTGTTATTTTGAGTGGAGTCCCACGGGAGGTTGCAGAGAAGGATTTAGCCTTGGAATCATAGGGTGCCCTCAGAATGGGCCCCAGCTGACAAGGTGGGGCCTGTTCCTACTGCATTCCCTGCCTCTTGGGATCCATAATATCTCCTCAAATGTAAGGCAGCAAATCTGTGTCTACCCGTGTGTCCCGATGACTATCACTGGTTATGACAGGGCTTGGCTACTCTAGGGGGGGGATGTTCTGGGAATAGAGAGTGACAGAAGCTATAACTGGAGAAGCAGAGTGTGTGCAAGGGAAGGGCAAGGAGGAGGGGGAAAGCTGGTGCTGTCTGCAGAACTGTTCTTGGCCCTCTTCCTCTAACTCTCTTTGCCTCTGTTACCTCGGGATCTGAGGCTCAAGAACCACGAGGATGTGCCCATTGGAGCCTCCACACCCTCTCCAGACCTTGCTGAGGTATCAACAATCCTGCATCAAAAGTTTTGCTTTTTGCTCTTTTGTTCTTTCAGTTGTAGCACTGGGACATGTGGCTGAGCCCACTGGGGCTGCTGGAGAGGTAGGTTTTGCCCTAAATCTCTGCTAACAAAAATCTGCCAGTCTTTTGTTTTTAGAAACATCCTAAATTGACTGCTTGAAAACTCTTCCTGATGACAGTTTTTACTGTGATGATGGATCCATTAGTGTGTGTGTGCAAAGAAGGGTGGTTGGCCTGGGCAGACTGTGGGAAAAAGGAAAGTTAGGAGGCTGCACATGAACCCTGACCATTGAATTACTGGGCTGAGTGACTGTGTGGCTGGCTAGGGAGGATCTGCCATCAAGACGGAAATGGATGCTCAACTGATTAAGGGGGCAGGGTTATGGTATCTCCCATGACTTGATGCCTTGACCTGACTAGAGGCAAGGGAATGAGGAAAGGACACATATACAGGAAAGCTGGGGGGTCAGGTGGGCTGTGCCTGCCCTGATGGAGCCACACCAACTACAGAGCAACACAGAAGCTCAACATGTTTATCATTTACAGCATAGGTGGGAGGAGTTAGCTAATCTCTGGAGAAAATAACATCTGGAAGGAGGAAGCTGCCGTTGCTAGTCTTTGTACATGCTGCCAATATTGTGCCCTTTGCACTGGGACCAGTGGAAGGCTTTGCCATCCCTCTGAGCCTGACCTGGGTAGGGGAGGGGGAAGGCTTTGCTAATTTCCCATGGGTCTGTGGCATTGGTCCTTGACGTGGCCATACCCATGTCAATGATACTCAGGACTCCATCTGCTGTTTACACATCCACTCAAGGCACCCTCGGCCCCCCACAAGAAGTTAGGGGCTGCTCAGTGGTAGTGTGATTATCTGACATATATGAGGCCCTAGGTTCAACACACACACACACACACACACACACACACACACACACACACACAGAAATAAAATTTGCTTTAAAAATAAATACGGCTCATATCGGTGATTCCTACATGTGGGATGAGGCCAGGGGATTTCTCTGAGATTGAGACCAACCTGGATTACCGGAGACCCTGTCTCAACAATAACAACAAAACAAACACAGGAATCACCACACTGCACTAGCCATGCGACTAGGCCTCAAAGTCAAACCAGAACCCCTAGTGCTGGGACTAACCTGGTAGAGGATGCTTACACTGTGCACCCAGTTATCGGGGAAACAGGAAAGATGCAGAAGTACTTCACCAGAAGCCTTACACCTAACACAGCAGAACACTTTACCTTCTCTCAACATGATGCCACTTGTATGAAACAAGTGAAAAGCTCTGAGAACTTAGTGAGTAGATGGCATTAGTTCACGTATTCCTCACAATCCCATGGAGCTGAAATCACATCCCTAACTCTCTAGAAGGGACACAGGATGCAAATAGGCTCAGCTGTTCCCCCAAGCCAGGCAGTCAGGAGGGGACACCCGGGACTCTATCCGTAGCACTGCCGGGTAGATCGCAACAGATCTGCTGGCAGAAACCACGTGTGCTGGTTCACTGCAGGTGCCAGGCAGAGAACAGTGCAAGAGAAGGTAGTGGTGGTGGGGGCGCGCGTTGGGATTGTGAGGACACGGCTGTTGGGAATGGCGAAGGTGGAGGGGTGGGAATATAAACTGGAGTGGGACAGGGATTGTGAAAGAGAATTTAGGGGGAGGGATATAGAAATGCAAGCTGGGATGGGCTGCGGGTCCAGGATGGCTCCATCTCACCCTCACCTGTAGAGAAGGGCATGAAGACGAGGCTACAGGCCAAGAGAAGCCTGCTCGGGGCGGCAGGGTGCATGGCCCAGGCTATTAGGTTCCGTCTCTGTGGAGAAAGCATGGTCAGGTGGAGTTCAAGCAAAGCAACATGGCTGGACCACCTGGCTCACCCCTTCCTCCCAGTCCAAAGCCCCTTACAATTGGAACCAGGGCTTTAAGAGTTCTAAACTGGATATAGAGAGCACATGGTCTCAACAGCTGGGTGGGCCGTGGTGACAGCCTGGTTCTGGTGGCACCTGGCACCCACAAAAACTTGTACGGCCTGAAGGGAACACTGGCCCATTTTTCTCCTTGTCGCATGGCTAAACTGCAGTGGGAGGGTGGGGTGGGGTCAGCTTAAGAGGTGCCCATGTCCTCTGGATGAACTGGGAAGGTTGGGTTGCCAGGGTAAAACCAAGAACCAGTACCGGGTTCTGGGATCCCAAGAGCCGCTCTTCCTTAAATGACCAAACTGCATTGCGCATGCATGTAGTCCAGGCTCTCCAGATTGTCTGTTCTCATTGGTATGTATGTTAAACTCTTCCCACCTTCTCGGAGCCTTGGCCAATGAGATTCCAGTGCTCAAGCTCCCAAGTGACCACAGAAAGCTTGGCAGGGGATTTCAGCAGTTCTGAGAAATGTGAGGCATGGATAATTGGGGCTTCTGTTTTTTCCCACCCCACACTACCCTAAAGATGGCTTCTTGTGGCTGGTTGCCTTCCCCACTGTCTCGAGGACCCTCTGATGAGAAACACCTATGTACTTTAAACTGACACCCATTCCTCACCAGCAACGCCCTCCAGTGAGCGATGTGTAGGGAGCAGCAATTCCTCATTGCAGGGCATTTTCAAATGTCACCCTATTTGACACTGACATTTTGAAAAGGGGAGATGTTTTGTGCAGGCACATGACCGCCAGACCCTGGCACTGTGCCTTGGCCGTGAGCATGTTGTTAGCATGTGTTAACTGGATGACAGATCCCAAAGGTACCAGAATTCTTGCTCACCCATCGCTGAAGCCTTGCTTCCCATCAGCTGCAGAAAACCCATGTAGTTTTTCGAAGCAACCATCAACTGATGAATGAATAAAGAAAAGGTGTCATATATACACAATGGGACATTATTCAGCCAGAACAAAGGGGGAAGTCTTGTACTCTGCTATGACCTGGGGTGGCTAAAGCAATAAAGCTATCAGAAACCATAGGATGTCCAGGGGTTGACCAATTACAGTGGGGATGCAGCCTCCCTGATAGAGTTCGGCTAACAAAAAGCAGTGGGGAGGAGAGTGGGGAGAAGGTTGGCAGAGCGGTATGTCAGACCACAGGGCTTCATGGAAGGATGAATTTGAAATGTCTCTGAAATAGTCTGTAGGTGTGCTGAGGTAGCGTGTGTGCTGAGGGAGGGGAAGGGGAAGTCTCCCTGACCTGTAAATATGTATGGCTGACTTTGGAGCCGGGTGATATCTGAAGCCATGGCCTTAGATGGGGGTTGCGGGTGTTGGGAAGAGAAGGTTCTAGGCCCCACGGTTTAAAGACCTTTATCATTTAATAAGAAAGACTAAGCCAGAAGGAAAAGACTCAGGGACACGGAGTCATTGCTGAGGCCTGAATAATTTCCAAGAAGCTGGAAACAGGACCAGCACTACTGAGGTCAGGCAAGAAATGTTTTTTTTGCAGTTTTCTATCCATCCAAAATTTAGCATTGATCACATGTTTCAGGCTTCCTCCTAGAAGCTGACAATGTGGTATTAAAAAGGCGAATCCTGTGCCTTCTGGGTCCGAACAATCTAATGGGAGGGGGAAGAAACCTCCAATCCACAAATAAGATACAGGGAGGATGGTGGGATGGAGCCAGGAAGCCACTGTGGATGGGATAAACAATGCAGGCGTCTCTGATGCTTTCAGCAGTTTCTAAGCAAGAGACTGAAGAGCTGTCTGAAAATGTCAGGTACCTTTCTGGCCACAGAGGACTCTGCTGAGGGACTGTGCTAAGGGTGTTCAGCCAGTATTGATGTTTACAAAGTGGAGTCAGAGATAGGTTGATAAACAGTAGTTTAATGGGAAAAAGTACTCATGCAAGGGAGCCAGTGACCAGGTTTGCACCTGAGCAGGAAGGACCCACAAAATGCTTCCTAGTCAGTTCAGCCAGGCGAAAGAGAGCCTAGTGCATGCCTCCCTCCTTCTTAAGCCCTTGTTACATAACAGGTGTGGTCAGCGGTATCTCTTAATCAGGGTTTCTCCCTACAAGCCAGGACAGCATACTGGGAGACAGGGTGCCAGTAGAAAAGGTTGACAAAATAGCTAGGGATGAGGGGATTTGTGGGGTCTTTGACTTTTACTGGGGCTGGAGAGGAAGCTCTCAGATGTTGAGTGATACAGAGAGGATAGGTTCCTGCTGTGGTCCACAAAGAAGCCTGGGGTTTGCTGAGATGGACCGGAGCTAGGGTAGACAAGTCTCTGAAGAAAGTAAGCAGTAGTTGGAGGGGAGTGATGAGTTTGGGAGTTGACTTCCTGGCCCATGGAGGAGTCCCAGACCTGAAGTTACAGACATGGAGGCATTTCTCAAACAGACATGTCTCCCTGCCTCAGCATCCAGTGCAGATGGTGATGCTTGTCTCCCAGGCCTCTCTCAGGTGTCATGCCTTTCTACTGACTCCACACCTTCCCATTGCCTTCTTCATTGCTCCTGTTACTTCTTTGTTCCTGAGGCTGTAGATGACAGGATTAAGCATGGGTGTGAGAACGGTGTAAAAGACAGATACGACATCATCTTGGCCTGGTGAGTGATAGGAAGCAGGTAACATGTAGGTATAGACAAGGGGCCCATAGAAGAGATTGACAACTGTCAGGTGGGAGGAGCATGTGGCCAGGGCCTTCTGCCGCCCCTCCACAGAACGCATCCGGAGCACAGCAGCCAGGATGAGGGCATAGGAGGTGGTGATGAAGGTAATGGGCACCAGGAGGACCACCACGCCTGTCACAAAGAGTACCTGTTCATAGGCTTCTGTGTCTGCACAGGCTAGCATCAGCAGAGAGGGCACCTCACAGAAGAAGTGGGAGATCTTCCGAGAGCCACAGTAGGGGAACTGAAGGGTCAGAGAAGTCTGAATGGAGGCGTTGAGGGATCCTCCCAGCCAGGAGGCCACAACCATGAGCAGGCACACCCGTCGGCTCATGAGTACTGGGTAGCGCAGAGGGTTGCAGATGGCCACATAGCGGTCATATGCCATGAGGGCCAGCAGGAGGCACTCTGCAGCCCCCAGGAACATAAAGAAAAACATCTGTGCCCCACAGCCCCCAAAGGAGATGCTTGTCCAACCGAAGAGAAAGCCTACAATCATCTTGGGGACAGTGACTGATGTAAAGAAGACATCCAGAAAGGACAGCTGGCTGAGGAGGAAGTACATGGGTGTGTGGAGTCGGGTATCCATCCAAATCAGAAGGACCATGGCTGTGTTGCCAGCCATTGCAAGGATGTAGATCAACACCACCATGCTGAACAGAAACAGGTGTGTTTGGCTGTTGTTGAAAAGGCTGGTGAGGATAAAGCCAGTGGTGGAATAATTCCAGTACTTGCTGCCCATCTTCTGCTGAGCTTCCCTGTGGGGAGAAAGAACAAGTTCACCAGTGGCTGAGTGAGGGAGAAGGGCTGAGGCGAGAAGAAAACACCCAGAGAGCCCATCGGACCACCCAGGGATCCGAAGGGGCAGCAGATACACTTTGTCATTAATGAACTTGCCAGTATTTATAGGGTCATTACTTCATAGGAAAACCACTATTGAAAGCTTGGCCTATAGTGAAAACAGTGTTCAGAGAGAAATATACCATTCCAAACGTGTGCTGCAAAAGACTACAGACTAACAGTTCAACTTCCCATCCCACAGAGAAAACAAGGATGCCAGGAAAAAACCCAGCACATCACAGCAAACCCCTCCATTTATATGATACACATAGTTATTGGTATTGTCAGTTCTAAACAAACAGATGCACACAGGAAAATATTTAACAAACTAATGGCTGACCCGAGGGCTAGGCCCACACATGTGCGAATTATATGGTTCAACACTTTGTTGATGGAAGGTTTTGTGTGATTTGTTTTTCTTATAAGCCAGAGCTGTGGGTGTAGCTGAAAAGGGCATTTTGTCACCTGCCCAAAGTGCCCAGCCCCACACTTCCCATGTAGTCCTGGTCATCAGGAAACTCACATTTGGGTGTTTTTGTGCTCTGGTGCGGTGATTGCTGTCTATGATTTTTGACAACATGTGGTCATCTTCATACTGTTATTTTCTGATCTTCAACAGTTTCATGAGTCTTGTCTCAGTACTCAGAGCCCTTGCAACACTCTGATGCCTGTTGGGCTCTGTAAATATAAACACATGGGCTCCTTGTAAGGAACAGGGAGAGCAGCAGTAGTAATTTCTCCTTGGAGGCCCTCTGCCCTCAGACTGCGTTCATTTAGGTGAGCTCCAGTCTCAAAGCACAGCTGAGGGAAGCTACGATGGGAAGCAAGTCACCCGAAGGCAGTAGAGGCCAGGGAAGGAATAAGGTGAGGCCAATTTCTGATGCTAGGATGAGGCTATAGGCCAGTTCCCCTTCGGGCACATTCCTTTGTTTACCATGACATGTTGGAACACTGTTCCCAGCAGCGTGTATCCCAGGGAATACCTTGAATCCTGCCCTGCTGGGGTCTGACAGCAAGTGGCTTGAGTGGAATGACTGAAGGAAAATAAAAGGAACCACTCAGAGTTCCATGAAGGTGCTGTGGATACATGAAACCATTACTGTTGACAGATGGGTCTCTGGGACACTGCAGGCAGAATGGCAAATGTGACAGATGATAGCTTAAGTTCAACACTCCCGTGAGAATCACTACCAGGGCCGGGCAATGTGAGTGATTGGATCTTGTCCCTGAATCTAGTCTCCAAGACTGACAGGTTGTCTGTTGTTAAATTTAATTAATTAATAATTGTTTTGCTAAACACTGAGCTGAACTCTGGAATCCAGTTGTGGAGAGGGAGGAATGATGAGCAAAGCGGTCAAGACCAGGCTGGAGAAACCCACAGAAACAGCTGACCTGAACAAGGGGAAGATCATGGACCCCAGCATAGGACTGTTCCAGACCCCCTGAAGGAGGATGTCAGTTTGGAGGTCTGGACAATCTATGGGGCCTCTGGCAGTGGATCAGTATTTATCTCTAGTACATGAATGGACTTTGGGAGCCCACTCCACATAGAGGGATACTCTCTCAGCCTAGACACATGGGGGGAGGGTCTAGTCCCTGCTCCAAATGCTATGACAGACTTTGAAGATCCCCCATGGAAGGCCTCACCCCTCCAGGGGAGGAGATGGGGTTGGAGTAGGGGGTGGGGAGGCAGGGGAGGAGGGGAGGGAGAGGGAACTGGGATTGACATGTAAAAGAAGCTTGTTTCTAATTTAAAATTGGTCTATTATAACTATAAAAATAAAAATATTAAAAAATAATTGTTTTGAGATAAGCTGCCATACAACCAGACTGGCCTTAAACTCACTCTGTAGCAAAGGATGACTTGGAACTTTTCTAATTCTCCTGCCTTCACATCCCAGGTGAAATTCTAGGCATGTGCCCCGATGTTTGGTTTTATGAGATGCAAGGGATGGAACCCAGGCTTCTTGCATACTAGGCAAACACTCTACCCACTGAGATATAGCACCATTCTTGTCACAGACTGCTGTAATGGGAGATCTGGGTTGAGATCCACTAACTAGACCCTAGCCCCATCTCAGCATTATACTTGGTGAAGCCAAGACTGTCCCACAGTGAGACAGTCAGAAGCAGGGGCAGGAAGCAGCTCTCCATGGTGCTTCTCTCAGCTCTGCCAAGGGGCCCTGTTTATGGCTTCAACCTCGCCATTCTCAGGCTAGCCATGCTAAGCACAAAGATCTCAAATCCAATTCAAACAAGATCTGAGCTTGACTATCCCAGGATCCCAGGGTCTACTCTGAAGCCTGTCTCAGGAGTAGAGCACAGAAGAGTACTGTTAGAACCAACCATTGCAGACAAAGTCAAAATAAATGATGTCTCTCAGGGCTAATTCCTAACAACTTGCCTGCCAGCATGCCTTTTATATGCAAAACATCCATTTTAGAGTCAACAGCCCATAGTTTTCTACTATCTAGGTGACAGTCCGGGACACCTATCTTCTTATCTTAGATGACCCTACAACAAGATTCTGGGCATTAGAAATGATGCCTGTACCCAGAGCCAGCCCAAATCATTTGAACCATGCCTATACCATTGCTTACCTACCTTGATCATTCATTCTTAGAGAAAAACAAAACAAAATAAAGCAAACAAACAAAACTGAGGAAAAGTCAATGGGGCTGTAATGCCTAGCACACACAAGCCCTGGGTTTGATCTTCAGCAGTGCACAAACCAGGCATAGTGGCACACACCTGTGATACCAGCAACTGGTAGGTAGAAACAGAAAGACTAGAAGTTCAAGGTCATCTTTGTCTACACAGTGAATTTGGGGTCAGCCTGGAGTACACAAGAATTTGCCTCAAACCAAAAATAACAACAAATCAGGAAGAGTTTGTCTATACTTTCTGCTCCCTCCCTCTGACTCTGGATCAATCATGCAGTACTTTCTGGTGTGGCCCTGTGTAGCATGGGGTGTTTCTTACTCTTGGGCATTGTGAGTACTAAACTGTCTGGCCAACAATGGTCCCCTGACCTTTGGACCTTGCACTAAAATAAAAATAAAATTTCAGGTGCATTTAAGACTTTCCCCTAAAGAGAACTAAAAGTTTTGGTATTTTGTAAGCACAGCTTGCTTTATGTCTCTAAGATCTCAGATTTTATATCTAATGGGAACCTGGTCTACTATCTTCATCTTATTGGTGAGCAATAGGAAACATGGCCCACAAACCTGACCCTTTGGCTACAGCTAGAATCTTCACAGCTATTCTGCATTGGGTTTTCTCAGCCCCAGCACCAGCATTGGAGGCTGGGCAATCCTTTGCAGGCAGTGATGCCCTCTGTATTGTAGAACATTTAGTGCTGTATCTTACTGTACCCTCTAGATGCCAGTGGCAATCAGATCTCATCGTGATAGCCCAAAGGCTCTCAAGGCAGCATGGAATGCCTCCTGCAGCTGTAATCACTTCTGGGAAATCTCTGCAGGAAATCTTTTCCCTTCCCTCCTCTCCACTGAGGCAAATTAAAAAGCCTAGGATCTCACACACTTTCATATTTTTATTTTGATCTAGCTGAATGTCCTTGTCAGGTTTTATGGTTAAGGTGCTGGCAAGTTGCTTAGGTTCTGGACCAATCCCCACTGATTATCGGCTATGTAACTTGAGCAGGTTACTCAGTTAGCCTCAGGTTCCTCATCTCAAAAGAATGAGAGCAGTAAGTGGTGAACACCTGGGAATGTCCGCAGGAAGTCTGATCCCTCTGAGCACTGGCTGCTGCTGGCATTGGTGTTGTTGCTGCTTATGTAGCTCACACATACTTCTTTGTAAGTTGGGTTCTAGTACTCACTTCCCAGGGTTATTGTGAGTGTAGAATAAGGGATACAAGGAGGGTGTGCCTTTTCCAGAGCAGGTATGGTGTAGACTCTTTTCACACAAGCAACTTAATTTTCACCATAACCATATACTTCTTTGCAAAATGCTTGTAGTCCCTCCCATATGTAGATTCCCTAGCTCCATGTTTTGATTCTTTAAACAGGATGTAGTGTGGTGGGGATAGCCCCACACAGACTTCAGGTTATCTGAGGTGAAGGACTATGACTTTCTTTCTCTTATATTCCTCCATAGAAATTGTATTGTGCTCTCTCAAGGTCAATGCTGGGGGTGGTAGGAAGATGTGTGGAGTAGATGGGAAAGCATGTTTGCTCACAAAGGTTCCACCACCTCTATGCCATGGTCATGTGAGGTCATCATCCCATTTAGGAGTTGGGCTCTCCTCCCTGACACAGAAATGCTTCCTTCTTTGTTCCAACATGGGTTTTCTTCCCTTGGTGGGTTTTTAGAGTTGATGTACACATGGGCATTTCAATATATGTAACATGCGCCTGTCTGTGTGTATATGCTTAACTGTAAGTGTGTGTGTGTGTGTGTGTGTGTGTGTGTGTGTGTGTGTCTGAGAGAGAGAGAGAGAGAGAGAGAGGGAGAGAGAGAGAGAGAGAGATAGAGAGATAGAGAGATATAAATAGATAGATAGTTAGATAGATAGATAGATAGATAGATAAAGAGAGAATAATTACTCAAAGGAAATCTTTTCCCTTCACGGTGTTCTAGAAGAAATGAGGTTTTCTGTTCTATCTCTTCTAGCATATGGAGATCAGAATTAGCGGAAAACAGGCACAGAAGAATGGATAGAATGAATAAAGGGATTTATAGGTGTGACCCTTATGTTCGCTGTTATAACAGCTGTATTAGCCCAAGTTTGGTTTGGTTGTTTTGACTCCTATGGTTTTTCTGGGTTGATTTTATGTCTTACTATTCCATCTCATGATTAGACTGACATTCATTCACCCCCAACTATAACCCTATAAGGTATAGCCCTAGTTTTTTTTTTTTTATAACACCAGACATTTGACATTAGACAAGGGCAATGTTAGACTACTGACTGTCAGAGATACCAGTGCTGAACCCTTGAGAGAGAAAATTGTCTTCCCCTCCCAACTCACCTCACACTGTCCCAGTGTGCACTACCCATCAAGAAACTTCCTCTCTCATTGACTTCTCTCCTTCTTCCATATTCTCTCAGAGCTGCAAGCTGAGGCTCAGAGACCAAAGCAGCTCCCTTGGGAGGTCTGCATGGAGAGCCATGAAAGCTGAGTGTGAAATTTGTTCTCCTCACACAAGGTACTCTTTAAGAATTCTTATGTTCCCTCGGAGCCCCTTCTCTGTACAGTATAGTCTACTGACTTTTACTGCAAGGACAATAAGCTGGTAGCTATTGCTGGCATACCTGCATGCTCCAGAATGCTACCACTGAAAAGCTTCCATGATTGAGCTGCCCCGATTTCCCCACTCTCAGGACTTCAATCAGGAAGTCTGGAGCAGTGATTGTCATTTTCCTGTGCAAGTTGGACTTATATGACATGCTTACTGAGAGGCTGTCAACTGCCTTGTCCCAAGTCTGTAAGCCAGAGGTGAAATGGGACTTAGAACTGTCTGTCAGTCTTAATGTTGAAAAGATCATCACAGTTCCACAACTTCCGAGGCCTGTGTTTCACTCCTAAAACCAGCCATCTAACTGGTCTGGGGGCATAGCTTGGTCTTTGGAAGGTTTAAAAAAATTCAGAGCACAAACAAATATACTGAGTTAGGGACTCCCTAGACAGGAGTGATGGGTGTGCCCACTGCCAGCAGTCACAGGGGTAGACCAGATCACAGGCTCCAGACAAGCACCATCCATCATATGTTTGCTGTAACAACCCTCACCCTCCAACTTGGGTCTGACAAGTGAGAAAGTGAGTGGATCTCAGAAGTCTATCTCAACACCCTTCCAAGTAAGCCACTGTTTGGAGGCTTGGAAGAGCCAATGCTCTAGCCAGATGTTCACAACCAGGGTTTGCTTGCCTCTTGGGGGACCTTAGTCCATGTCTGAAGATCTATTTGATAGCCATGATGAAGAGGTAAGGTGCTGCTGACAAGTGGGGAGAAGCCAGGTATGGTGTTCAACACCCTCCATGCACAGAACCTGCTCTCAACACAAATGATTATTAGCTAGCCCAACACACACCCATAGCTCTGAGGCCAAGAAAGGCCACTCCTACTCTGCTCTTGTCTGTGGTGAGCTTGACTGGTCCTAAGCTTATACGAGGGTGTTTCTATCCCCTTTCCTGAGTGGGAGCTGAATTAGGGTGTTGAGGGATAGCATGGATGGGTGTGGTCTCTACAGGTTATCAGAAGAGGTGAAGGTGGAAGAGCTGTGTGTGCATGTTGGTGTGTACGGTTCATGTGTGTGATCATGTGTGAGGACAACCTTGGGTGTCACTCCTCAGACACTACCTTATTGTTTTGAGGCAGGGTCTCTCACTGCCATGGAGCTCATTGAATAGGCTAGGCTGGCTACTACCCAGAAGCGCTCCTAACTCTTCTTCTCCAGGTCTGGGATAAAAGCACATTACCATGACCAGCTTTTTATATGGGTTCTGGGGATGGATCAAACTCAGGGTTTCAACCTTGCAAGACTAATATTTTACTGACTAAGCTATCTCCCGAGCCCAGGAGAAACTTTCTCAATGAATATCATTTCCCATTATCGGATCATCCAAACACCCACAGCCCAGGCTCCTGGGGATACAAACGTAGTCAGCAAGTGAAGAGCTTGGCACAAACAGCTAACTGGGCAGGTGAGTAAACAGGCAGAATATGTCACACTGCAGAGTACAGGGGTTTGCTAGGCTCCTCTGAGTGGCAGACTGTACCAGAAAGCAATAGCTGTTACTGGATCCCTGACTACGACAATGCCTGGCCCACAGAGGAACATCCACAGTTGGTTCTTGCTTCACTGCTCTGCAGACTGTCAAGGCCATGATGAGAGCCATTAATTTCTGAGTCATTTTGTCACCAGTTGGAGCAGGTGTAGGGGAGGAGAGGTTGCTTCCACTGTGCTCCACAGTTCACTGGGACACTAGGATTTCTCAGGTCCATACTGTCTGGATGTAGATGACTGTACTACCTTTCTTTTTCTGCCTTTTACCTTCCCTCTCTGCCTTGGAGTCTTTCACAGCTATAGAATGCTGAGACTCTGAGATGGCAGAGTGGTGGAGTCTAGCACATTCTGACCAAAAGCCAGGTCTTGTTCTGACATTTGCCCTCCAAAACCTCACATCTCCAAAAATCAGTGAATGATAGTCTATCTAATAATTATTAAAAAAAAAAACACCACGTAGCAGACTTGGCTTAATCCCATGACATATAATTTACAGGTATTGATCAAGCTAAACCTAAGTGGAAATAACTAAAGCAATGTATGCAAAGAGATACATGCAAGATGATAAGCCAGGCTCACAGTTCTCAGCTTTTCTGGGCCCAGCTTAGTACCTGAACAGGGAGTGGCTCAGGGTTAATGAATAGAGATAGTTGGGCTTCCAGGAAACAGGACATCCCAGCAGAGAGAGATGTTTGTCTTTAAATAGCAGATGAAGGAAGAGCTGCGTTCTTTATCCTCCCTCAGTCAGTGAGGAGGGCGAGGCATTCCTCACCTGTAAACAGATCCGAGGTCTGTTGTTGGGCTGGAGGAGACCTCTGAATCTGAAAGCCAGAGATTTTCTTCTTATCGGAGTATTCCTTGATGTTCTTTGAGCAGAAAACCCAGTGATTCTAAAAAGGAAACACAAACTAGATCTTGAGGATTTGGAAATAAGAGCTCGTGTCAAACTAAAAGCTCTTTGTTTCTAGAGAAGTGGGAAACCACACACACACACACACACACACACACACACACACACACACACACACACACACCCTCAGTTCTAGTGAAGGACCTTCAGGGGCACCAGGGCCCTCAGGCTATTGTTCTAAATCACATATATATTCATAATGTACTTGGGCAATCTTGGGTGCATGTAAACAGATCAAGGGAACATCTCTTGGTGTCTGGGGGGAAACGACTCACCAGTGAGCAATTAGAGACACACAGGTCCTTCCTTCCTTCCTTGTTCCTCCTCCTCCTTCCCCCTCCCATCCTTTTCTTATATCAGCTAAAGTTGGTTTCAGTTATTGTATGTATGTATTTTTTGTTTTATTTTGTTTTTTGAGACAGGGTTTCTTTGTATAACCCTGTCTGCCCTGGAACTCACTCTATAGACCAAGCTGGCCTGGAATTCACAGAGATCCACCCACCTTTGCCTCTGAGTGCTGGGATTAAAGTTGTGTAACACTACATCCATCTTAAGTTATAATGTTTTCTTAAAAGTCTTATTATTATAATGTGTTGTTATTTCTCAACTTGAAAGAAATTAGAATGGAGTATTGCCTTTTTACCTTCTGTTTTGTGTTAGACATGTACTTCCTTCTGTTACTTATACAATAACATGACGGGGGAGATCAATCATTGTTTTTAAACATGAAAACAGACAGTTAACTAGTTCAGTGCTCAGGTCACCTGTTCAACCAACAGCAGATTTGGGATGTGGTCTCAGGTCACCACAGAGTCATTCCCTTCCTGGTCTTTCACATGGCCAGTGTATACCACACTAGCCCCATGTTTATCCTTGGGATTTAGGTCATTGCAGATGCATAGATACCCACAGTGCAATTGAAGTTGTTCTTTCTCGCTCTGCCCCCATCCAGGCTGGTCTTGAAATCTTTTATATAGCCAAAGATGACCTTGAACTTCAGCTCCTTCTGCCTCTACCGCCCAAGTGCTAAGATTACAGGCATTCACCACTAATGCCAATTTTATGTGGTGCTGAGAGTTGAAACCAGGGTCTCATGCAGACTAGGCGAGTACTATAGCAACTGAGATGCACCCCCAGGCTTTTCTTTGTTCTTTGTATGTGATCTCACACTTTGTTTGCCCAGTAATACCTAAGAAGTTCTTGCAAGGTTGGGCTACATTAGGGAAGCATGGATTACTCCAAACCAGTGATTCTCAACCTTCCTAATGCTTTGACCCTTTAATACAGTTCCTCATGCTGTAGTGACCTTCTCCCACCATAAAACTATTTTTGTTGTTACTTCATAACTGTAATTTTGCTACTGTTATGAATAATTATGTAAATATTTGTGTTTTCTTGTGAACGTAGGTGACTGCTGTGAAGGGGTCATTTGACCCCCAGGTTGAGAACCAATGCCATAAAACCATTCTAGTCTATAAGCCTCAGATGAAGTTTGCCTCAAGGTCATGTGACCCAGTTCTGTGCACATGCAGAGTCAAAGCTACCATGGTAGAGTGCTCTGTGATGCACTCCAGGTTCACCAAGCTGGTAGGAAGAATGGCTGGTAGCTCAGCTTGACTTGCCTTCACTTACTTTGTATCCTAGGCTTGGTCCTTCATAGGACAAAACAGGAGCAGCCAACACCTGTCTCCTGTCATTGAACACTCACCAGTTAAACGCTGTCTTTGCAAGTCTGTCTTCTACCTCCCTTGATCAACTCCCCTCCTCATCACATGCTAAGTTCTTTATGTTTTATGCATAGTGTGATTGTCTAGGTTCAAACACTTTTCTGACTGATAGAGGTGCGATCACTTCTAGCCTCTTGAAAGACAGTTTCTGTTGTTTTTATTTTCAATCATTCCATTGCATAAGGTGATGACAGTTGTAGGTCTCTAGCTATTTGCACCATTGTTTAAAACTGGACTCCTCCCACTTTGGCATTACCTAGTTTCTAGACCTGTGGCTAATATCCTGCATTAACCCCACTATAATGGTTTCCCACAAGCAAGTGACTAGATATTGTTACGGGAAATGTGGTCATTCTAGTATTTTTCCTACATATTGAAATAGTTTTTAAATATAATATTTTAGAGCTGGGGAGGTGGCTCTCCTGGTAAAATGACCCCCTTTGTATGCATGAGAACTGAGCTTGTCTCTGGGACTTACATTAAAAAGCTGAGCTTGGTGTGTGCGTAATCCTAGGATTGAAGCCCCCAGGGGGCTCACTGGGGCTCCCTGACCAGCCACCCTAGTCTAATCCATGGATTGTAGGCCAATGAGAGACTGTCTCAAAAAACAAGGTGGACAGAACATGAGGGATGGTATCTGAAGTTGCTTTTTGACCTTCACATGTAAAAGAGTATGCAAACATACATAAGAACACACACACAAATGCACACATAAATGCATATACACGTGTACATACTCATGCAGAATTAGTATGGACAGCTCAATTATTGTCATTCAGCATAACAATGTAAGTAGCCACCATTCATCATATACTTGGGGTGAAGGCGTGGCTGTAGGATTTTCATCCTCACGTCAGTGCCATGAAATATGAATCATCACACAACTTTATTGGGACAAGGGGTTGAGCCAGGATTTAAACCAAGGAGCAGCATGCCCCGTATCTCACTTTAGGGGTCAGCTTTAAAATGTTTAATTCTGTTGTGTGTTGGGGCTTTGTGGATGCAGCTTCCTGTCAGTGAAAGTGCTTATTTATTTATTTATTTGTTTATCTATCTATCTATCTATCTATCTATCTATTTTTACTTATAATTTTTGGTGCTGCACACCTTAAATTCCAGCGCTTGGTAGGCAGAGGTGGGCAGATCTCTGAGTTTGAGGCCAGCCTGGTCTACAGAGTGAGTTCTAGGACAGCCAGGGCTACATGGAGAAACCCTGTCTTTAAAAAAGAAAAGAGAGAGAGAGAGAAAGAGAGAGGGTGAGGGAGGTGGGGGGAAGGAAAGAAGGAAGGAAGGAAGGAAGGAAGGAAGGAAGGAAGGAAGGAAGGAAGGTAGGCAGGCAGGCCTTCTGGCATCTTCGAAGGCAAAAGTGTTTTTAGAGAACATTATCATGTGCACTCACTGTACATTGTACTGTGATGTTTAAGGACACTTTCACCCAACATGCATTGTACATGGAGTACATTCCTTCTCTCTTCCCATTTCCCCTTCCCATTAGTCCCCTAGACAGTTTCAATTCTACTTTTGAGCCATATATAGATACATGATTTTATCTATCTGTTTGAAATCTAGGAACCACAAATGACAGTAAACATACAATGTTTATCTTTAATCTGTGAAAGTATTTTACTGACACCACTGAGGGGGTGTTGGAGTTCCCCAGATCAGCTGCTGTGTCCCTGACCCCAGCTGCATAGTTTGGTCCCAATCTGGACAGATCTATGAAATCCACCCCTTTAGTACAGAGAGCTGAATGTGCTGAGTCCCGATCATTCAAATGTGTTTACAGAAGAGGTACCTCAAGTATTTGGTTTTCATGGAATCTGAAATCTAAAATTGTGCATACTCAAGTTTTATGTGCACATTCAAAATTTTTAAAGATTTTATTTATTTATTATGTATACTACATTTTGCTTCCATGTATATCTGTACACCAGAAGAGGGCACCAGATCCCACAACAGATGGTTGTGAGCCACTAGTTGGTTGCTGGGAATTGAACTCAGGACCTCTGGAAGAGCAGTCAGTGCTCTTAACCTCTGAGCCATCTCTCCAGCTTTTATAGCAATAAAAATTAGCAAAGCAATCAGAAAACACATTGATTCTATAGTTTCATTTCTGTGAACATATGCTTAAGCAGTTGTGAGTGAGGGGAACAAAATCACATGCTCACAGCGTCCATGTAGCTTAGACTATAATAGTACAAGAGGGAGAAAGCCAACACTGCCAACTGAAGAAAAGTAGGCATAAGCATGTTCTTGGTCTATCTCAGGGAGTGCTATTAATGCTTTAAAATGTCCATGCTTAAAATATGTAGTGAAATGGGAGGATGAAGAAAATGATTAAAGTGTAATGTGTAATGTTAAGCCTTATTATAATTACAGTATAAAACTGTGTTTTCTACATATGGAAAGTGGGGGAAATTTGAAGTTTGAGATGGTCAATGATTGGTATTTTTACTGTTTCCTTCAATGTAATTATCATCATGTATGTATAATAATACACGGAGTGATATTAAACTGTTTAGTCAGACTTAACCATGGATGTAATTTATCAGAAAGTGTGTTTGCTTTATGTTATCCCCAAGGAACTGAGAAATTGTAACTAGCTTTGGTACTCCCTTATGTTGACTGGGAACACTGGAGATAATTACTTTTATTTATTAGCATGAAGTCATCCTCTAGATTTGAATTAAGGGCAGGGAGGACCAAATCCCAGTAGGGTAAAGAGCTACCATGGTAGTCCAGGAGGCTCCTCCGAGGACCCCATCCATCTCCTGACATTTCCTGGTTGTGATGCTTGGTGGGCAGCTCTGACAGCCTAGATCACCAGAACTGGTTCCTAAACACACTGTTGAGCTCTTAGGGACCCACAACCACCAGGAGCCTCCACCAGGGAAAATTCCCGGGCCTCCTGGGGACACTTCACAATAGAACAACTTCCAATGTGTTGACTCTTCCATGTGGATAATCAAGTAATCTTTCTCAGACAGCAAGCCTTCCCTCCTCAGACCTTACATCTCATATTTTCCACTTAAGCTTTGCACCTCAGCTTCACACCTCAGCATTCCCATCTGTGTCTCGCACCTCAGCCCTCCCACCTCAGCCTCACATTTCAGCCCTCACTTCTCCACCTTCCCACTTCAGCCTCACACCTCAGTATTCCACATCCCAGGCCTCAAATCAGCTCCAATGCCTCAGCCTCTCACCTCAGCCTTCCCACCACAGCCCTCACATCTCAGCCTCTCACCTCAGCCCTCACACCTCAGCTTCACACCTCAGCATTCCCATCTGTGTCTCGCACCTCAGCCCTCCCACCTCAGTCTCACACTTCAGCCCTCACTTCTCCACCTTCCCATTTCTGCCTCACACCTCAGCCTTCCCACCTCAGCCCTCACACCTCAGCCTCTCACCTCAGGCCTCACACCTCAGCCTCTCACCTCAGTCTTCCCACCACAGCCCTCACATCTCAGCCTTCCCACCTCAGCCCTCACACCTCAGCCCTCACACCCCAGCCATCACATAACTCTATCTGCAGCTCTGAATGGCTTAATTTCTGGCCATCACCTCCTCAGTGGAAAATGGGTAACATTCATACCTGTTTTCTTTCTATTAGTACTCCTTGACAACTTAAAAAATGCATTTGGCATGTATAAAATCTTTTATTTAAAATTTTAATTAAAATTAATAAAATACAGTTTCTATGCTTATGTGTTTAAAATTATGCCATCGTTTTGGAATATTGCAATGTAAAATTCTTTAATCAGAATAATTAGCATATCTGTCAATCCAAATGCCACATTCAATAATGAGAACATTTAAAATTTACTCTTAGTGAACTTGAAATTTGCAATAATCATTTGTCATGATCACTAGATTGTGTTATAATACATCCTATGTGGAAACCCTTAATTTTTCTTTAACTGAGGAGGTACGCTCTTCAATGGGTCTTTAAAAACATTCATTTATTGTGTGTTTGTGTATGTGTCTCTGTGTTGGCATATGTGGAGGTCAAGGGAAATGCTTTGGGAGTCAGTTATAGCATTCTACCATGTGGGTCCCAGGGATGGAACTTGGACTATTAAGCTTGATAACCAGTTCCCTCACCCACTGGCCTGAAACTTTTCAAATATGGTGTCTATGATGGTAAATCTTCATTGTCAACTTGGTTGGGTCAAGAATCATAAATGACATTATTGAGGAACACGTGTGTGTGTGTGTGTGTGTGTGTGTGTGTGTGTGTGTGTGTGTGTGTGTGTGAATTTTCAGAGAAGATTACAAGAGGGCCTACCCACATTGAACATCACCCCAGGGGCTGGGATCCTGGACTGAACAAAAAAATAAAAATAAAGAGAGAAAGCTGTGTAAGCACCGAATTCCCCCTTCTCTCCTTTCCCACCCACCCAGATGTGAGCAAGCAGCCTCCTGAAGGCACTGTACTTCCCCTACCATGATGGACTGTGCCCTTCAACCATGAGCTAAACAAACCTTTCCTTTTTTAAGTTGCATCCCATCAGGGACATGGTTCAGTGAAAGAAAAGTTATCAACACGACATCTAATGCTAATCTTCTCAGGCCCTGGTACTAAACAACATGCCTTTCAGGCCTCCTGCAGACCTTGACCATTGGGTTTGGTTGTTCAGCCCTGGACTTGGTGTGGTCCTTGTGGTCCTTCTTGAGGTCTTTAACCTTCTGCACATTCCAAGGCACGCTATGAATCAGTTCACTGGAGAAGTCTAACTCCTTGTGTCCCTGATCCCTTATTCCTGATTGATAGACCTTGTTCAGTGTTTCAACAGGTGCAGTTCCTATCCTGGAAGGGCAGCAAATGGTCCCTTTACCTTGATTCTCCTGCTGTGATGAGTGAGGTGTGATCCCAGCAGGTGGGTGGTTTCTGGCTTGTTCTTCTCCATCATGAGGCCCTGCAGTGACTTGGTAGGTTTGGGTGGAATCTGACCCTGCCTCTGTGATTGTGGTCATCTGAGAACTGTGGTTGTCCCTCACCAGTAGTGCACATTTATTAAATTCAGAGTGGCTGCCAGTTCTTCTGAGTCCATCTTTCTCTTGTCCTCTTCAGGATATTGTCAGTGCCACACACTGGTGTGTGGTTGACATTGGAAAGATGTCATGATTGAAAAGGTGAACATGTGTCTCCTTCATTAGAGCAACATCTCACACTTAGACAGGAGGCTAGGCTAGCCCAGGTCCAGGCTCCCACTTCAGCTTCCTATAAGAAATGAGGCCATCTCAGCAATCTACGGGGCCTTGGGTGGTAGACCAGTATTTATCCCTGGCACACAAATGGACTTTGGGAGCCCATTCCACATGGAGGGATGCTCTCTCAGTCTGGATACATAGAGGAGGGCCTAGGCCCTGTCTGGGATGATATGGCAGACTTTGGAGATCCCCCCGTGGAGGGCCTTACCCTCCCTGAGGAACAGAGGGGGTTGGGGTAGGGGCTTGAGGGGGGCTGGTGTGGGGTGGGGGAGGAGGGGAGGGAAGGGGAGCTGGGATTGACATGTGAAGCAAGCTGGTTACTAATTTAAAGAAATAATAATAAAGAAATGAGGCCATTTGTCACCTCATGTATTAGGTCAGTAATACTTGTTAACCATTCCATTGTGGAGAACACTGGTGGGAAAGAGACAAAATTGAGGAGGAGGAACTTGAGGAATTTTCCTTGTGGAGCTCCCACAATAATAGATCATATTATCTTTTGTTAGACTCTGAGGACCAGAAATTAATGTTGTAATGTCCAGGTTATCATATGGAAAAAGAGCTGGTCCATAGAATGCTTCCTTGTGGCCACATGGTATAGAGCTAGGAGCTCAACACTTTCACACACTTATTTTACTTAAATTAATGAGCCTGACCAGCTGTAGTACTAGTTTCTCTGACTCATCAACCACTGTGAGTGACCATTTCAGAAGGATCCAGTCCTTCTTGAAGGACAACACAGTACTGGACCCAAACGCTGTCTGCTCCCAGCTTCCACCAGCATCACTGATTTCCCATAATGCACCATTCTTCATCCTCAGAGGCATTCCCACATTACTTTTCTATTGCATAAAAATAAGAGGTTGACCCTATGATCTCCCTGAGACTGTGGCAACATTGGCTACAGAGCACATTCTCATTAAACATTTATTAATGGATTGACCATAGATGGTGTTGTAGAGAATACGAATGGGGTGGGATCACACTTAAAAACACAGTGCAAGGTTCCCTGAGCCTTAGGTGTGGGACCTGTGTTGTAGATGATGGTGGGGCTGGGTACCCCACCACTAGTTGTTCTCTGTATTTTGGCCAGCTGTGGCTTCTGTAATGGTTTCCACTTGCCACAGGGGAGGATGAGGGACTAGAGATGCACATATCTGTGGGCATAAGGACTCACTATGTAGACCAGGGTACCCTGGAACTCACAGACACCCGTCTGCCTCTGCTCCAAAGTGCTGGGATTAAGGGGCGTGCTACCATACCTGGCTTCTACTTTAAAATGAATCGTGGACTGACTACTTTCCTCAGAGCAGCAAGCACCTCCTTGTTTCTCAGGCTGTAGATGAGAGGGTTAAGCATGGGAGTGAAGATGGTATTGATCATGGAGAGTATTTCATCCTGTTCCGAAGTGTGGAAAGAGTGGGGGGTCATGTAGATGATCATGGCTGGCCCGTAGTAGAGGCTCACCACCGCCAGGTGTGAGGAACACGTGGCCAGTGCTTTCCTCCTGCCCTCTGGAGATTTCATTTGGAGGACAGCGAGGAAGATGAGCAGGTAGGAGGACATGATGAGTCCCAAGGGGAGAAGAACAAACACGATGCAAATGACTGACACCACTGTTTCATACAAGGAAGTATCTTCACAAGAGAGCTTCAGGACAGCAGGCATCTCACAGAAGAAATGATGAATTTCCCTGGAGCCACAGAAAGGGAAGTGCATGGTGTAGATGGTGTTGATGAGCGAATTCAGGATGCCTCCACCCCAGGATGCTAGGGCCATCCACAGACAAACTTTAGAGTTCATGATAATTGAATATCTCAAGGGATTGCAGACAGCCACATAGCGGTCATAAGCCATGAGGGTCAAAAGGAGACACTCACTACCCCCAAGGGCAAAGAAAAAGAAAATCTGGGTCCCACAGGCAACTCTGGAGATGCTTTTCTTTCTGGAGAAAAAGTTGATAACCATCTTTGGGACAGTAGTGGAAATTAAGGCCAAGTCAATAAGAGAGAGGTGGCTGAGTAGTATGTACATTGGGGTGTGGAGACGAGTGTCTGCCCAGATCAAGAGGACCAGGACGGCATTCCCAGTGAACGCAATGAAATAGATCAGGAGGATGGAAGTGATGAGGATGCCCAGATAGTGCAGCTCTGGGAAAAGCCCCAGGAGAATGAAGTCTGCTGAGGTCCCATTCTCACTGTTCATGTCTGGACTCCCAACGTTGAGGTAGGCAGTGCAGAGGAAATACTAGAAAGTGTGACCAAAATTACATTCTTTGAATACCATTATCAAATCAAAGACAAAGTTGACAACTGGGGCAAGACTTTTTATCAGCATAAAACTCACTTCTGTGAAAATACATTTGGGTATGAAAGGTGAGGTCTTGAGACTGAAGAGAAATCTACTTAAATATATTGTATGTGATATTAACACTGATATGAGATGGAACAAGCCAAGCATGGTCAGACCAGAGAGGTGTCGAAAAAGATTGGCTACAGAGCAGAAGAGGTGGCTCAGAGGTTAAGAGTGCTTGCTGCTCTTCCAGAGGATCTCAGTCCACTAACATCTAGCAGGTAGCTCACACCTGCTTAGAACTCCCCACCCAGGGGATCTGATGTCCTCTCTGTCCTCTTGAGTTATCTGTAAGCATGTACACATAGCCACAGGCAACACACACACACACACACACACACACACACACACACACACACACACACACTTAAATAATTGGATTCTTTGGCAAAAAATTGCCTGGTAAGGAATTCCCATGATTAGGTGTTTAAGTTGTAAAAACAAGAGCATCATTAATCATGTTATATTTGGTGATTTGTAAATACTTCTTAAAGTTCTTGAGATCTGAACAGTTTGCCATGTATGTAGCCTTATATTAGGGGCCCTCCCCAGGAGCAAGAGACTATGGTGGGGTCAGCTGCCTTGGGATGTCATGGTGCAGAAAAGAAATGCATATATGGACTGACACCATGAACCACACAGTAGATGATGCCAGAGGAACCATGATTTGGAGCTAGGGATAGTCTGTCCCCTTCCAAATCTCTGTCTTCAAGGACCCTATAGAGTTCTAAAGGATTCCGGGATTCCTTCTACTACATTTAAACTGAGAGGATGATTGTAATCTTAGTTGTCATCTGTCCTGCATAGGAGAATGGCATGGTGGGTCAATTAGAGTGACAGGTGTGAGCTGTTTTATATCCCTAAGGAGCCTTTGCATTTCTTTGAAGTAAAGATAAATATCACTAAGTAGTTCTTGCTCCACACTCACTTTTCCTGATATTCTCAGTCAAATGTAATCATAAAAATGCAACAAATTTTCTAGCAACAGGTTCTGTTTGAGTCTTGCACTTTGGTAGCTCAGTGATCCATTCACATGCCAATATGTTGACATGCTGATCTGGTAAGCACATCAAAATGTAATTAGACTGTTTACCAAGATGTTACAGGGGTGGGAGTGTACCACAGTGCTTGCCTTGTGACTTCAAAGGCCTGGGTTCAATCTCCAGCATCACATACAGAAATCCTGAACTCATCATTTGCCCCAGCCTCTGCTAATAATCTTATTAGTTTGTTTCTGACTGAATCACTTTCTTTGTTAGTTTAAATGTGCTCGATGGAGGCATGCTTTAGAATATCCAGATGGATACACAACATATACAGCTGATAGCCCTGGGAAATGTCACACACATGATGCAGGTACTCACTTAACTCACTTGGAAATGGCACCATCTGGCTGAATGTGAGCTTGTTCTCTACCACCCTGAGTATAATTATGGGATGTCGTCCTAGAACTAACCTGAAATGAAATACAATGCTCAACTTTTGACCCCAATCTAAAATTAGGGACAATGAGCTGAGAGATTCAGGAGGCTGGCCTTTGGGGGCTTTGGTACTCTGTTTGAGTGTCCGAGGCCATTTCCCTGACTGTAACAGGTATAGTGTGCTTCCAGCCCCTTGGGCAATGCGTTCCCAGCAGATCCTCACTCTGCCTCTGCTTCTTTCTTCTTTGGGGCCCGGATGAAACAGTCCTTCCTCTCCAGAGATTGGATAAACCAATATTAGGGATCTCTTGGGTCTCCAAAGCAGATTAGATGCTAGTGAGGGAAGGGGATTTGGAAGCTTTGGAGATTTTTACACACCCTTGAAGTGTTCTCACATGTGCCGTCCCCCTTCCCTCAACCAGACAGACGAATTTGTTACAATTGAACTACATATCACTGTCTCTCAAAGACCAGAATTCACTCTATGTGGGATATTTTTAAGGCGGTGAAAAATTAGTTTTGATATTAATGAGGGACTTGCATGTGATGATGGGCTTTGAGGTGACCAGGCAGGCAAGTGACTGACTGAGGTTTTGCCTCTTCATCAACAAGGCCTTTGTTTGACTAGCTCTACTCAGATGACAGCATTTCCGGTTGTTGATGTGTCTGCTTGGGAGAAGCCCAGCTTTATTGGTCTATATCTCAGTGCCATCATGTAATGACTGGTGCATAAAACAATCTAATATCAAGAAAGATAGGAGGAAGCAAAGTATACAGGTGGAGGGAATGAACCTGTTAAGGCATGTCTAGGAGCCCACAGATGCTATTTTAAGCATTTACCCAAGTAAGCAGTCACTGTGATACTGCTGGTTAAAAGTGGCTGTCACCTATGGAAGCATTATTCTACCTTTTCAAATTATCAGCGCCAACACACAGTCAGGGTCTGCTGTCTTCCTCTTGATGGCTGGCTTAACACGCTTGGATGCTGAAGGCTGAGCCCAGTCTAGCTTTCTATATGAGCCAGGCTAGACTTGAAGAGCAATTAGATAAAAATTAGGGTTATAGAAAATTAATACAAATAATTATGAAATTCAAACACATTTTTAGATGGGAAGAAATGTCAACCTATAGATAGATGATCTTGGTTGAAGCAGTGATAGTGGCTTGCCATGCTGCACAGAGGGAATCCTGTGCTATGTGCTTCACCGATCCCGATCCCCTCACAGCACACTGAGATTGCTTGGTTGTAGATCATAAACATAAGCCACCTTGCTTGCCCAACACCAGTACAAGTACAGGCCCTGGATTTGACTTAGGCAGTCTGGTCACACTCTTCAGCCCTCCGTACATTTAAGTGAGTCACTCTCAAAACACTGCTCCCCCCTTCTTGATCGTGAAGGAGAACCAAGTCAGGAATAGAGCATCTGGGGCATTGCTGAGGGACAGGAACTGGGGCTAGGGAAAGGCCACATCATTGGGTGGCCTTTTTTCTCTGCCCCTTCCCCCCATATCCTACTCCGGGTAAAGCCACTGTCACTACTCAAATTTGTAAATCTCAGGCTTTGGGGTGAAAAACTCTAATTACTACAGGGCAAAAGGACTATACCTTGAGAGGGTTTCCCTGGAACTGAGCCTCACTTCACCTCAGCAAGGCCAAGAGTATGAAGTTGTTCATGTCCAGTGAGTGATAACTGCAGAAAATGTGGCCTTCCTGAATAGAGGCTTCTCTGGAAAATCCATTCAGATGGTTAGTTAGTTTGAGACTGACAGAGGAGACGATAACTTGTCAATACACACCACACAGCACCAAGACTGTAACACCCCAGGAAATGGGGACTAAATGGGAGACTGCAGCTCAGACAGGAGCTGCCTAATGAAATTGATACCTGCATTACATAAGCACCTTTAGGAGCCCCCATTGCCTTTGTCCTCTGGGAATCCTGTCTCTAGACATCAATTAGTTGTGTTCTCTGAGAGCTGCTTGAGTTTCTTTAGGATTTCAGTTCACCCCCCCCCCACCCCTATCCACTCCTCCCAAAGGGTAAGGTCTCCCATGGAGAATCAGCAAAGCCTGGCACATTTAGTTGAGGCAGGATCAGGCTTCTCCCCCGCCCCTCCTGCATTAAGACTGAGCATGGCACCCCACCATAGGGAATGGACTCCAACAAGCTAGCTCATGCACCAGGCATGGATCCTGGTTCTACTGCCAGGTGCCCCTCGGATAGACCAAGCTTTACAACTGTCTCTCACATGCAGAGGGCCTAGCTCAGTTCCATGGAGGCTTCACCGGTCTGTCCAGATATCATGAGTTTCCATGAGCTTGATTCACCCATCTCTGTAGATTTCTCCATCATGATCTTGATCTCCCTTACTCATATATTCCCTCCTCCCTCTCTTTGACTGGACTCCTGTAGCTCGGCCTAGGGGCCTAGTGCTTGGCTGTGGATCTCTGCATCTGGTTTCAACAGTTGCTGGATGAAGGCTCTATGATGACAGTTGGTTTTTCACCAATCTGATTCCAGGGGTAGGCCAGTATGGTATCCTCTCCATTATAGCTAGGAGTCTTAGCTGGGGTCATTCTTGTGAATTCCTGGGAATTTCCCTAACACCAGGTTTCTCCCTAGCCCCAAAATGGCTCTATCAAGGTATCTCAATCTCTTTCATTGCTCTCCCATTCTGTCCCTACCATAACTCAACCATCCGGTTCCATCATGTTCTCATGCCCCATCCTCTCCCTCTTACAGCCCCCTATTGCCTCCAGTTTACCCAGGAGATCTCATCTAATTCTCCTTCCCAGGGAGATTCATGTGTCCCTCTTAGAGTCCTCATTACCTAGCTTCTCTGGAGCTGTGGATTGTAGTCTGATTATCCTTTGCTTTACATCCAGTGTCTACTTATGAGTGAGTACATACCGTGTTTGTCTTTCTGGGTCTGGCTTACTTCACTCAGGATGTTTTTTTCTAGTTCCATCCATTTGCCTGCAAATTTCATGATGTCATTGTTTTTACATCTGAGTAACACTATATTGTGTAAATGTACCACATTTTCTTTATTCATTCTTCAGTTGAAAGACATCTTGGTTGTTTCCAGGTTCTGGCATAACAAATAATGTTAATATAAATTTGTTGAGCAAGTGTCCTTGTGGTATGATTGAACATCCTTTGTATATATGACCAAGAGTGGTAATGCTGGGTCTCGAGATAGATTTATTCCCAATTTTCTGAGAAACAGGCATACTGATTTCCAAAGTGGTTGTACAAGTTTGCACTACCACCAGCAATGGAGGAGTGTTCCTCTTTCTCCACATCCTCTCCAGCACAGACTTTCATTGGTGTTATTGATTTTAGCCATTCTGACAGGAGTAAGATGGTATCTCAAAGCAGTTTTGAGTTGCATTTCCCTGATGGCTAAGGATGTTGAACACTTTCTCAAGTGTCTTTCAGCCATTTTGGATTCCTCTGTTGAGAATTCTCTATTTAGTTCTGCACTCCAACTTTTAATTGCATTGTTTGGTGTTTTGGAGACTAGCTTCTTGTGTTCATTGTATATTTTGATGATCAGCTCTCTGTCAGATGTGGGGTTGGTGAATATCTTTTCCCATTCTGTGGGCTGGTGTTTTGTTTTGCTGACTGTGTCCTTTGCCTTACAGAAGCTTCTCAGTTTCAGGAGGTCCCATTTATTAACTATCCATCTCAATGTTTGTGCTACTGGTGTCATGTTTAAAATGGTCTCCTATACCAATTTGTTTGAGGGTACCACCTACCTTCTCTTCTAGGAGGTTCAGTGTGGCTGAATATATGTTGACGTCTTTGATCCATTTGGACTTGATTCTTGTGCATGGCGATAGAGATGGATCTATCTGCAGCCTTCTACATACCAGCATCCAGTTATGCCAGCACCATTTGTTGAAGATTCTTTCTTTATTTCATCATATAGATTTAGCTTCTTTGTCAAAAATCAGGCATTTGTAGGTGTGTGGGTTAATATCAGGGTTTTCAACTCTATTCCATTTGTCTACCTGTCTATTTTTGTGCCAATACCAAGCTGTTTTCAGGACTATAGCTCTGTAATAGAGCTTGAAGTCAGGGATGGTGATGCCTCCAGAAGTTCCTTTATTGTACAGGGTTGTTTTGGCTATCCTGGTTCTTTTGTTTTTCCATATAAAGTTGAGAATTGTTCTTTCAAGGTCTGTGAATAATTGTGCTAGAATTTTGATGGGGGATTGCATTGAATCTGTAGATTGCTTTTGGCAAGATTGCCATTTTTACTCTATTGATCCTACCTATCCAAGAACATGGGAGATACTTCCATTTTCTGGTATCTTCTTTAATTTCTTTCATTAGAGACTCCAAATTCTTATGGTAAAGCTCTTTCACTTTTTGGTTAGAGTTGCCCAAGGTATTTTATGTTGTTTGTCGCAATTGTAAAGGGTGATGTTTCTCTGATTTCTTTCTCCACGAATGTATCATCAGTATATAGTAGGGCTACAGATTTTTTGAGTTAATCTTGTATCCTGCCACTTTGCTGAAGGTGTTTGTCATCTGTGGGAGTTCCCTTGTAGAGTTTTTCGGATCACTTATGTAAACTATCATATCATCAGCAAATAGTGAAAGTTTGACTTCTGCCTTTCCAATTTGTATCCCCTTGATATCCTTTTTGTTGTCTTATTGCTCTAGCTAGAACTTGAAGGACAATATTGAAGAGGTACAGAGAGAGTGGAAAGCCTTGTCTTGTCCCCGATTTTAGAGGAATTGCATTGAGTTTCTCTCCATTTAATTTGATGTTAGCTGTTGGCTTGCTGTATATTGCTTTTATTATGTTAAGGTATGTTCCTCTTATCCCTGATCTCTCCAAGACCTTTATCATGAAGGGGTGTTGAATTTTTCAAAGGCTTTTTCGGAATCTAGTGAGATGATCATGTGCTTTTTTTTTTCCTCAGTCTGTTTATATGGTGGATTACATTGATATGATAAGGTATGTTGAGCCATCCCTTCATCCCTGGGATGAAGGCTACTTGATCATGGTGGATGATTTCTCTGTTGTGTTCTTGGATTCTATTTGCCAGTATTTTATTGAGTATGTTTGCATCAGTGTGCATGAGGGATATTGGTCTGTAATTCTCTTTCTTAGTTGTGTCTTTGTGTGGCTTGGGTATCAAGGTTATTGAAGCTTCGCAAAAAGAGTTTGGCAATGATCCTTCTGCTTCTATTGGGTGGAATACTTTGAGGAGAATTGCTATTAGCTGTTCCTTGAATTTCTGATAGAAGCCATCTGGCCCTGGGCTTTTTTTGGTTGGGACGACTTTTGATGAAAATTAGTTGTAGGGAGACACTCTAGCTCCGCCCCAGGTAACCCGGACAGGTGTGCCGGAACACGCCCTTGAGGGAACGTGCCATATGGTAAACTTTACAGCTGTCTCACAAATAACTCTTTCTCTTCATTTCCTAGTCCCTATTCAATTAAATCGATGCTGGATTTAGGGCTGGATTTGGCTTTCCTCCCCTAAAATCCAAGCATGTTATTTAACAAAATTTTAAAGTTTCTGTGTTATATCAAGAAGCCAATTGCTATAATACAGAATAAATGAAGAATTAGAGGACTATCTTTGTCTTTTCTTGGCTCTTTCTTTCAAGGCCTACACCCTTTCATAATTGTCGTTTTTCAAGGATTGCCTTTCCCTGTACACATACATGTACAAGCAAACATTTCTCTGATGACACTTATGTTTGAGTCCCATACAGCCAATGCAGACCCACCTGATGACAATCCCTGCATGGCTCCTGAAAAAGAATTTGACCACCCTTTCCGAGACCGACCCAGGAACTAGGTGAGTGAGTCTCTGCCCTTACCCACCCCCCGCCCAAAACGTCACTCACCCAGAACTCCTCCCCCTGCCTGTGCCTGCCAGCTTGGGGTAGACACACCCAGGCAGGGAAGAGCTCTCTGCTCCCTGAATCTGCTAACATCCCACTCTTCAATCCTTTCTGCTACCGACCCAGGAACTAGGTGAGTCTCTGCCCTTACCCAACTCCTGCCCAAAAAATCACTCATCCCGACCCCCCCCCCCCGCCTGCGCCTGTCGGCTTGGAATAGATGCGCCCAGGCAGGGAGGACCTCCCTGCTCCCTGAATCTGGTAGCACCCCACTCTTCCATCCTTTCCGCTGACCGACCCAGGAACGAGGTGAGTGAGCCTCTGCCCTTACCCAACCCCCACCCAAACCATCACTCACCCCGACCACCCCGGGCCTGCGCCTGCCTGCTTGGGGTAGACACACACAGACAAGGAGGAGCTCCCTGAATCTGGAAACACCCCACTCTTCCATCTCTTTCCGCCAACCGATCCACAACGAGTGAGGAGACTACCAGAAGAGGCAAGATCATCCAGAGTTGTGGACATTGAATTCCTGGCCCCCACACACCACTGGGTCACAAGAGGAGATAGAGAGACCCCACCTACATCCACTAAAAGAAGATATGGGAAGAAGACAGAATAAGATTTCACTCAACAACATAAAGACCAATATGACACCACCAGAATCTAGGGACTCCACTCCAGCAAGATCTGAAAAGGCCAACACAGTGCATGAAGAAGAGATGGACCTCAAAAATTTTCTCAGCAAGATGATAGAGACATTTAAAGAGGAAACAAGAAAATCCCTTAAAGAAATAGAAGAAAAAGCAAGCAAAAAATTACACGAAAAGGAGGAAAAGACAAACCAAAAAATTCAAGAAATAAACAAATCTCTTAAAGAATCTAAAGAAACCCAAGAAAAAACATCCAAACAAGTGAAGGAAGTTCTTGAAATAGCTCAAAGCATGGAAGCTGAAATAGACACAATAAAGAAAACACAGAATGAGGCGATGCTGGAAATGGAAAGGCTGGATAAACGATCAGGAACTAAAGATGTGAGTATAACCAATAGAATTCAAGAGATGGAAGAGAGAATCTCAGCTATTGAAGACTCGCTAGAGGATATACATTCATCAACCAAACAAAACCTCAAGTCCAACAAATCCCTAACGCAAAATATCCAGGAAATATGGGACACCATAAAAAGACCAAACCTAAGAATAATAGGTGTAGAAGAAGGTGAAGAAACACTTCTCAAAGGTACAGAAAACATATTCAACAAAATCATAGAAGAAAACTTCCCCAACCTACAGAAGGATATGCCTATGAAAGTACAAGAAGCTTACAGGACACCAAACAGACTGGACCACAAAAAGAAGTCCCCCCGACACATAATAATCAAAACACCAAATCTACAGAATAAAGAGAAAATATTAAGAGCAGCAAAGGAAAAAGGCCAAGTAACATATAAAGGCAAACCAATTAGAATCACACCTGACTTGTCAATGGAAACTCTGAAAGCCAGAAGGTCTTGGATAGATACCCTACAAGCACTAAGAGAGCATGGATGTCGACCCAGACTACTGTACCCAGCAAAACTTTCAATCACTATAGATGGAGAAAACAAGATATTCCATGACAAAAACAGATTTAAACACTACATATCCACAAATCCAGCACTATAGAAGGTTCTGGAAGGAAAACTCCAACCCAACGAACATAACTACACTCACAAAAAACACTGGCAATAGATAATCTAATTTTACCAAACACAAAAAGAAACAGGAGGGCGAAATCCACACGCAATGGTACCACCAACAATAAATCCAAAACAAAGAAGAACCAACGAACAATGGACATTAATATCCCTAAATGTCAATGGTCTTAACTTACCCATAAAAAGATATAGGCTAACAGAATGGATACGAAGACAGAATCCATCCTTCTGCTGTTTACAAGAAACACACCTCAATTTCAAAGACAGGCGATACCTCAGAGTAAAAAGATGGGAAAAAATTTTCCAATCAAATGGGCTCAAGAAACAAGCTGGGGTAGCAATCCTAATATCTAACAAATTAGACTTTAAACTAAAAGCAATCAAAAGAGATGAAGAGACTACCTAGAATTTAATGAGAATGTAGACACAACATACCCAAACTTATGGGACACCATGAAAGCTGTGCTAAGAGGGAAGTTCATAGCACTAAGTGCCCAAATGAAGAAACTGGAGGAAAGTCACATTAGTGAACTGACAGAACAACTGAAAGCTTTAGAGCAAAAAGAAGCAAACACACCAAGGAGGAGTAGACGCCAGGAAATAATCAACCTGAGAGCTGAAATCAACAAAGTAGAAACTAGGAAAACAGTACAAAAAATCAATGAAACAAGGAGTTGGTTCTTTGAGAAGATCAATAAGATAGACGAACCTCTAGCCGAACTAACCAAAAGGCAGAGAGAGAGCATGCTAATTAACAAAATCAGAAATGAAAAGGGGGATATAACAACGGACACTGAGGAAATCCAGAGAATCTTCAGGTCATACTTTGAAAACCTGTTCTCCACAAAATTGGAAAATCTAAAGGAAATGGACAGCTTTCTAGATAAATATCACTTACCAAAATTAAATCAAGATCAGATAAGCAGTTTAAATCGACCTATAACCCCTAATGAAATAGAAGCAGTCATCAAAAGTTTCCCAACCAAAAAGAGCCCAGGGCCAGATGGCTTCACTGCAGAATTCTACCAGAAATTCAAACAAGAGCTATATCCAGTACTCCTCAAACTGTTCCGCACAATAGAAGCAGATGGGATATTGCCAAACTCTTTCTACGAGGCTACAATCACTTTGATACCTGAGCCACACAAAGATATGACTAAGAAAGAGAACTACAGACCGATATCCCTCATGAACATCAATGCTAAAATACTCAATAAAACATTGTCGAACCGAATCCAAGAACATATCAGAAAAATCATCCACCATGATCAAGTAGGCTTCATCCCAGGGATGCAAGGATGGTTCAACATATGAAAATCCATCAATGTAATCCACCATATAAACAAACTGAAAAAGAAAAACCACATGATCATCTCACTAGATGCTGAAAAAGCCTTTGACAAAATCCAACATCCCTTCATGATAAAGATCTTGGAGAGAACAGGAATAACAGGAACATATCTAAACATGATAAACTCGATATACACCAAACCAATAGCCAACATCAAACTAAATGGAGAGAAACTCAAAGCGTTTCCTCTAAAATCAGGTACAAGACAAGGCTGTCCACTCTCTCTATATCTCTTCAATATTGTACTTGAATTTCTGGCTATAGCAATAAGACAAGAAAAGGGGATCAAAGGGATACAAATTGGAAAGGATGAAGTCAAACTCTATTTGCAGATGACATGATAGTCTACATTAGTGACCTGAAAAACTCTACCAGGGAAATCCTATGGCTGATAAACACCTTCAGCAAGGTAGCAGGACACAAAATTAACTAAAATAAATCAGTAGCCCTACTATATACAGATGATAAATCCAATGAGATAGAAATCAGGAAAATATCACCTTTCACAATATCCACAAGCAACATAAAATATCTTGGGGTAACACTAACCAAAAAGGTGAAAGACCTGTACAATAAGAACTTTGAGACTTTAAAGAAAGAAATTAAAGAAGATTCCAGAAAATGGAAAGATCTCCCATGCTCTTGGATAGGTAGAATCAACATAGTAAAAATGGCAATCCTGCCAAAAGCAATCTACAGATTCAATGCAATCCCCATCAAAATCCCAACACAGTTTTTCACAGACATTGAAAGAACAATACTCAACTTTATATGGAAAAATAAAAAGCCCAGGATAGCCAAAACAACTCTTTACAATAAAGGATCTTCTGGAGGCATCACCATCCCTGATTTCAAGCTCTACTATAGAGCCATAGTTCTGAAAACAGCTTGGTATTGGCACAAAAATAGACAGATAGACCAATGGAATCGAATTGAAAACCCTGATATTGACCCACACACTTACAAATACCTTATTTTTGACAAAGGTGCTAAATCTATACAATGGAAAAAAGATAGCATCTTCAACAAATGGTGTTGGTACAATTGGATTCAGACATGCAGAAAATTGCAGATAGATCCATACCTGTCACCATGTACAAAACTTAAGTGCAAATGGATCAAAGATCTCAGCATAAATCCAGCCACACTGAATCTTCTAGAAGAGAAAGTGGGAATTACCCTTGAACAAACTGGCACAGGAGACCGCTTCCTGAACATTACACCAGTAGCACAGACATTGAGGTCTGCAATTAATAAATGGGACCTCCTGAAACTGAGAAGCTTCTGCAAGGCAAAGGAAACAGTCAGTAGGACAAAACGATCACCCACAGAATGGGAAAAGATCCCACATCTGACAGAGGACTGATTTCCAAAATATATAAGGAGCTCAAGAAGCTAGCCACCAAAACACCATACAATGAAATTAAAAAGTGGGGTGCAGAACTAAATAGGGAATTCTCAACAGAGGAATCTGAAATGCCTGAAAGACACTTAAGAAAGTGCTCAAAATCATTGGCCATCAGAGAAATGCAACTCAAAACAACTCTGAGATATCGCCTCACACCTGTCAGAATGGCTAAAATCAAAAATACCAATGACAATCTATGCTGGAGAGGATGTGGAGAAAAGGGAACACGCCTCCATTGCTGGTGGGAGTGAGAACTTGTAAGACCACTCTGGAAATCAATATGGCGGTTGCTCAGAAAAATGGGAATGAATCTACCTCAAGATCCAGCCATTCCTCTCTTGGGTATATACCCAAATAGTGCAAATTCATTCAACAAGGACATATGTTCAACCATGTTCATAGCAGCATTGTTTGTAATAGCCAGAACCTGGAAGCAGCCTAGATGCCCCTCAACTGAAGAATGGATTGAGAAAATGTGGTTCATTTATACAATGGAGTACTGGATTGGTGGATATGTATTGTTTGAATCTGGTTTTGTCATGGAATATCTTGTTTTCTCCATCTAAATTGATTGAAAGCTTTGCTGGGTATAGTAGCCTGGGCTGGCATCTGTGGTCTCTTAGTGTTGGTACAAAATCTGTCCAGGACCTTCTGGCTTTCAGAGTTTCCATGGAAAAGTCAGGGGTAATTCTGACGGGTTTGTTACTTGGCCCTTTTCCTTGCTGCTCTTAATATTTTCTCTTTATTCAGTATGTTTGGGGTTTTGATTATTATGTGTCGAGGAGACTTTTTTTTTTTGGTCCAGTCTATTTGGTATTCTGTAGGTTTCTTGTACTTTCACTGTCATGTCTTTCTTTAGGTTGGGAAAGTTTTCTTCTATGATTTTGTTGATCATGTTTTCTGTGCCTTTGAGTTGGATTTCTTCACCTTCTTCCATACCTACTATTCTTAGGTTTGGTTTCTTCATGGTATCCCATATTTCCTGGATGTTTTGTGTTTAGGGATTTGTTGGACTTAAGATTTTCTTTGGTTGATGAGTCTATTTCTCCTAGCGTATCTTCAATGCCTGAGATTCTCTCTCCATCTCTTGTATTCTGTTAGTTGTTTGTATCTGTAGTTCCTGATCGTTTACCCAGCTTTTCTATTTCCAGCATTCCCTCAGATTGTGCTTTCTTGTCTCTATTTCAGTTTTTAGGTCTTGAACTGTTTCCTTGAAAAATTTATTGATATCTTGTATTTTTTTTTTGGTTTGTTTTTTCTTCCCTTTCTTTAAGGAATTTTCTCATATCCTTTTTGAGACCCTGTATCATTTTCATGAAGATGTTTTTTAAGGTCATTCTCTTCTGCTTCATCTGCATTGTGATGCTCAGATTTTGCTGGTGTAGGGTCTCTAGTCTGCAGTGGTGTCATATTGGTTTTTCTGTTGTTGAATGTGCTTTTATATTGTCTTCTTCCCATCCTTTCTTCTTGTGGGTGTAGCAGGAGTCTCTTCCTCTCCTGGTGGGTACAGGACCAAGGTTTCCTTCTGGTAGTTGCAAACAGTTCCAATACTCTGATGTTTGTCCTCTTTTCATGGATGGAGGCAGGACTGTTACCGGGCCTTGGCAGACTTTGGGTGTGTTGGATCCCGCTGACTTTGGATCCCGAGAGCAATCCCTTGGCCTCAGGTGTCCCTGAGCAGGTTGGGAGACTTTTAATGAATGCTTCTACATCGTTAGGGGTTATAGGTCTATTTAAATTGTTTATCTGGTCCTGATTTAATTTTGGTATGTGGTACCTATCCAGAAAATTGTCTATTTCTTTTAAATTTTCCAATTTTGTGGAGTAGGTTTTTGAAGTATGACCTGATGATTCTCTGGATTTGTAGGCATCTCGTCTGTGAGCCGGAAAGAGCAGCCACACCACTTTGGGTGTGGATTTAGGCTGAGGGAAGCAGAAAGAGAGGAGCTTGAGGCGTGGCTTTCCTTTGTGTGCTCTTTCTGTTGGGTCAGTGGGTCCAGTAGGAAGAACAGGAAAATGCTCTGGTGGTTCTTTGTATTTTTCTGTGTAATTGTCCCCAATAAACATTCATTTATCATTTATCTTGGGTCTAGTGATATAATTACATTCCCACCTTCATGAATTTCCTGTGTGTCTGTTGTTATGTTCCCCACTTTCATTTTTGATTTTGTTAACTTAAATATTCTCTCTCTACCTTTTGTTTAGTTTGGATAAGGGTTTGTCTGTCTTGTTGGTTTTCTCAAAGAACCAACTCTTTGTTTCATTGATTCTTTGTATGGTTCTCTTTGTTTCTATTTTATTGATTTCAACCTTCAATTTGATTATTTCCTGGTGTTTACTCCTCCTTGGTGAGTTTGCTTCTTTTTGTTCTAGAGCTTTTAGGTGTGTTGTTAAGTTGCTAGTGTGAGATTCCTCCATATTCTCTGTGTAGGAATTTGTGCTATGAACTTTCCTTAACACTGCTTTCATAGGGCCACATAAGTTTGAGTATGTTGTACATTCATTTCCATTGAATTCTAGCAAGTGTTAATTTTTTTTCTTGACTCAGTAGTGATTCAGTTGAGCAATATTCAGTTTCCTTGAGTTTGGGGGCTTTTTTTTTTTTGTAGTTGTTCATGTAGTTTTCTTTTTTCTTTTCTTTTTTGTATTTCTTTTTTTAAATTTTAGAAACAATCTTATTTTACAAATCAATCCCCCCATTCCCTCATTCTCCCATCCTCCAATGCCTCTCACTGACCTCCTAACCCACCTCCCACCCACTACCCAAGAATAGTGAGGCTTCCACGAGGGATCATCAAAGTCTGTCACATCATTTGGGGGAGGGCCTAGGCCCTCTTCCGTGTACCTGGGCTGCAATAGTATCCCTCCATAGGGAATGGGTTCTCCCAAAGTCCATTTGTGCTCTAGGGATAAGCACTGGCTCCACTGTTAGAGGTTCCATAGCCTGTCCAGGCCTTCTAGCTGGAACCCACATTCAGAGTGCTTGGTTTGGTCCAATGCTGGTTCCCCAGCTTTACAACTGGGGTCTCTGTGCTTTCACTAGGTCAGGTCAACTGTTTCTGTGGGTTTCTCCAGCACAGTCTTGGCTCCTTTGCTCATACCTCCTGAGTTTGGGGGCTTTTTGTAATTTGTGTTGTTGAATTTTAAATTTAAGCCATGATGATCTGATAAGATACAGGGGTTTATTCCAATCTCTTTGTGTCTGTTGAGATTTGTGACTGAGTATGTGGTCAATTTTAGACATGGTTCCATGAGGTGCTGAGAAGAAGGTATATTCTTTTGTGTTTGGGAGGAATGTTCTATAAATGTCTGCTAATCCCATTTGAGTCATTGCATATTTTAGTTCCCTTATTTCTCTGTTAATTTTCTATCTGGAAGACCTGTCCACTGGTGAGAGTGGCATGTTGAAGTCTCCCACTACTAGTGTATGGTGTTTGATGTATGATTTAAGCTTTAGTAATGTTTCTTTTACAAATGTGGGTGTCCTGGTATTTGGAGCATAAATGTTCAGAATTGAGACCTCATCTTGATGTATTTTTCCTGTGAAATGAAATGTCCTTTCCATCTCTTTTGATTAATTTTACTTTGAAGTCTATTTTGTTATATATTAGGATAGCAACACCAGGTTGCTTCTTGGGTCCATTTGATTGGAAAGTCTTTTCCCAACACCTTACTCTGAGGTTATCTCTGTCTTTGAAGTTGAGGTGTACTTCTCGTATGCAGCAGAATGGTGGATGCTGTTTTTGTATCCATTTTTTAGACTGTCTCTATTTATAAGTGAGTTGAGTCTATTGATATTAAGGGATATTAATGAACAGTTATTGTTAATTCCTGTTATCTTTTGGTGGTAGTTTGCATGTTTTTACCTTCTTTAAAATTTGATGATGTTTTCGTGGGTGCACTAACTTCCTTGGGTTGAAGTTTCCCTTCTAGTGCTTTCTGTAGGGCTGGATTTGTGGATAGGTATTGTTTAATTATGGTTTTTGTCATGTAATATCTTGTTTTCTACATCTATGGAGATTGAAAGTTTTGCTAGATATAGTAGCCTGGGTTGGCATCTGTGGTCTCTTAGTGTCTGCATAATATCCATCCTAGACCTTTTGGCTTTCAGAGCCTCCATTGAGAAGTTGGGTGTTATTCTGATGGGTCTGCTTTTATACATTACTTGGCCTTTTCCCTTTGCAATTCTCAATATTCTTTCTTTATTCTGCATATTTTGTGGTTTGATTATTATGTGGTGAGGGGACATTTTTTTTGGTCCAATCTATTTGGTGTTCTGTATGCTTCTTGTGTCTTCATAGGCATTTCCTTCTTTAGTTTGGGAAAGCTTTCTTCTATGATTTTGTTGAATATATTTTCCGTGCCTTTGAGCTGGTATTCTTCTCCATCTTCTATCCCTATTATCCTTAGGTTTGGCCTTTTCATGGTGTCCCAGATTTCCTGAACATTTTGTTATGACTTTGTTGGCTTTAATGTTTTCTTTGACTGATGAATCTATTTCCTCTATTATATCTTCAGCACCTGAGATTCCCTCTTTCATCACTTGTATTCTGTTAGTTATGCTTGCATCTGTAGGTCCTGTTCATTTAACCAGATTTTCCATTTCTAGAATTCCCCTGGTTTGTGTTTTCTTTATTGCCTCTATTGCAACAGTTTTGAACTGTTTCCTTCACCTGTTTTATTGCTTTTTCTTGATTTTTCTTGGCTTTCTTTAAGAGATTTATTGATTTCTTCCACTTTTTGTTTGTCTTTTCCTCGATTTCTTTAAGGAAAATTTTCATTTCCTCTTTAAAGGTCTCTATCATCTTCATAAAGGTATTTTAAGGTCATTTTCTTTTGCTTCTTCTGTGTTGGGATGTTTAGGTCTTGCTGTTGTAGAACCACTAGGTTCTGGTGGTGCCATATTGCTCTTTAGGTTGTTGAATGTATTCTTACATTGGCATCTGCCCATCTCTTCCTCCAATCAGTGTAGGCAGTGTCTGTGCCTCTCGGTCTGATTGTTGCAGTAGCTGTCTGTGTCTCAGGGAGCCACCGAGGTTGTAGGGGTTTGCGTGTGGAGTAGGACTTCTAGATTACAGGGCCCAAGGTGGGAGTAGAACAGCCTGCCCTCAGGAGCCTTGCCTGCTGACAGGCTGGTGTGACTGAGATGGGGGGAAGGGGCCCAGGGTCTTGCCCCAGGACCTAGTGCCTAGAGACTAGGCTGTCTAGCTGGGAGGCCAGTCACTCACCTCTTGGTCTTATTGGTGAAGTCCCTGTCTTCCTGTGGTCTTATTATTCCTTATGAGACAATGTCTCATGTTCCCCAGGAAACTATGAACTTGTTGTGTAGCCAGGAATGACCTGAGATTCTGGTTCTTCCTGTCTCCACTTAACCAAGTTTTGGGATTACAAGTATGTGCCACCATGCCATGTCGCTTGTTTTCATCCCTTTGAATAGTGACATCTATTGTAATTAGCTGACCACCAATTTCAGTATGTGGGATGAATGTGTTTCTCTGTGTGGGAGTGGCCATTTGTTTCTCATCCCACCTCCTTCTTTTCTCCTGATTGACATTGCAAAGCCATCTTTCCTTCCTTTGGATTTCTTGTTTCTCTTATTTTCTCTTTTTTAATTCTGCCTTTCTGTGAAGGAGATAGAATAATCCAGGTACTGCTTACTTAGACAGAGCAGTTCTGCTAACTTGATTTGTTGAGAAAGAAGACAAAACCACTAAAAACTGTTGAAACCATCATAAGATGTGACTGATACTGAGAAGAGAGAGGGAACAATTCAGGAGGGTCACTGGTCACGTTTAAATTTTGTTATAATTTTTCAAGCCCAGCAAGTTGTTACAATTTCACAAATTGATCTTCCCTATTTTTGTGTTTGTGGTTAAATGCTGTCTACCTTTTATTTTGCCACATTTGTTTTTTAAGAATATGTGATTGTGCTGTTGACAGTAAGAAGATGGAGGCCTGCAATGCTCAGTCTCTGTTCCACATTATGGGACTTTATTTTTGCGTGTTTCACTTAAAGACAACATGATCATAGGAAAATTCCATCTACCATCTTCAGAAAGCACACTGAGTATCATCAATAACTGGAAATGAGCTCACTCATTATTTTGATAAATATAAATAGTGCTGTCCTAATGACTCATGAAGAGGGTTAAAAAGTAGTAAGAAAAGGTGATTCACTCCTATTCCTGCTAAATGTAATCAGGAATGCATTCAGTTAGAACAAAGAAGAATTTCATTGCATAAATCATTTCAAGGGATTAAGTGAGAGTTAAAAAGAAAACTGAAAAGGAAACATCAACAGGACCCCATCTAAATTAGCAATGTGGGGTTGAGAGAATAACGAATAGGTTCTTGACTTGCAACTCAACGAATTAAGGAACTCTTTATCTTTGCACAGATGTTATTGTCAAAATCCATGTAATTTTACAAATAAGTAACTCTCATTAAGGCTTTACTCAACGGAGGCCAGCACTATGGAACTAAGAATAGGATTACAACAAATTTCAGTTTCTGTGAGTGGTATACATTCCTTTCTCACAACGATCTATTTCCAATTTGGATTTAAGTTGACTTAAATTTACCTTTAAGATGAAGGATAGGGCATTTCACTGGAGAGACCTGGCACTGTCACGGTTGCAGCATCTGCCCGAGCACTTTTGTAGGGCTCCTACCACTTCTTTGTTTCTCAGGCTGTAGATGAGAGGGTTGAGCATAGGGGTCACTATAGTGCCCAGCACAGCTCCCACCTGGTCTTGATCAGGTGTGTGGGAAGAAGTGGGCGTCATGTAGATGAAGATGGCCTGACCAAAGTAGAGACTCACGACAGTCAGGTGGGAGGAACAGGTGGCCAAGTCTTTATTCCTCCCTTTGGGAGAGTTCATCCTGAGGACGGTGAGGAATATGAGGGTATAGGAGGTCAGGATCAGAGTGAATGGGGTCAGGAGAAAGATTATGGTTGATACAAACTTCACCATCTCGTAGACTGAGGTGTCCACACAAGACATCCTCAGAATGGCGGGCATCTCACAGAAGTAATGATTGATCTTCCTGGAGCCACAGATAGGAAAATTCATGGGGTAGATGGTATGAACCAGGGCTGCACCAACGGCTCCAATCCAGGTGGAGGCGGCCATCTTCAGACAGACCTTGGGACTCATGAGAATGGTATATCGCAGAGGGTTACAGACAGCCACATAGCGGCCATAGGCCATTAGTGTCAGTAAGATGCACTCGGCAAGGCCGAGGGTGAGGAAGGAAAACATCTGAGTGGCACAGGCAAAGAAGGAGATGTTCTGCCTCCCAGTGAAGTAGTTGGTGGCTGCCTTGGGCACTGTGCTGGAGATGTAAGCCAGGTCAATGAGAGACAGCTGACTGAGCAGGAAGTACATGGGGGTGTGAAGGCGGGGGTCCAGCCAGATGAGGAGTATCAGGATGGAATTCCCAGCAGAGGCCAGGGTGTAGATGAAGAGGATGAGGAAGATGAGGAGGTTGGGGTACCTGCAGCTGGGAAAGAGCCCCAGCAGGATGAAATCAGCTGTAGTTTTATTCTTCAGGTCCATATTTTCATTCAAAATTTCTTATAACAACTGAAAATCTACAATGGTAAAATAAAGGTATTACAGAGAAAGCATTTGGCTTGATTAGTGCCTCAGCTCTAACACCCTGGGGCTGTGACTCTGGAAGGGCAGGTTTCCACAGGAGAGGTGGTAGGGTAAGGCACAGGAACAGAGGTCAGGGTACGGGGGAGGAGATGGGCATCAGGAGCAATAGTGGAAAATCCCAAGTGGCAGGTCACTATGGCCAGTTAAAAACAAACCATTAGAAGAACAGCCTGTACTCATTGGAGAGGTTCAAGATGTATTAACTGTGGCAGCTGCTAGCTGACCTGAAGCTAAATGTCAGGTAATAGATACAGTCAGCTATATTCTATCCCAGATGCGCATTCTGAGTTTCAGGTCACACACAACAGCCCTTTACCAGCTATAAAGTTAAAAACAAAAACAGAAATGTGGCTAAGGACTTCTTTTATGTTTGGTCTGAGCAGTGGGAGCATGGCACTCAAATGATGCCGGATAACCCATGCAGATCAGTTTTCATGTCCAATTCAAGGACATGACCACCTCCATGGCCACCCAAGGCCACCAGTTCTTCATTCTTTGCCTGCTTTGTCCCTTTCAGGATGTGCTGTCCTTTCTCTGCCCACTCCTCAAACACTTGCTTCACTTTTCTTCTGCTCCCAGTCTTGGCTTTATCTGGGGCTGTAGCTCTAAGAGATACTCCAAGGACCAAGATATTTCTTCTTTTGTCCAGTAACAGAGACATATTAAAATTTTACCCTATTGAAATATTTTACCTAGGACTTAGCAAGATCATAGCCTACAGTTATTCTGACTAGAACAAATTAATAATTAGTCCCTTGATGATAACCTCTAACACAATTATTCCTTCCTCCCATCTTTGATGGTTTATTATTTATTATTACTTTTGGTTTTTTTGAGACAGGGTTTCTCTGTGTCCCTCTTTGATGTTTTATATAAAGAGCAATCTCTTGGAATTCTTGAGACTTACAACTTTCTTTCTCTTTAAAATTACTTTATTTTATATATGTGGGTGTTTTTCCTGATTGCAAGTCTGTACCTCACATGTGTGCAGTACCAAGGATGCCAGAAAAGGGTGTCAGATCCCCTGGAACTGGAGCTACAGATGATTGAGAATGGCCATGTGGGTTCTGGTAATCAAACACAGTCCTCTCTACAAGAGCAGCCAGTGTTCTAGACTGCTCAGTCATCTCTCCAGTCCTGTATTCCTTTCTTGAGTGTTCTTTTCCACTGAGTTTTCACTCCAGAGCATCTTTTGAGCTTCCCTGAAAGCCTCTTTGCAGCTATACTCAGGAAATTCTAGTTATCTGCCTAGAGAGGTTAGCTGTTTGTTCTGTTTTATTTATTAGGATCCATAAACTGAAAATTATTCATTTCTACATTATCAACCTAAGAGACAGTGATTATAGCACTTTGTACATTTTCCTGATATTGCTCATCATCTGTAGAATGTAACAAAAAATTCTTAAGATATATTATAAGTCTTCAACAAACTCATTTAAATTGTTTTTAAGGTCAGATATTTGCAGAAGCACTGCACTGTAAGAAAAGGTAGCACCTAAACTCTCCTCCTAAATACTGAAATTCCCATCTCCCCAACAAAAATTTCCTTTCTGTCCTCCCACCAAGTTGATTTCCTATGTCTGTCAGGAAAATGCTAAGGCCATGCTTTTTCTTTTCAAATAACAAACACAGTAAGTTTGGCTTCCATTATCAGTAATATACTTTATTTCTTTTCATCCAACCTTCGGTTGTCATGCTTTCTTTTATCTGAGGTAAGGAAAAATAATACAGAATGTCTTAGCGGACCTGCAAGGCTGCATTAACTTGTTTTTTAAAAAGCATAATAAATCACTAACTGTTGATGCAAGGGTTATATATTTACTTTAGCACACCAAAATGATAATTCTGTAATGAACTATATAACTAGATTATAGGTTATGACTAAATGATGCACAAAGAGTGTATTAACAAAACCATCACCATTTTCTTTTCCATCAGTACTCATGTCTTAGTCTTCAAGAGGTTAACACTGACGACCTCGGTTCATCTCAAAATGAAGAAGGAAGTGGTACCCTTGGGTTCTTCTGGCCACATACTTTTGCTTCCTCCTTGTAAGTTACATTTCTTGTCAGCCACAAAACATATTCAGCTTCACCATAGAATGAGTTCTGTCTGAGTGATTCCTAATCAAAGAAACCCCGCACAATGCTTTTGTGAAAATGACAAAAGGCAGATCCTACAGTATTTTGTGGGGATAGATTTCACAAAAAAACCCCTCTCCCTACTCCTCACACTACCCATAAACTCTGCTTTTAGAATATCCAAGTGCTGTCATAGAATTAGGGAACATTGGGCACCCAATTGGATTTCCAGGTTCTTGTGTCTTGGAACACAATATTGGACAGGGACACATGGACAGTAGTAGCAGAGGAGACATTTAGTTTGTTTAGAAAGAACATACTTCTAAGGGAGTCAGTGAGCCAGAGCTGGGAGTAAGGTCAGAAGCACAGTGTTCCTTTACCCTAGTAGGAAGGTTGCATCTTTCTCTGTGTAAGCTGCATTTACACGCTCACTCCCAGCCCACAGTGCAACAGTCCCCCAAAGTGGACCACTAGAGGGTGATGTCTTCCCCCATTGACAATATTCACAGTCAACTGTAATAACAGCAATGAACACACTTACAAACTGGCAGCATCCTTGTTGCATCCTATCCCATTAACTTTCTCCCAGCCTATGTGAAATCTGGAGTCACTGAACAAAGCAAGGAGGCAGCACTACCATTCATTAGCTATTTGCTGATATAACAGGAGGACCCAAGATCCTCACTGGGTCAGGACAGGCTTTGACCCCTTCAGTCAATCACTCACTGGTCTATAGCAACAGGGCATCATTTTTATTTTTTACTTCCTATCTCTTCTACTTGTTGAGGCAGCACATTTCCTATGACCATGACTTCAACATGAAGAACACCCTGTCTTTTCTTAGATCCAAACTTAACCTGTTCTTTCTTTGCAAAGTTTCTACCTTGCATCTTGGTTCAAGCACAAGTCACCAACCAGAGTCAACTTCCTTCATGGGGAGCCAAGGCTTTGTCAGGAGCTAGTGTTCTTTCTCCCAGACTTCACTGTTTTGCACTGCAGAGTAAGCCTCAGGTAGCCCAGATCGCCCTTCTCTCTGTGCCCCACCACAGTTAGCTCAGATGACCTTTCTCGATGTGCCCCTTAACAATCAATCAGTTCTTGTCTTGAGAAGCCTGACCTCTGTCCCTGTAGCCCATGAAAACAGACTCACACATTTCTGATCCACACCTGGCTCAGGTCTGAGAGCTGTGTAGTGGCTCAGTGCCGTATTTTGGCCAACTCAAAAGCTGCTGACTCTTCTGTGCACCAGGGAACTGGGGAACCCTTCAGGAAGTCTCCTGGGAGTCTGTCCCCAGACTTCAATTAATCATAGACCTAGAAACCTCTGATGAAAACCTCACTGTCCAGTATTCTGTGCTGTTTGCTAAAATAGCAGTTGCGTTTCACCATCTCCATGGAGATGGGAAGGGAGCAATGTGGCAGAAAGAGACTGAACAATTAAAGATCCTTCAGGGTCTCCTGTGGCAGTGAATCTGTCTGACCGAGGATCAGCTGCGTTCCTGGGAGGACTGAGGAAAAATGACAAAGTTGTAAAAAGGGAAAAGAACCTAAAACAGAGTTCTGACAACCCAAGCTTTTCACAGGGTAGTCTGAACTCTGAAGGGAAAAATATATACCTGCCTTTTGATCATTCCATCTGAACTGCAATGTTTTCAACACCTGCCTGAGGATCTCCCTCACACCCTCAGTGCCTCTACTCTACCCCCAAGCCCCCTAACCCTCCTCTTCATGGTGTCCCACTCCCAACTTGGGCAGATACCCTCAGCTCGATCAGAGGCTACACCAGTCAAAAGACCAGAGAGGAAACAGAAACCAAGAAACAAAACACCCATCCAACAAAGACAAACTCAGAAATCAGTGCCTATATAGAAAATCACCCCAATCCCAGATGCCTAGACACCAGTGTAAGAACACAATCAACAATGGCCAAGAAACTGTCACCATCAGAGCCCAGCTATCCTACTACAGCAAGCCTTGAATATTCCAACACAGCTGACACACACAAAAAAAGACTTTAAAACAAACTTTATAAAGACATAGAAGTCCTTATAAAGGAAGTGAATAGTTCCCTTAAATAAATCAAGAAGGCAAACAAAAAATTGAAGAAAATTAATAACTCCCTAAAGAAAGCCAAGAAAACAAAGGGGAAAACAAACAAACAAACAGTTGACAGAATTAAATAAAATTGTTTAAGATCTGAAAATGGAAATATAATAAAGAAAACACAAATGGAGGGAATTCTAGAAATGAAAAATCTAGGTAAGTGAACAAGAACTATGGATACAAGCATTACCAACAGAATGCAAGACATGGAAGAGAGAATCTTGGTCATTGAAAATATGGTAGAAAAAATAGATACATCTATCAATGAAAATCTTAAAAAAAACTAAATTCCTGACACAAAACATTCAGGGAATTTGGGACACTATGAAATGACCAAACCTAAGAATACTAGGAATAAAAGAAGAAGAATCCTAGCTCAAAGACCCAGAAAATAGTCTCAACAAAATCATAGAAGAAAAAATTTCTAACCCAAAGGAGGCAATTCCCATAAAGGTACAAGAAGCTCACTGAACACTTAATAGATAGGATAAGAAAAGAAAAATCCCCTTGCTACATAACAATCAAAACAAAGAAAGAATATTAAAATCTTCAAGGGAAAAGACAAAGTAACACACAAAGACAGATCTATTAGAATTACACCTAACTTCTCAATAGAGAGGCTAAAAGCCAGAATAGCCTGGACAGATGTCCTGCAGAAACCTTTATCTAAACTAACTAAAAGGTGGTGAGAGAATAGCCAAATCAACAAAATCATAAATGAAAGGGGGGACATAACAACAGACACTGAGGAAATCCAGAGAATCATTAGGTCATACTTTAAAAACCTGTACTCACAAAACTGGAAAGTCTAATGAATGGATAATTTTCTCAGTAGATACCACTTACCAAAATTAAATCAAGATTAGATAAACAATATAAATATACCTATAACCCATAAGGAAACAGGAGCCATCATTAAAAGTCTCCAAATCAAAAACAACAACAACAACAACAACAGCAACAACAACAACAACAACAACAACAACAACAACAACAAAAAGCTCAGGGACAGTTGGTTTTAGTGTAGAATTCAACCAGACTTTCAAAGAATAGGTTAATGCCAATACTCCTCAAATTAGTATACAAAATAGAAATAGAAGGAACAGTGCCAAATTCATTTCAAGTTGCCACAGTCACCCAATACCCAAAACCCCAAAACACACAAAGATCCAACAAAGAAAGAGAATTACAGACCAATTTCCCTTATGAACATATATGCAAAAATATTCAATAAAATACCCAAAAATGGAATCAAAGAGCACATCAAAAATTATCTTCCATGACAAAGTTGGCTTTATCCCAGAGATGCAAAGATGGTTCAACATATGAAAATCAATGTCATCCACCATATAAACAAACTAAACACACACACACACACACACACACACACACACACACACACACACACACACACGCACCTTCCTGATAAAAATCTCGAAGAGAGTAGGGATGCAAGGGACATATCTCAATATGATAAAAGCAATTTACAACAAGCCTATAGCCAACATTGGCACAGCCATATCTGAAGGGAATGGCAAAAGTCCTAAGGCCAGCATGGCTGTTTGACAAAATCCAGCAAAGCTGAGCCACATAATGGCTGCTGTGCCATCTTTGGTTTTATCTCCAACTGTTACACACTTGGGAGACTTTTAATATTTGTACAATTTAGGGATATTGAATTGATGGAAATTTTCTTATGAATCATTTATGCCTTCTCCCAGGAGTATTGCTTCTAAACTTCCCCAGTAAAGTCCTGAACACACCACCACTCCCACTTGTATGGAGATATCCTTATCTACTTGAAGGTCTTCCTTATGCCTTGGAGGTTGTGACACACATAAAGAAAACAGAGGCCTCTTTATGAGGCCATGAGACACTCTTGTAATGTCTGCCCATGTACTTACACAGGAACAAGATATTCAAAACAAAGATAACTCAGAAAGGTCAACAAGATTCAGTGGACTAGATGAATGGTCCACAGTTCAGATTGAAAGCCTCTTTCCACTATACACTCCGGCATAAACAGCAACAAAATTAGATTAGTTGAAGTTACCACTGTCCTACACAGTGACTTATACTGATGGGCAAAGAATGATGTAGAAAGATGATAAAAATATTCGATAAAGATATGAAATGTAAACATTGTATTATGATAGAATTTGAATAGTAACTACAGCAGTTTTGGCCTGAGGATATTTCTTGGGCACTCTGACCATTAAGAGTTAATAGTACACTGCTCGGGGCATGCCAATGGCTTGAAGATTGTTTGGTCTAGTGTCCTTGTGCCAACAAAAGCTACCAGCTTGAAAACAGGCTGTCATATGCCTCTAGATTCTTAAAAATTGGGTTATGTGGTTGATGAGTAAAAATGGTTATGAAAAATAACTGTTTACCAGTGATGTCAAAACTTGAGGGAAAATTATTGGAAGTAATAACTATGTTCTGTCATAGTTTATTCATGATGACTAAAAGATGAAGAAGAGAAAATGTTAAACACATGTCCAAAAACAAAAAAGATGTGATCTATGTTTTGGAACACCATGAATATTCCACTTACTAAATAAAGAAGCACCCTGGTTGCTAGTCAGTCAGGCAGCAGAATTCTTCCAACCACGATGGCCTAGCTCATTTCCTTCCCTCATCTACTCCTTACATCCCCTGCTGGAACCTGTATCTCTATGGGGGAAGTGCTGCTTCTCTGTTCTTCTTTCCTAAAATGAAACTAAGAAGTATCCCAGTCTGATTCCTCCCGTTGCTGCTCTTGCATCCACCCACCTTCAGACCCTGCCCCCATCTGCAGCTGGACTCCAGCACAACATAAATTAAATGGAGAGAAACACTGTCTACTCTCTCCATATTTATTCAGTATAGTACTTGAAGTTTTAACTAGAGCAACAAGACAACTAACTGAAGGAGATCAAGGTGATACAAATTGGAAAAGTCAGAGTATTGCTATTTGCAGATGACATGATTGTTGTAATTTAAGAAAAGCAGCACTGGAGAGAAAGATGCCATGAGACGGGGTTCAAACAGGCTTTTTTTTTTAATTAGGGAAAGGGATCATAAAAGGGGGAAAGGGGAGGGGGAAGACCAGCCTCCAGGGACAGGAGCAGCAGGACAGAGGAAAGAGAGGGAGAGAGGGAGAGGGAGAGAAAGAGGGAGAGGGAGAGAGAGAGATGGGAGGTGGGCAGGGCCCTTTAAAAATCGAACATAGTGAATATGCACAGGTGGTGCTCTTAGTGGCTGCAGCTGAGGGAGTATCTTATCAGAACTCCAAGGACAGGCCAGTACAGATGCCTGAATACTAACAATGATAGTATACATAAGTGACCCCAAAACTCTATCAGGGAACCCCTAGAGCTGATAAACACTTTCAGTGAAGTGGTTGGATACAAGAAGAACTTGAAGGTATCAGTAGCCCTAACCGTAGCCCAAGAGTCCAGCTGTTCAAGGTCACCTCCAGGGTTTGAGGAAGAAGACCACAGCAAAGTGAAACTTAGCTTAAAAGTTTTCTATCTGGGGGATTACAGAATAAACTCACACAGGCACTGTTCAAGTCATGTTCTTTATTCTTCTGTCATCAGTTTCAAATGTCTACAGTTTATATACACATACAACAGCAATTCTTTGGCAATAGAAAGATTACAAGGTTGTTTCTCAGGGTCACAAAGCATGCGTTTGTAGATATGATAAGAGACACACGTAGCAATAACTTATTAGCTTTTTTATGACTGTCTGCAGCTGTAGCTGTGAAAAGTTCTGGCTTATCACCTAAAAGGAAAGAGTCTACAAGGGGGAGAAATTAAACTAAGGAGAAATATAGGGAGGGAGCAACAAATTTGTGAACTAATCTATATTTTCTTTAGTGTGACAAAATTTGTAAGATAATCTGGGTAATGTGAAAAGAAATCAAACATTATTTAATCTTGCATATTTCAATGAACTGCACCTCAGTCCTACTTTAGACTGTAGAAGCGTCAGTCCTGGTAATCTGTTTTTATTTCTATGTAAACACAAAACAAAATAAAACAAACCTTAAGGGGTAAATAGTATCTTGGCATGTTCAAAAATAAGTATTTAAGACCAGTTTTGAAGTCTAACTTCTAAAACAGTTACATCTTATAGCAGACTTTAAGTTTGCATTTTCTGTACATGTGTTATATTTAAAACCAAATACTGTTCAAGATGAGCAATCAGAAACTTATTTGTATCTAGTAACTAATTTGAAATTTTCATCTTAGGTAAAGGCATTTTTGAGAATTAGTTTCCTGTACAAACGTTAAGATAGCAATCATCTGATTTTAAATCAACTGTTCAAAATGGCTGGTGAAAATTATTAAAATGAATTTGTAGGTAATAAAGACTGACTAGAACCTATGTATATCTAATTATATATATAGTGTAGCTACCATACAGTTGAATCTGTTGCAAAAATTATGGTCATTTCTGAATTGTTGCTTTTCCTGCTGCTTAACTGACCATCACCAAGCTAAGCAGCATCATTATGAATGGGTGCTAACTGATCTGGAGATCATTGGGTATGGACTAAATAGGATGTTGATAATTAAGCCAAATGCTTATGTCTCAACTTAAAACTATTTCAAACAATCATTTACTGTTTTGCTTTACTTTGAAGAACATAAACTTACATCAGTTATACCATCAGTAAAATTTTATTTGTGGTAAGAAATATCCCATTGAATTCTTGTGCTATAATCTTGGAATATGTCATGTTTTTCACAGTTTCTATCAGTGTGAAATAAAATTTAATTCTTGCTTTCTTGGGAAAAAAATTGTAAGATAAAAGCTTGTGATCAGTAAAACGTGAAAGGGCAACATGCTATTATCTCCCAGCTCAGGGGGAGGGTCAATGAGTAACCATGGCAACCCGGTTAAGGCGCGCGCGGGGGCGGGCGGGGGGGGGGGTGCAGCGTTATTCGAATCAGCACATTCGCCAAATGTTAGCCGTCATTAAAACAAACAAACAAAAATCCCAACCTTTCAGATCTAAAAGTACATTTTATACCCTACGTGGTTAGAACAAAGAGGGGACCTGTAACTATTTTATTCAAGGTTGAGGCCGAGCACATCCCCGCTGCTCTGGCCATCTGCAGTGTTTGTTTACTTCCCACAGTAACTGTGTGACAAAGCTGTCTCTCTCCGGAGGTGGTTAATCTGTTAACAACCTCTTCCTGCTGATCACACAAATCTCAGGGCTTTTAAACACAGTCTCCTAAATTTAAAATCTTGAATCAATAAACTGAGGTGAAAGTGTATACAAAGTGTTAACAGCCTTCGGGGTCAAAGCAGGGAAGCACTGGTGTTTCCCTAGGTGGGCTGGTGGGGTGAGCTCAGGGCAATTTTGTTCTCTTCAATCTCTGAAGGGCTTTGATACAACAAATCCAGGCTGTAGTTCCGTCCTTGAGTATGTATCTGCGAAAGTCCCGCTTGGTCTATCTGCTGCGACACCTCATCTGGCCAAATTGTCCTGTTAGTAAGATAATTATAGGGAAAAGGTTTCTGAGATTTTTTTTTTTTTTTTATCGTAATGTGGAACAAAGACTTGACTATGAGACTTATTTTATTCCCCAGAATTACACAGTGTAGGGAAAAGTCATCCTTCTATCAGTGCATAGGAATAATTGTGCCTGACAAATGAGGAAGCCACTGCTAGGGCTGTGGGCTATAGGTCCTGATGCTGTATGAGAAGGGAGCACGGCATCACACAAGATGCAGTTAGAATTAGGTAGCTATTCAAAAGGCAGTATTTCTCACAGGCCCCACCTCATGAGTTTGTCCTCCATCAGATATGTTTATCTCTGGTTGATTGGCCTTCTAAATATCAGCTGTAATCTACTGCGTCTTTCAGACTCCATCATAGCCCCCCAATATACAAATGACAAACAGTCTGAGAGAGAAATCAGAAAAGCAACACCCTTCACAATAGTCACAAGTAATATAAGATATCTTGGGATAACTATACCCAATCCAGTAAAAGACTTGTATGACAAAAACTCCAAACCTTTGAAGAAGGAATTGAAGAAGATACCAGAAGACAGTAACATTTCCCATGATCATGGATCAGTGGGCTCAACATAGTAAAAATGGCCATCTTACCAAAAACAATCTACAGATTCAGCTCAATCCCCATGGAAATCCCAACACAATTCTTTACAGATCTTGAAAGAATAATACTCAACTTTGTATGGTAAAACAAAAAAATCCAGGGTAGCTAAAACAACCCTGAACAATAAAAGAACTTCTGGAGGCATCACCATCCCCAACTTCAAGATGTACTATATACATATAGTAATAAAAACCACATGGTATTTGCATAAAACCAGACATGCTGAGGCTGGGCGTTGGTGGTGCACGCCTTTAATCCCAGCACTTGGGAGGCAGAGGCAGGAGGATCTCTGTGAGTTAGAGACCAGCCTGGTCTACAAGAGCTAGTTCCAGGACAGCCTCCAAAGCCACAGAGAAACCCTGTCTCGAAAAACAAACAAACAAACAAACAAACAAAACAAAAAAACCAGACATGCTGATCAATGGAATGAAATAAAAGACCCAAATATAAATCCACATACCTATGGACACCTTAATTTTAATTTTAAAAAGTCAGAAAAACACAATAGAAAAAGAGGCATTTTCAACAGATGGTGCTTGTCTAACTTGTTGTTGTCATGTAGAAGAATGAAAATAGATCCATACCTATCACCCTGCATGAAACTCAAGTCCAAGTGGATCAAGGACCACAACATAAAACCAGATACACTAAAGCTGTTAGCAGAGAAAGTGGGGGAATAGCCTTGAATGCACTGATCCAGAGACAACTTCCTGAACAGAACATCAATTGTGCAGGCACTAAGATCAACAATTAATAAATGGGACCTCACGAAACTGAAAAGCTTCCATAAGGCAAAGGACACCATCAATAGGAGAAAAGGACAGCCTACAGAATGGGAAAAGATTTTCACCAACTCAATATGCAAAAGAGGGCTAATATCCAAAAAACTAAAGAAACTAGACACCAACAAACCAAATAATCCAACTAAAAATGGAGTACAGATCTAAACAGATTTCTTAATAGAGGAATCTCAAATGGCTGAGGAACAGTTAAAAAGAAATGTTCAACTATTTTAGCCATCAGGGAAATGCAAATCAAAACTACTTTGAGATTCCATCTTATACCTGTAAGAATGTCTAAGATCAATAACAAAAGTGACAGCTAACGTTGGCAAGGATGTTGAGCAAGGACACTTTTCTATTGCTTGTGGGCACTTGTACTTCCACTATGTAAATCAATATGATAGTTCCTCAGAAAATTGGGAATCGATTGACCTCAAGACCCAGCTATACCACTCTTGGGCATATACCTAAAAGATGCTTTTTCATAATAGCCAGAAATTGAAAACAACCTAGATGTCCCTCAACTGAAGAATGGATAAAGAAAATGTGGTACATTTATAAAATGGAGAATTACTCAGATGTTAAAACAACAATGACATCATGAAATTTGCATAAAATAGATGGAACTAAAAAATTATCCTGAGTAAGGTAACCCAGACCCAGAAAGACACACATGACATGTACTCACTTATAAGTGGATATTAGCTGTTAAATAAATGATAATCACACTAAAATCCCAGACCCAGAAAGGCTAAGTAACAAGGAGAGCTCTAAGAAGGATCCATGAATCTCCTGGGAGGGGGGAAATAAAATAGATTTGCTGATGAAGTCAGGGTGGGGAAGAATGGGAACAGGAGGGATCAGGCGTGGTGTGTGTGTGTGTGTGTGTGTGTGTGTGTGTGTGTGTGTGTGTGAGAGAGAGAGAGAGAGAGAGAGAGAGAGAGAGAGAGAGAGAGACAGAGAGAGAGAGAGAGAGAGACAGAGACAGAGACAGAGACACAGAGACAGAGACACACAGAGAGAGGGAGAGATAGCGAGAGAGTACTTGGAGAGATGACTAGAATTGGAGAGCATTGGGGGGGGGGCATGTGGAAACTTAGTGCAGTAGAAAGTGCCTGGAATCTATTAGGGTGACCCTAGGGAAACTTTTAGTAATGGGGGATACTGAGCCTGAATCTGTCATCTTCTGTAACCAGCCAACTGCCATGATGGGACTGGGACACCAACCCAACCACAAAAACCTTTGACCTAAAATCTATCCTGCCTGCAAGATGTGTTGGGGCAATGAAGGCAAAGAACTACTGGGAGTAGCCAACCAATGACTGGTCTAATCTGAAGCTCACACCATGAAAGGGAGTCCCTGTTGGGCATTGCCCAGATGGCCAGGAATTGGAGGCTAGATAACCCAGATATAACTAGACTAAGAAAAAAATCAATAAAATGCTTCCTAAAGATATTCTGCTATACTCAGAGATTGGTGCCTAGCCCAACTATCATCAGAGAGGCTTTGCCTATCAGTTGATGGGAGCAGATGAAAAGACCCCACAGCCAAACAATAGGCATAGAGAGCCCAAATTGGAGATTTAAATCAGGTCATCCACTTGGAGCTCAGGGAACCCTGGGAAAGAAGGGGATGAGTAAGTGTAGGAGCCAGAGGGATCGAGGATACTACAAAAACATGACCCACAGAATCAACTAAGCAGGCCTCGTTGTGGCTCACAGAAACTGAACTGGCAATCAGGGAGCCTGTGTGGGTCCTCTGCATGTATGTTATGATTGTTAGCTTCATGTTTTGGGGACTCCTAGCAATGAGAGTGGGGGTGTCTCTGACTCTTTTGCATGCTCTTAGGACTCTTTTCCTCTTGGGTTGCTTAGCCCAGCCCTGATATGAGGGTTTGTGCTTAGTCTTATTGTAACTTGTTATGCCATGTTTGGTTGATATCCCTGGGAGCTTGCTCTTTTCTGAAGGGAAACAGGAGGAGTGGATCTGGGGGAAGGGGAGGTGGGGTGGAGAACTTGGGGGAAGAGGGGTAAACTATGGTTGGGATGTATTGTACGAAAGAATAATAAAAATAAGCATGGAATGTGAATGATAAAATGAATTATCCAACATTAAAGGATAATATTCAAGGAGGATAAAAGCTCTTATATTTTATTGCCTTCTTATGTTTATCTAGTTTTATTTATACATCGGTTTCCATAATGAAAATCTTCCCTCATCTGGTTTTTCTCTCATTTCTCCTTAGAAGAATTCAGTAACACAAGAAAGTAACCAGGGAAATTGAGATTTTTGAACACAAAAACAAAAACTCACTAACAGAATATCTAAAATGAAAAAAAAACCCAAAACTTCTTTTAACAAAATAGTGGAAATCATCAACAATCAACTAGACCAAACAGAAGAGAGACTATTAGCAATGGAGGACAAGGTTGAAGAACAAAGGACTAAAATCATGATTTTCCTGTATCAATGCCATTCCTCACAGAAATAGAACAAAACAAAACAAAAACACAAAAATTAACAGTGAAGCACAAAGGACCCCAGATAGACACAAGAGGCCTGAGCAAAAGAACCATGCCAAAGGTGTCAACATTCCTGACTTCAAATTAAGAACCAGAGAACAAAATGACCACGGTGTGGGTACAAAAACAGACACACAGACTGGCAAGGAATGGGAGGCCCAAATAAAACCCACACAGCTGTGGCCACCTGATTTATGAAAGATGCAAAAACACACCACAGAGAAAAGACGGTCTCATCCATGGCTGGTGCTGAGAACGCTGGGGAGCCACATGCAGAGGAATGAAATTGGATCCTATCTCCTGCTCTACACAAAAACCCACTTCCAATGGATCCAAAGTCTGAATGAGACCTGAGACTCTGGAACAGTTAGAGGAGGAAGCAGAGAAAACACACCTAAACAGGCACAGGCCAGCACATGGGACTAGGATTCCAGCTGGCCAGGAAATGATGCCCACAGCCATTGGGTGAGATCCTCACAGACTGCAGGAGGTTGTTCAAGGCAAAGGACATGATGGACTAAAGAGACAGAAGGATGGGGGGAGTCTTTGGTAGGTGCTCATCTGCCTGAAGATTAATATGTAGACCACACCAAGAATTAAAAAGCTAAAATTGGAAATCAGACAATCCAATTAATAAATGACCTAATTAAATGTACACAGAGTTCTCAAAAAGATGAAATTGAATGACCAATGGACTTAAAAAAATGTACATCACTTGTGCTCGCTTCGGCAGCACATATACTAAAATTGGAACGATACAGAGAAGATTATCATGGCTCCTGTGCAAGGCTGACACGAAAATTCATGAAGTGTTCCATATTTTTTGGACAAGATCTCCTGAGCAAATTGGGAGCATGGGGGGAGGGGAGAGGGAACTAGGAGAATGAGAAGGGGAGAAGAGGAGGGATGAGGAGGACATGATAGGGCAGGGAGGTTGAGTTGGGGGAAGAACAGAAGAGAGCAAGATAAGAGATACTATAATAGAGGGAGACATAGGTTTAAAGAGAAATCAGGTACTAGGGAAATGTCTGGAGATCTACAAGGATGACACCAACTAACAATCTAAGCAACAGAGGAGAGGCTACCCTAAATGCCCTCCCCTCATAATGAGATTGATGACTAACTTATATGCCATACTATAGCCTTCATCCAGCAGCTGGTGGAAGTAGAAGCAGACACCCACAGCTAAACCTTGAACTGAACTGAAATCCAGTTGCAGAGAAGGAGGACTGATGATCAAAGGGGTCCATACCAGGCTGGTAAAACCCACAGAAACAGCTGACCTGAACAAGGGAGAGCTCTTGGGCCCCAGACTAATAGTTGGGAAACCAGCATGGAACTGATCCACACCCCCTGCATGTGGGTGTCAGTGAGGAGACCTTGGAAATCTATGGGGCCTCTTGTAGTGGATCAGTACTTATCCCTAGCATAGGAATGGACTTTGGGAGCCCATCCTACAAGGAGGGATACTCCCTGAGCCTAGCCACAAGGGTTGGGCCTAGTCTCTATCCCAAAAGATACGACCGACTCTGAAGACCTCCTAAGGAAGGTCTCACCCTCCCTGGGGAGCAAAAAGGGTATGGGACAGGTAGGGTGTTAGTTGGGGGTGCAAGGGAGGAGGGGAAGGAGAGGGACCTGGGATTGACATGTAAAATAGTCTTTCTAATTAAAATAAAAATAAAAAACCCAATACTGCAAAAATAAGATGGACTACATAAGTAAAAAAAAAGTACCTCACTAACTATCAGAAAGTGTTCAAATTAACACAACAATGAGATTCCACTGTTGTGGAGTAACATTGATCAGAGAAGACTGCTAGGACATGAGTTTAAGCCAATAAAAAGATTTTGGGACCTAGTGTAGCATTAAACCTTTTTCAGGGTGAGCTTTTCAGCACAAAATCATGTCCTGGGTTGACATAACTTCAGTTAACAACAGTTAGCAAGAAGCAGAACTACAGAAGCAAAAAAAAAAAAAAAAAAAAAAAGAAAGAAAGAAAAAGAAAAGAAGAAGAAAGAAAGTTCCTACTGTTTTAGGTATTTAATTGTGATTTTTGATCTGTCTATAATGATTACCCCTTTTCTGTTCTTTTCTGTGTCTTAATATTGTTTTTATTTCTTATATTTAGTTATAAAATTATTTCACATACACACATATTAACTTTAGTTATTACATTTATAGTAATATATATTTTTCATACTTTCTATTGCTGTTTCATTTTTAAAAGATGATTTAGGTGTTTGGTATTTTTTATTTTGTAATGACAAATCTAGATTTATTTTCATTGTTTGGCTTTGGTCTTCTAAAGAAAATTTGAGTTTAAGGGTACATGCCCCTTGGGGAGGGGGTGGTAGGGGAGGAGGTGAGGGAGAGGGAACTGGGTTTGTCATGTAAAACAATCTTGTTTCTAATTCAAATAAAAAACCCTGCAAAAAATGGTAATGCCCCACCCATTTCAATTTGGGAATTTAGCCTGTATCTGAGACCACATGTTAATATGATTTAGTAGCAGCTATTGAAATTATTGCAAACTCACCTGTCACTAAAGGTTTTATTATATAGCTTTCATGTTGGCTTAATTTTCATGCTGAAATTCTAGTTAGCAAAGCTCAAACCCTACAAAGCATAGGTATACATGTAGGATGGGCAGAAGCAAACGAATATAGAGCATGTATTTCTTTATTTCAAAGGTACAGCAATTTAGATGGCATGGTATCCATGCAATATTTTCAAGCAGTGCATATTGTTCTTATGAAAAAAATCACATCATGTAGACCCTATTTTCTGTATTATTCACTGCTCTGTTGCGGGACATGTAGGTTGGTCCCATAACGTAGCCATTGAGAGAAGCACTGTTTTAAACACTGATGTACAAATATCTCTGTGGTGTGCTGGCTTGCAGGTAACTAGTGAGAAGTGGTCACCTGAAAGCTCTATTTTAATTCTGTTCTTGTTTGTATGCGTGTTGTATGTGTGTGGATAACCATGTATGTGTGGCTGCATGTGTGCATGTGTTCCTGTGCATGTGGCTGCCAGAAGTTAACAGCCTATATCTTTCTTAGTTAGCTTTTGACAAAGTCAACTGCTGAGATGAAATTGGGACAATGACTGATCTGGCTTCTTTGCTGAATGGGGGCTCTGGCCTGTCTTAAACAGCCCCAAAATGCATGGCAAGCACTACTAGCATCCCAAGACCTAGGCAGGGGACCAGGAGAAGCCAAAACAGATGATATCTTTTAGATATACAAATTAAAGTCCACTAGAATTTCTTGATGGACTCACATGAGCCTCCATCTACTGGACTCTTGGCCTCCACAGCTGAACAGGAGAGTGATGACCCCAGGATGGTGTGGTTGTAGAACTGACAGTATTTTTTTAGGAGAAATTGTTAGTTATAAGAAAGGAGTGGCTGTGGCTGGTTTAGGACAGGAGCTGAGAGATACTTATTCGCAAAAATGAGGTTTGCGATGAGAAAGGGTCCAGAGACAATGACTGGTTCTGGAGGTGGGGAGTGTTACAAAGGCATAGCACATCATTTAAAAACAGCATTTCCATTTCTGATTGTGGCATAAATGAATAAGCTGTGTCCACAATAATCTATAGAATTCCATGAATTTTGCTGCTCCTTTCCATCCTTATCTTCAATAATATCTGATATATTGGGATAGGACTGTTGTGTTAGGAAAGAAGTCAAAATGATACCATGTTGTCTGATTTCTTCTACAAGGTGGATTTGCATTTATTTTTCCAAAATATAGTCTGAAGCAACATTGACTCAAGAAAACAAATCAAAATACAACCTATAAATAAGAGTTACAAAAGTTTTGAAACTGAAGAACAATTTTTCTTAAAATTAGAAGTAGCCACTCCATGTGAAATTACAGCCATGAAACCAGACAGCCAAAAGAAAGCAGAGTTATGAGAAATTAAATTATTTCAAATTTTCTCAACATCAAATAAAATAATTCATAGAGTACCAATAACTGAAGGGCAGAGAGGAAACATACAGGTAGCTCCTGGTTGAAAGATGGCTCTAGTTAATTAGTTTCTAATTAAGAAACTCATTTCTCTCATTTGCTAATTTTTACTTTCTTTACTTTATTCTTGATACTTTAACTTCAGATATAACATTCCTGTAACATGTCACATGTAAATGCTGTGTCAGATACAGAGAGTGGGGACAAATAAGTCCAGATTAGAAGGGCTGCACCAGCCACCTCTCTCTCCTAAAGACTGCTGCCCTGATTGTCTAGATCCTAGGAATGACCTTCCTTACCACAGGTCATAAAACAGCACTTGGTCAACAGGGGACACCATACCGATGTTCCCAGAGGACAAAGCCAATACAAGTTAAAGATTAAACAAAACAAACAAATGAACAAACAAACCAGAAAACACAAACAAACTCTGCAAGGCTGGTCAACTGACTAGAACTTCCATGGAGTTCTTATGGATCATTAGAACCCTAAGATACAAAGCCAAATGACCCCCCATTGTCTATAGTGCCCTTAGGAGTCATTCATTGCCAGCTTTGCTTCCTGGGCCAGCATCTCTCTCCCTATCAGGCAAAACATTTTGGAATACACTGGTTTATCAGAATGCTAGCTTTTCCCAAACTAAAAGGTTTCCATGTCACCAGGCATCATCTGAGAACCATGGCAGAGATTTTCTCACTTTCCGACAACCTGAACCACTAATGTCTCCACAAATGCAGTTGAAAAATACCTGGAATTGTGACTTATGACTTGTTTGTGCTTTGTAACTTCCCATGCAACTTTGGAACATGTTGGAAGATGTTTTCAGGGGGCAACCTGAATCCATGTTCCTGGGCATGGTCACTCACAATAGGCTCAAGAATAAGCTATACCTCATTCCCTTGCAGTGAGGGCTGTGTTTTGCTTTGAGGGATACATGAGTACATTTATGTGCAAATACAGCTGACGATTTGAAACCCCTGTGGCCACATGTATGATCCAGATTTAAATTTCTTTCAACCATTGTTTTTGCTATATCATAATACAGGAGCTGAAGGGATAAAACTCTATCTTGCTCTTTATTTTTTATCCAATTTCAAACATACATAAATTATCAAGAAAACACAAAGTTAATCCAATATGTCATTTATCTCGATTCACCTTCACCTCTACTTAATGTTGCTAACCACTTCTCTCCCAACTCAATCACTCTTTTATCAGTTGAACACTGCATGACCATTTATTTCTCAATATGACATAACATTTGAATGATAAGCTATAGAACAAAATTAAAAAGTCACTATCGACTTCATAAAATGTAACATTGACAGGATACAAATAAAGATTTTGAATGTACAAGAAGTTTTTCAATGAAGTTTTTAGAATAGAGAAATAATTCTTCAAAAGGGATGGCCATGGAATGAGGGATGATGGATGAGGGATAATAAAAGCAGGACAACTGGAAGAATAGATGTGCAGGCAAAGAAAAACTATTCATCCCAATTACTTACTTTTTTGTTTCTTGAAAGAGAGTTCTCACACCCAGCAATTTCTTCAGAGCCTCTGTGACATTCTTATTCCGGAGACTGTAGATTAGTGGGTTCAGCAAAGGAGTGAGTATCGTGTAAAACACAGACACCACCATGTCCTTCTCAGGAGTGTGGAAGGAGGCAGGGAGCATGTAGGTGTAGACAGCAGCTCCATAGAAGAGGATGACCACAGTCATGTGGGAGGAGCAGGTGGCAAGGGCCTTCTTCCTGCCCTCTGCAGAGTTCATCCTGATAACTGTGAGGAGGATGGATGAATAGGAGCTTGAGATGACTGTCACAGGGATGAGAAGCATGAGCACACAGCACAGGTACATGAGTGTCTCATAGAGCCAGGTGTCTGAGCAGGAGAGCTTTGTCACAGCAGGGACCTCACAGAAGAAGTGGTGGATCTCCTTGGATCTACAGAATGGAAAGGTCATGGTGACAGGAGTGAGCATAAAGCCATCCAAGGATCCCAGGAACCAACAGACAGACATCAGGAGGAGACACACTCTTCGGTTCATGAGGACAGGATACCTGAGTGGATGGCAGATGGCCACATAGCGGTCATAAGACATGGCAGCCAAAAGGAAAAATTCTGAACCTACTAGTGTCAGGTATAGAAACATCTGCATCCCACAGGCAGCAGCTGAGATCTTGTGGCTCCCCAGGACCTGGTCCGTGAGCATCTTGGGCACAGTGACAGAAATGTACATCATGTCCATGAGGGACAACTGGCTGATGAAAAAGTACATGGGTGTGTGGAGGCGGGTGTCAGAGTGTATCAGAAGGATCAGGAGGCCATTGCCAGACAAGGCCATCAGGAAAACCACAAATATGACCACTGCAAGCAGAGCAGGGTGACTGGACTGAATGAAGAATCCCACCAGGGTGAAATCTGACTGCCCACTGTAGTTGTTCATGCTGGTTGTGATGTACATGCGTGTCTCTTAGGCAACCAGGAATGATTTGGGGTTAGTGACTGCTTACTGATATGTGCACAAGCCTAGTGTGCTGAGAAAGATCCCTGGACCTGTAGAATGATAATTTATATTAAGCAATTTAAAAAATCAAGTATTCACATCTGTGGTTAGAGCCATTACAACTCAGACTCAAGCTACTATAGTTAATGACCATGGTTATTCCTGATGATTAGCAGTGACCTCTATTAATCAGTTCTTGAAATCTGCATAATTATTGACAAAAAGGAACAAATAAAAAAACAATAAAAGGCAAGTGCACATAAGCAAAAATAGACACATTTTAAGACTGCCAATGAGCAAAGTTATTAAGAGCCATCGTATATTTGCTTGTAGTATTAACACATTATGAGATCCACTCTCCTTTCATATTCACTGAAGAATGTGGCTTTTAAAAAAATAACATGGTAAGAGATCTTAATTGAAAAATGCATGCAGTCCCTTTAAAATTGAATTTGAAGTTTCTTACATATATTTGTTTTGATAGATAATGCTCTTTAAATAAACATTCATACAAGCATAGCCATATGAAAATATTGATACAATACAGAGAACATGCTTGCTCATCTATCACTGGTTAGACTGAAATGATGGGAAGTCTCACCCTTCTCTGGTCTCCTCAAAGTTCATCTCCTTACAGGATCCACAATCAGATCTAAGCCTCAGCTTAAAGTCTGTAAAGGACGATCTTCTGCCAAGCTGCTGATGTAGCCAGGTCCATGACACTGTCATATAAACATCAGACAAACCTGAGACCTATGGAAGGAGGTGGACAGAAATACAGACAGACAAATAGACTGAGAGGTAGGAAGACATATTTCCATTTTAGAAGGCTTGTTTATGAAAGGAATTTGTATCTGTTCTAAACTTAAGCTTTCCAGTGGTCTCCTTAATGCACCTGCTGACCCAGGTTATAATTGTGGACACAGTGAACGAGGGCCAGGGAAGCTACCACAGTCTATGAGAATCCCGGAACAGTGTTTGCATGGTGAGTGGAGGTCAGGAGGCAGGTGAGGAACAGGAGGTGTGCTGGGAAGGCAGTGCACTCTGTTTAGTGGGGAACACTGGCAACAAGGCACCCAGAGAGCAGTGAGATAAAGGAAAGTGGTGTCTACACAAGTCAGGGGACCAGCAGCAGGCCACACTTACCCATGCTGTGCTATTAATTTCATGTGAACAGCTTGGTGCATGGTTAATGCTGGGTATTACTCACAGTGAGGGCAGAGAAATGGAAAAGCATCATCCCAAGCCAGAATCATCCCTGGGCCACTCTGTGCTTCTGTAAGAGACACCACCTTTCCTTCCTTTATGGTGGAGAAGCTCAGGGTCTCAGGGCATCTGCCTCACATCACACAATAACGCACAGTATGAATGCTTAACCTATGAGTAGGCACCGAGTCAGTACCTTCCTGTGTTCTATGGGAAACACTATTTCCACAGGACTGTATACTTTGTGTTTAGATCACGCATGGTCTCCTTCATATGATGAAACCATGAATAAGATTAAGAAAATTATTTTGGAATTATTGCAACCCTCAAATATTACCCCCAATTGAAGGTAAATAAACCACAAAAGAGACATTATGGAAAACTGATTGATTGTAATATGAACTAATAATACAGAAGGATGGGTGGGTGTGTGGGCAGATACCTACTACAATCCTAGCATTTGTGAGACTGGGGCAGGGGGACAAGCAATGAAGTCAAGGCCAGTCTGGCGTGTGTGTGTGTGTGTGTGTGTGTGTGTGTGTGTGTGTGTGTGTGTGTGTGTGTAACACATATTGCTTCATTTATAACTTAGATAAAAATCTCTGTAAGGAAATTCTAAAGGGAAGCTTTAGGAGAAGCCGGGTGTAGCAGTCTGCAACTTTAATCTCAGCACTCGGGAGGCAGAGGCATATAGATCTTGTAGATCTCACAGTTCAAGGCCAGCCTTGTCTACAGAGCAAGTTCTGGACAGCCAGGGCTGCACAGAGAAACCTTGTCCCAAAAGATGAAAAAAGAGAGAGAAGAAGGCAGAATTTTTCCCTCCGCATAAAAAGTAGACAATAAATGATCAACACACCCCTTGAAGAACAAACAGTCTGCTAGTGTCCACCCTGTGCTGTGCCTTCTCTCCTGTTGGGTCACTCACCATCAGATGCAGCTGCAGCCTAGGTTATATGGGACAAGGGACAGCAGCTCTTTAAGTGCACAAGGATCAGGAGGCAAGTGACGTCATCCCTAGCTGGACCCTGCTTATTCCTGGATAAAGATGTTGTTAATAACTCCCCCCCATGTGACTTTAAAGAAGAATGTAACTAATGTAGCCAGGGATGGTGATGGAAACCACTGCCACAGCCTCATTTACCTTCAGTTTTGTTAAAGTGGAAAGTCACAGCCAGTGTTAACAATGGCCTGGAATTTCCCCATCACATGTTATGTGTTTAACCAGACAAAGATGTGTTACATTTGCTTATGCTGTACTTTTTTAACTATGTAAAGATGCCTTGCATTTGCTTTAATTAAATAAAACTAACATGGGCTCAGAGACTGTGTTAGCAACTAGTTGACAGGAAGTAGCAGGGAGGATCATAGCCTGGGTGTTTTAGTTGGGGTGGTGTGGGAGGAGAGAGGTTTCAGGGACACCAACTAAGAAAGAAAGTTAGCAGTGGCTACTCTAACTCTCTGAGCTCACAGGTTTTTCAACCTAGCCTTTGAATCTCAAGTTTTATTAGAATTATAGAGATGTAGTTAGTAACAGAGCCATTGTCTGGGGGAACAGAATCTCTCCCCACCCCACCCCCATCCCCTAGCACCAGGCTACAGCCTTAATAGCCCAGGTGCTAGTGGTTTAAAATGCAGCCACTGTGACAAAAGGAAAAGAGCAATCATAAATAATAATTGGGTCCAATATGAATCAGTTATTGTATTTCCAGGCCCTTGTACACTATACAGAATTCTATTCTCCCTTACTCCCCTGCCTTGTGTGTGTGTGTGTGTGTGTGTGTGTGTGTGTGTGTGTGTGTGTGTGTGTGTGTGTGTTCATATATACTTTCAGTAGTTTTTGTCACACTAACTTTCATAGCTATGGAGTCCAAACCTTGGTGTTCATTTCCCCTTATGAATATGTTACAGACTGATCCCGAGGCCGCATCCTTCATCTATCGTCTTGCCTGTCACCATCACTTCATCCCTGTGTTCTGCTCTCAGTCAGAAGCCACATTCTTTAGAAGTACATTCAGTTAAAATGTTTATTTCATTTTAAATAGTGACCTGAAGATTATAGAATGACCTACAAGTTCAAATGGCTTAGATGAAAATCTGAATATTTATATTGCTATCAGCTGAACAGAAGTCACACTTTAGGAAGTCACACCTCCACTTAAACTGCAGACATCTGTGAGGTGTAAACTGTGTAGTCGATGATGGTGTAAAACAGGGAAAAAGATGGATCCAACTCCATCCGCACTCTTTTTTTTTTCTCTTTTTATTATTATTATTAATTCAAGTTAGGGAACAGGCTTATTACACAAGTAAGTCCCCTCTCCCTCTCCCTCCCCTCACCCCCATTCCTTCTCCCCCACCTCCAACCTACCCCCCACCTCATCCACCCACCACTCCCCAGGCAGGGTAGGGCCCCCAACAGGGGCTCCACCAGGTCCACCAAATCTTCCTGTGCTGAGCCTAGGCCCCTCCCCATGTGTCCAGAGACAGAGCACATCCCTTCAAGTGGGATGGGCTCTCAAAGTCCCCCACAGACACCAGGGCAAAATGCCAGTCCACCTCCGGAGGCTCCCAGGAGTGCAGGGGCCTCCCCATTGGCATCCATGATCAGGGGGCTGGATCAGTCCCGTACTGGCCTCCCAAAGAGCGTCTGGGGTCGATATGCTCTCCCTTTTTCAAGTCAACTGTTTCTGTGGGTTTCTCCAACCTGGTACAGACCCCTTCATTCTTCATTCCTCCCTCTCTTCAACTAGGTTCCAGATTTCAGCTCAGTGTATTTCTGTGGATGTCTGTCTCTGCTTCCATCAGCCACTGGATGAGGACTCTAGGATAGCATACAGAGTAGCCATCAATCTCATTCTAGGGGAAGGGCTCTAGTCCATCCTCTCCTTCACTGCCCGGACTGTCAGATGGTGTCATCCTTGTAGGTCTCTGGAGATCTCCCTAGTTCCAGATCTCTTCTCGGACCTATAGTGGCTCCCTCTGATATGTTATCTCTCATCCTGCTCTCTCCTCTATTCTTCCCCCAACTCAATATCTCTGCTCCTCCATTTCTTCTCCTCTACTCTTCTTCTTGTGCTCTTATTGTGGCAGCACCCACTCCCCTACCCTCATGCTCTCAATTAGCTTGGGAGTTCATGCCACTTCCCATTCCTGGGGTCTATTTATCCCTTAGAGTCATTCATGATTTCTAGTTTCTTTGGGGAAGAGGATTATAGGCTGGTAAACCTTTGCTCTATGTCTAAAAATCATATATGAGTGAGTACATACCATGTTTGTCTTTTTGTGATTGGGTTACCTCACTCAGGATGGTTTCTTCTAGTTCCATCCATTTGCCTGCGAATTTCAAGATTCCATTGCTTTTTTCTGCTGAGTAGTACTCCATTGTATAAATGTACCACATTTTCTCAATCCATTCTTCAGTTGAGGGGCATCTAGGTTGCTTCCAGGTTCTGGCTATTACAAACAATGCTGCTATGAACATGGTTGAACATATGTCCTTGTTGTATGAACATGCAGTATTTGGGTATATACCCAAGAGAGGAATGGCTGGATCTTGAGGTAGATTGATTCCCATTTTTCTGAGCAACTGCCATACTGATTTCCAAAGTGGTCTTACAAGTTCACACTCCCACCAGCAATGGAGGAGTGTTCCTTTTTCTCCACATCCTCTCCAGCATAGATTGTCATTGGTATTTTTGATTTTAGCCATTCTGACAGGTGTGAGGTGGTATCTCAGAGTTGTTTTGAGTTGCATTTCTCTGATGGCCAAGGATTTTGAGCACTTTCTTAAGTGTCTTTCAGCCATTTCAGATTCCTCTGTTGAAAAATCTCTGTTTAGTTCTGCACCCCACTTTTTAATTTCATTGTATGGTGTTTTGGTGGCTAGCTTCTTGAGCTCCTTGTATATTTTGGAAATCAGTCCTCTGTCAGATGTGGGGCTGGTGAAGATCTTTTCCCATTCTGTGGGTGGTTGTTTTGTCTTACTGACTGTGTCCTTTGCCTTACAGAAGCTTCTCAGTTTCAGGAGGTCCCATTTATTGATTGCAGACCTCAGTGTCTGTGCTTCTGGCGTGATGTTCAGGAATCGTTCTCCTGTGCCAATTTGTTCAAGGGTTATTCCCACTTTCTCTTCTAGAAGATTCAGTGTGGCTGGATTTATGGAGAGATCTTTGATCCATTTGCACTTAAGTTTCGTGCATGGTGACAGGTATGGATCAATCTGCAATTTTCTGCATGTCCGAATCCAATTGTGCCAGTACCATTTGTTGAAGATGCTATCTTTTTTCCATTGTATAGATTTAGCACCTTTGTCAAAAATAAGGTGTTCGTAGGTGCGTGGGTTAATATCTGGGTCTTCAATTCGATTCCATTGGTCTATCTGTCTATTCTTGTGCCAATACCAAGCTGTTTTCAGAACTATGGCTCTATAGTAGAGCTTGAAGTCAGGGATGGTGATGCCTCCAGAAGATCTTTTATTGTAAAGAGTTGTTTTGGCTATCCTGGGTTTTTTATTTTTCCATATAAAGTTGAGTATTGTTCTTTCAATGTCTGTGAAAAACTGTGTTGGGATTTTGATGGGGATTGCGTTGAATCTGTAGATTGCTTTTGGTAGGATTGCCATTTTTACTATGTTAATTCTGCCTATCCAAGAGCATGGGAGATCTTTCCACTTTCTGGTATCTTCTTTAATTTCTTTCTTTAAAGTCTCAAAGTTCTTATTGTACAGGTCTTTCACTTTTTTGGTTAGTGTTACCCCAAGATATTTTATGTTGCTTGTGGATATTGTGAAAGGTGATGTTTCCATGATTTCTTTCTCATTGAGTTTATCATCTGTATAGTAGGGCTACAGATTTTGTTGAGTTATTTTGTATCCTGCTACCTTGCTGAAGGTGTTTATCAGCTGTAGGAGTTTCATGGTAGAGTTTTTCAGGTCACTTATGTAGACTATCATGTCATCTGCAAATAGTGAAAGTTTGACTTCATCCTTTCCAATTTGTATCCCTTTGATCCCCTGTTCTTATCTTATTGCTCTAGCTAGTACTTCAAGTACAATATTGAAGAGGTATGGAGAGAGTGGACAGCCTTGTCTTGTTCCTGATTTTAGAGGAAACGCTTTGAGTTTCTCTCCATTTAGTTTGATGTTGGCTATTGGTTTGGTGTATATCGAGTTTATCATGTTTAGATATGTTCCTGTTATTCCTGTTCTCTCCAAGATCTTTATCATGAAGGGATGTTGGATTTTGTCAAAGGCTTTTTCAGCATCTAGTGAGATGATCATGTGGTTTTTCTTTTTCAGTTTGTTTATATAGTGGATTACATTGATGGTTTTTCGTATGTTGAACCATCCTTGCATCCCTGGGATGAAGCCTACTTGATCGTGGTGGATGATTTTTCTGATAAGTTCTTGGATTCGATGGCCAATATTTTATTGAGTATTTTAGCATCGATGTTCATGAGGGATATCGGTCTGTAGTTCTCTTTCTTAGTCTTATCTTTGTGTGGCTTGGGTATCAAAGTGATTGTAGCCTCGTAGAAAGAGTTTGGCAATATCCCATCTGCTTCTATTGTGTGGAACAGTTTGAGGAGTACTGGTATCAGCTCTTGTTTGAATTTCTGGTAGAATTCTGCAGTGAAGCCATCTGGCCCTGGGCTTTTTTTGGTTGGGAGGCTTTTGATGACTGCTTCTATTTCATTAGGGGTTATGGGTCGATTTAAACTGTTTATCTGATCTTGATTTAATTTTGGTAAGTGATATTTATCCAGAAAGCTGTCCATTTCCTTTAGATTTTCCAGTTTTGTGGAATACAGGTTTTCAAAGTATGACCTAAAGATTCTCTCGATTTCCACACTGTCCGTTGTTATATCACCCTTTTCGTTTCTGATTTTGTTAATTAGCATGCTCTCTCTCTGCCTTTTGGTTAGTTTGGCTAGAGGTTTGTCTATCTTGTTGATCTTCTCAAAGAACCAACTCTTTGTTTCATTGATTCTTTGTAATGTTTTCCTAGTTTCTACTTTATTGATTTCAGCTCTCAGGTTGATTATTTCCTGGCGTCTACTCCTCCTTGGTGAGTTTGCTTCTTTTTGCTCTAAAGCTTTCAGTTGTTCTGTCAGTTCTCTAATGTGACTTTTCTCTAGTTTCTTCATGTGGGCACTTAGTGCTATGAACTTCCCTCTTAGCACTGCTTTCAGAGTGTCCCATAAGTTTGGGTATGTTGTGTCTGCATTCTCATTAGATTCTAGGAAGTCCTTAATTTGTTTTTTTATTTCTTCCTCAACCCAGGACTGGTGCAATTGGGTGTTATTCATTTTCCACGAGAATGTAGGTTTTCTGCAATTCGTATTGCTGTTGAATTCTAGCTTTAATGCATGGTGGTCTGATAAGATACAGGGGGTTATTTCAATACTTTTGTAACTGTGGAGGTTTGCTTTGTTGCCTACTATGTGGTCAATTTTAGAGAAGGTGCCATGTGGTGCTGAGAAGAAGGTATATTCTTTTGAGTTTGGATGGAATGCTCTATAGATATACGTTAACCCTAGTTGGGTCATAACTTCTTTCAGATCCTTTGTTTCTTTGTTAAGTTTCTATCTGGTAGTCCTGTCTAGTGGCATAATGGGGGTGTTGAAGTCTCCTACTATAAGTGTGTGTGGTTTTATGTGTGGTTTGAACTTTAGTAATGTTTCTTTCACAAATGTGGGTGCCTTCGTATTTGGAGCACAGATGTTCAGGATTGAGATTTCATCTTGATGGACTTTTCCTGTGATGCGTATGAAATGCCCTTCTTCATCTCTTTTGATTGATTTTAGTTTAAAGTCCAATTTGTTAGATATTAGGAATGCTACACCGGCTTGTTTCTTGAGGCCATTTGATTGGAAAATCTTTTCCCATCCTTTTACTCTGAGGTATCGCCTGTCTTTGAAATTGAGGTGTGTTTCTTGTAAACAGCAGAAGGATGGATTCTGTCTTCGTATCCATTCTGTTAGCCTATATCTTTTTATGGGTAAGTTAAGACCATTGACATTTAGGGATATTAATGTCCATTGTTCATTGGTTCTTGTTTGTTTGGAATTTATTATTGGTGGTGTCATTGTGTGTGGATGTTGCCCTCCTGCTTCTTTTTGTGTTTGGTAAAATTAGATTATCTATTGCCTGTGTTTTTGTGCATGTAGTTGTGTTCCTTGGGTTGGAGTTTTCCTTCCAGAACCTTCTATAGTGCTGGATTTGTGGATATGTGTTGTTTAAATCTGTTTTTATCATGGAATATCTTGTTTTCTCCATCTATAGTGATTGAAAGTTTTGCTGGGTACAGTAGTCTGGGTTGACATCATGCCCCCTTAGTGCTTGTAGGGTATCTATCCAAGACCTTCTGGCTTTCAGAGTTTCCATTGAGAAGTCAGGTGTGATTCTAATTGGTTTGCCTTTATATGTTACTTGGCCTTTTTCCTTTGCAGCTCTTAATATTTTCTCTTTATTCTGTAGATTTGGAGTTTTGATTATTATGTGTCGGGGGGACTTCTTTTTGTGGTCCAGTCTGTTTGGTGTCCTATAAGCTTCTTGTACTTTCATAGGCATATCTTTCTGTAGGTTGGGGAAGTTTTCTTCTATGATTTTGTTGAATATGTTTTCTGTACCTTTGAGCAGTGTTTCTTCACCTTCTTCTACACCTATTATTCTTAGGTTTGGTCTTTTCACGGTGTCCCATATTTCCTGGATATTTTGTGTTAGGGATTTGTTGGACTTGAGGTTTTCTTTGGTTGATGAATGTATATCCTCTAGCAAGTCTTCAATAGCTGAGATTCTCTCTTCTGTCTCTTGGATTCTATTAGTTATACTCACGTCTTTAGATCCTGATTGTTTATCCAGTCTTTCCATTTCCAGCATCACCTCATTCTGTGTTTTCTTTATTGTGTGTAATTCAGCTTTCATGCTTTGAACTGTTTCAAGAGCTTCCTTTACTTGTTTGGTTGTTTTTTCTT